>NC_090930.1:86967215-87301501 GCF_040938575.1 Ambystoma mexicanum | reverse complement strand
TCTACAGCTGAGGCAGCAGCGACCTCAACGTAAGTGGAGTACGTGCAGGGCTGAAGTGTGTAAGCTTGAAGTGCTGTGCTCATATGTGTAATGTAAGCTTCGTATTCTTGAGATGGCCTACATTCAGCAACTTCCGTGGGAAATGAAGTTTCTGTAATTATCATGAGGTATTTCCCACAATGAGACGGACAACGTTATTGCGGACACGATTGAAGAGACATGCACCGTTTCCGGTCACCTGCATCACTACAAAAGCACTATAATGTGTCACCACATGACTTCAAAAGTGAGCGCCACTACTGTCAGCTAGAATGCTGATAGTGTGGAAAGTTTCAGAACAATGAACTGCTGATGTTTTCATGAAGTGCTGAACTTTAGGAACAATGAAGGTAGAACTACAGCAGAACTACAGCACAAAGAGCCATATGGCAGGGGTAAGCATTGCAGACCGCTGAAAGAAAATCTGAAGAATGTATCTTTTATACTTGTTACATTGTCTACACACCATGTAACCTACCAAGGTGCCCACTTTCAGGTGTGTAGCACGTTGGGAAGTATGCTAAACATTTCAAACAGACACACACACACAAACACACATATCCACACATTTCCTTTTTATACATATAGAGATATCTTTACCAAGCTATTTATCTGTCTATGTTGTGAGCTATTTATGCAATCACACATTTCATCATTCGAGTGGAATAAAGAATGCAGCTTACCTTGGTGATTTCTTTTCCGATAATTTAGAAAGGTGCCCTTTATCAGAGGGGATGCAGAGTTGATCTTAGAATACTACAGAACCCACTCCCATGTGTGTGGGATGCTAGGAGGAAAGGACAAAGAAATCAATATCAGCGACTTATTTTGGTGGAACAGACCGACATGTCACTTCAGTTATCAATTCTAATTGACAGCCACACTATTGACATACTACGATGGAAAGGCCTATGTCTGGCCCTGATCTGACTTTTGCATTCAGCTAGGTTAGTGACAGATTTTGGGGAAAAGTCTACTTATGACTCTGATCTGGTATTAACTATGGTATTTGTCTAGATGAGTGATAGGCTATGAAGCAAAAGCGAAATGCCTGACTCTGATATGGTATTAAACCTGGTATTCAGCTACACTTGTGACATACTAGAAAGACATTACCCATGTCTTCCTCTGATCTGTTTTAACCTTCACTTTCAGATAATTTAGAGACAGACTTTGATGGAAATGAGCTACACACGGCCATGTTCTATTACAACCCGTTACATTCAGCTGGACTAGTGACAGCCTTCAATGGAAAGGGCCTATCTCTAAATCAGATCTATAATGAACCCTGATACTCATCAAGAAGAGTGACATGCTACAACAGAAAGAGCTCCTGTCTGACTCTGACATGTTATTAAACCCGATACTCAGCAAGATGAGTGACATGATACAGCTACAGTAGAAAGAGCTCCTGGCTGACTCTGATCTGTTATTAAGTATTCAGCAAGATTGCCATTCCCTCCTTCCCTGCCATACATATGGATACCCTCCTATGCACTCAAGGGAAACTGCTTTAATTTGTCACTATCCTTCTCACTGCAGTACATTGAAGGCACTCATCTATACCCATCCTACTAGATCTCTGCTGCTTTTCACACTGTTGATCACCCCAGCCTTCTTTCTTCTCTTTCTTTATTGGGCATTTCTGATTCTGTTCTTAGATAGTTCTAACCACACCTTTTCTGTTTCATGGTCTGGTTCCTATTCTCCTCCCTCATGTCTACAGCACGGTGTCCCTCAGGGTTTGTTTCTTGGTCCCCTTTTTTTCCCCCTCTATACTTCCCCTCTTTCCAAAGTTATTTCCACATGCAGGTTTTCTTTTGACTTTTACGCAGTGACCATCAATGTTCCTTTCTTTCTCTGACTTGTCTCTTTCCACACTTCCCTCTCTTCATGCCTGACGGGACTCCAGTAGTGGTTGCTCTCTTGCTTCCTTCATCTTAACCCTTCCAGGCCGGAAATACTCTTCTTTCCTTCCACTTCTGCTCTCCCTCCTCCTGTCTCTGTTCTTTCTTCTACGCATGTTCTGTTACCCTTCTCTGATTCTGCTCGTAACCAGGGGTAAGCTTTGATTCTACTCTCTACTTTCTGAACACATTATTTCTACTGCTCACATCTACAACTATTATTTCTGCTTTTATCTACTCTCATCTTTTCTACTCCTCTTCTCGTCTGTTTGGTCTCCCTGCTCTTCAGCTCTCCCCACTTTACTCTAGCTACCATTTTTCTATAAACACCCTCATATCCCTTCCTCCCTGTCCCTCTATTTCCTCTGCTCTCCTCTCACTGCCTTGGCCTTCTTTTGAATCTTGTCTTCTTTTTAACCACTTATGTACTGTTCTCAAATCTCTTTAAGTTCTTTCTCCGCTCTGTCTCTCCTCTCTTTCTATTCCAATCCCGATTCTCTTCGCTCTGAGTCCCCATTTGTTCTTGTGGTTCTATGTTCATTTATCGACTGTCATTTTTTCGATGGGTTTTTTGACGATTTTATTTTCTTGGAAAAATCGCATCAAATTTGTTTTGTTTTTTACATTTTGGTGGGGTTGCCCCCCAAACCTCTCTCCTCTATTAATGTAACACTGTCCCCCTCCCCCACCCCTTATTTACCATTCTGCACCACCCCCCTAAGTTTTTCAATGTGTTTTTTCAATGAAAAATTATTTGACAAAACACCCATCGGAAAAGTGACTATCGATAAATGAATGTCAAACCGTTCTTGCCATTTGTTTTCAATCCTTTTCTCTCTTTGATCCAAATGCCTTGCTTTTCTAAATATCTCTTCTTCCACCCTTCCTGTTATCCGCACTCAAAACCTTTCTTCTGCCTTGCTCAGTTTTTAAATATTTTGTTATTTTATTGTCATTTTGCATTTCTGCTCATGAGTTTTTACCATCTTGTTATTTTGTTCACCACTGGGGTTAAGCAGTGTATAAATAAACAAATACAAATGCAAATAACAAGTTGAGTGACATGCTACAATAGGAAGAGCCTATGCTTGACTCCTCTGATCTGTTCAGCTACAGTAGTGACATACTATGATGGAGAACTATGTCTGACTCTGATCTATTATTAAACTGTATACATTGTTTGGATACACTAGGGGCACACTATAATGGAAGGAGCCTCCACCTGACTGATATGTGAACACTACATTGAAGAGGGATGTGGAAAACCGCCTCTCCTCCCCCTCCTATAAGATACATGCCTTGGAAGAAGGCCAGGAGATACAGTGAAACCCCATACTATTTCGGAACAATTCCTAGTGCTCCAATGATCGATAAGTATGTCGAGAGGTACCCAATTAGCCAGCCCTATGGACCAGGAGCGGTACGAATCTTCCCCAGAGTGGACGAGTAGCCCCAGGCTGCAACTAAAGAGACCTCAATTGACAGTTTTGACTAAAATGCTGAGAAGCCAATGCTACTGACATCGTTAGAGACACCACGACTTAGCAGCATTAGACAAGAAGCACACGTGCCATCAGCACATGGGACACAAACACCCACTCTCATGAAGAACACAAGCGTACAGTTCTATAGTTAGAGGATAGATACATATACATACTGCCATTGCTTTTATTATTTTGTCATTAGCTTAACGCAGCAACGCAGAAACCGCAATAAGCAAGAGATCATGAGTGAAGATTGCAGATGCTTAGATGTGAATACCTTATGTAACTGCAGGAGCACCTATGGGACCTGACAGAGCCATGTGTGCCTAACATATGGAGAATATAGAATAACATAAACACTGTAGGAACCACATAATTGTCTAGGAAAATTACAGTAGGCCAAAAGCTTCTCAACAAGAGCTGAGCTCAGTTGAATTCAGGCTGGACCAGAGCAAAAGTGTGAGACAGGACCCGCTGCAAAGGTGACCAGATACTGATGATACTGCATTCCCTGAACGACAGTAACAACAGATGCAATACATTTGTATAATTCTTCAAATTCAGGGCTGCAGAGTGGAGTGGTCCTTGGATTTCTTCTATCCCAGTACTGATCCCTGTTGGTTTTGAAGTAATAAACCACAGTTTGAGCTTGCTGTCTGACCGGGTCTATGTTCCTTTTGGGGGAAGGTGTTGGGCCTTCCAAGAGTCCACAAACTCCTAGTATCCCTCTGACCTACCTGGGAGTTTGTCCCAACAACATACTCTTTACTACTTAGCCATCCTGTGAGACAGACCACAATAGTTCACTTCTGTGTTTGACCCTACTTGGTTCAGACATTTCTTTTGAAAATATATATATGATTCAATTGGGTAGATTTCAGCCTAGCCAACCTATATTTGGGTGCTTTTTATTTCTTGCTCTTAAATCACAGGACATCCCTAGCCTGAGTGTGCAAAGAAAAGTGAAAATCCTGTTTGGTCATGTTAGGGCCTGGAAACCACTGAAATAGCTGCTTTCTTCATGCCAGGTAAGCCTTCATTAAGTGACCCCTCTCTTCCCTCATTCTGCCTGCAATCCACTGTTGACCACACCCACCATATACTTTACTTAAGCGAAACTGGCAGTGCAAATTGAACCAGCCTCCTGCAAACGACGCAATGGAAATAGTTCATGTGATCTCCCTCTTCTTTAGTTCTACCCACCATCCACTGCTTACCATTCCCACCTCAAGCTTCACTTAGGGGACACCAGCAGCATAAGTCAATCCTGCCTTCATGAGCAGGGTTGGGACAGGTCATGTGACCTCACTCTTCCCAGCTTGTGCCCGCCATCCACTTATGGTCATGACCATACCCATTTCAGGATTCACTTAAGGGGCCCCAGACGCATGAGCCCATCCAGGCTCCAGCAGTCGATGCTGCAAAAGCAGGAAAGGTGACCTTGCCTTTCCTGTATTCCACTGATGACCATGCTCACCCATTTTATTTATTTAATTTATTTCTAAAGCACTAATGCAAAAAGCCCTTGGGAATTGTTGTGCTAGACAAAACAAACAGAACGTAAAACAGATAGGACCTGAGGAAAATCATGTACAAAATCATGTCCCAACAAGCCAGGGATAATTAGTCAAAAAGGAGTGTTTTTAGACCCTGCTTAAAGAGACCCTGGGCTTCATCTAAACAGTCTCCCTTAGGCTTACTCGTCACTGGATAACTTCAGAAAAGGATGTACAAAGACCAGGATACAGCCAAGGGCCAGACCCTCAGCACTTCTCTGCGAGTAAGACATAACCACATTTCTCTCCCAAATCCAGCTCATCAGCAGTCTCTCCAGGAAAGCCCTGGACAAAGGCTCTAATCTACACTGCAGATCTTTTACAAACACCCTTCTCCAAATCCTCCTCTCAATGCTTTTGGCTTACATGCTCTTTAATCTGAATAATGCCCAACAACCATCAGGCGTTATCAACAAGATAACCTAATTGTTCCTTTAATTACCAATACTTGACTCACCACAGCCTGCTCACACATCTTTGATGTCCTCTTCCCACCCAGATACAGTATCCAGCATGGTGATGGGTCACAGAAAACAGGACAACTCTTAGTGAGTCATCAGTAAAACTTGCCATTTATGTTAACAATCAACCCCTATTAGATTCAACGGAAACTCTCACTTAAAGAGCCACTCCATCACACAAGGACTAAGGCACTTTCCAACTCATCTACAGACAATCCAGATGTCGTGTGCATTCCCAGATGAGACTTACTTTACATAGCTTCAGTTTCTCACGCGACTAACATCTTCCTTAGGGACTTCAACATTCCTGGGACAAAGCAACCAAAATCACCAGAGACAGATTCCTTTCCGTGGCAGCATCACTAGACATATAGCAACACGTGCTACCTCCCGCACACATTCAAGATAGTGCTCTAGACTTCATCGTATCCTCTGACACACTTCTAAGCTTTGTGGAACCCATTGTGCACACAGAACATAAATCCATCCTATTCTCCTATATCTCACTCCCTGAGAGCCAAGCAGGGTCAGGATACATACCCCATGGTGGAATATTGCTCCCTCAAAGGTTATTAGTAGAAGCACAGGAATACGTGTTATCCAACTTCTAAACCTCAAAGGAGTTGGCTGATACTTTCACACCGAAAACAAATGTGCTGCTCCAGAATCAAACTGCCGGCCCCTTGCTATACTCAAGAGCTCTCAATTAACAAATGGTCCATTAGAGCACTTGAGAAATGGTGGTATAAGAACAACAAATTGGAGACCTTCTATACCTCAAGGTCTTACCTTCTAAATAGCAAAACCTGATATCCGAAGGCAAGGTTACTTATTACACCACCACCATTGTGTCAGCTTCTGACTGCTCAAAGAAGTGTGTCTATCAATATGTTCTTTTATCAGCAAGATCAATACCATCGGGCTCATTGAGGGCTCCAAATTAAAGAATCCCCCTTCACTAGGTCCAGACTTCTCTCCTCTCTCGCATGAGGGCTTCTCATACATGCTTTTATCTTTAAAACTGACTTCCTACAATGACAATATCATCCGGCCACCATCATTAGAACATTTCACAGTCTTTCCTACTGTTCTTCTTAGGATAGTCAACACCTCCATCAGAGATGGCACATTGCCAGACACCCTCAAAACAGAATTTATAGGCCCTATCCTGAAAAAACCTGCACATGACTGGAAGAACTAGCAAACTACTGTCCTATGACGCACCTCCTGTTTTTCGCCAAATTCATCGAGACGTTAGATGTTAAGCAACTACTGACAAACGTAGAGCAATTTGTTCTGAGCTGGATTACGAATTTGGGTTCCAGCCCAAATGCAGCAGAGAAAATCCACCATTCAGGTGAACAATGACCGATCAAATTATAGATGATAGAGATGTGCTTGATAGTATCTTGGTGATTTTTGCTGCCTTTGACACACAATATTCCTCACCTTCGTTCATGACTTGAAACCTTTTAAATGTGGATAACATGTGCTTGTTTAAAGCTTAATCCCACAAAGACCACATGTGCACTCTTGCCCCCCCCCCCCGAGAAGCAGGAAAAAACTCAAAGGAGGCTGGAGGAAAAGCCCTTGTTTTATTGCTATTGGAGGGGGTGTTATTATTATCTACCATGAATAGTTTGACTCAGTCTCTGTCTCTTGATTCCTGTGAAGATCTACATATCATATTTAAGATCAATTCTAATTCCACCTTGAACATTATTTTGGTTGTATTGTCCACCGCAACCTATGCCTTGTTTTGAATCACAACTTTCTGCATTGCTGGCTTTCTTCATGAAACCGCTTTCGAGGACTCTGGTATTGGGAGACTTTAATTATTGGGCCTATGACACTGCTGACAAAGATTCCATTCTCCTTGATTCTGTTCTTGTTGATCTGAGCTTCGTACAACATGTTCAATTATCTAGACAGAAAGAAGGGAATACTCTTGACTCGACTGCATCCAATAATATCTCTGACCATTTTTTGCAAGCTTTGTCTCAGGTTTACCTCGCAGTCTGGTGAAACTGAGAAAGCTTGTGTTGCATTAGAACGTTGTAAACTTAGCGGAGTAACTTCTATTTCCTTTAGGCCACTCTTTTGCCTGAACTTCATTCCCTTGATGACATGTATGGTCAATGACCGTATAAGACATTATGATTCTGCTGTTTTGGCTACCATTGGCTTCCTCACCCCAATACAATACCAAATTGATCACAATTGGTGTTGGGAAGGGTTCTTGCTTCTCTGGTGATATTATTCAGCTGAGAACACAAAAGAGGCTGCTTGAGAGGAAGTGGCGTCACTGTCAAACTGATGTAAATAAAGTCCTCAACACTGATGCTGCTGCCAAATATAAAAAAGCCATCATTGTGTGCCAACAGGGCTGATTTTGACTCTCGTAGTAATAACTTCAAATCTGACTCTGGGGAGCAGTTCTGCATTTTGAAAGAACTTGAGGAAAAAGCTCCCACACACATGAATGTGGACAAGGATTATATCTAGTGTCAAACCATTCAAGATGCTTTGATAGCTAAATTACAAACTCATTTTCGGAATATTGAAATTAACAAACAACGAGCAGTCTCCCTTCCATCCTAGAATATTTTTCGCTAAGGCCACTTGCTTCGCTCGGGCCTGTAACTATGGTTCCCAGGCATTACCTGACTCGGTAATGCCCCCGCAGCTCGGGGCTTACTGCTTCAATAAATCATTGCAAACAGAACTCCTCGCTACCATGATTTGCTTATTAAATCAAATATGACATCATAGAAGCCACAGGTAGGCAGAAAGAGAGCTCAGCAAGTACACAGCTGGTACAATTTCAGGACACAGAAACAACGTTTGTAAATTAATCATCAAAATCATGTCTGTTTTAATGTAGCGCTCCGTGTAGAATTGCTCCTGCTTCTAGGGTCTGTAAGAAACAATGGGCCTCATTACGAGTCCGGCGGTAAAACCGCCTGGTTACCGCCGGACTCGTATTACCATTCCGCCTCTGTGATTCCCGGAATTACCGGGGCATTACAGCCCCAGTTTCCCGGGAATCACGGAGGCGGAATGGTGTTAATCCCCATCGAGTCCTATGGGACTCAATGGGAATGGGGATCATGGAAACACCGGCAGCATCTCGTGATGCTGACGGTGTTTCCTCGTCCGCATGCAGGCGGGCGGTGTTAAACCCGCCAGGTCAGACCTCCCGCCTGCAGAAGTCGGGTTTACCACCACCGTTATTTCCGGACCGCCTGATTTGTAATGAGGCCCCATGTTCTTATTGCCCAACCCAACGGTACTCAGTGAATTGAACTTCGAAGGAAGAAGAGCTGACTCATCCCTGGCATGAACCGAACTCATGGACCCAGTCTACCTGTGCCATCTGATATGCAATGAGCTGTGCATGGTTGGGGGTGAGCTATAATTCAATTGATATCTGTAAGAGCTTAATGCCAGTAACGTTTAGCAACTCTTCAACTGAAGAATGTTTCTGAGAATTTGAAAGTTTTGTATAATATAATATATGACCAAACTATAACTATAACCAATCCAGACAATACTCTACCTTCTATGACTTTCAATACATTTGAAATGATCTATTTTAATCATATCACCTTAACCACAGTACCTGCCAGTCAAAGCCCGTGGCGCAGAGGCACTGCCTGCAGTGTTGACTGGGCATGTATGACCTGGCACATTGAACCAACGCATTGACGACCACCACAGATCCCACAGGCTCTGGCCTGTCAATCTCCACATGTCCATGCAGAGCAGCTGCTACACACATATAATGTACACTCTACCTTTTGCATAGGTCGTTCTACAGGATGGCTCTTAAAAATCAAGCGTTTTTCTCAACCCATGTATGAACAGACTGCACTAAGCGTAAGGAGCTTTATGGAGTTTGAGAGGCTGCGTCCGTCTCACGGTGATTCAAAACTCTGTCCTGCTGCTTTTACACTTGCATGTGTGCGTACACACATACACACGAACGCACGCACATAATACATGCATACATATACACACCAACAAACACGCATCTAAACACTAACACACACATTCAAACATATAAACACTAATACACCCGCATGCACACACACATACATACATAAATGTATACACTAACACACATACACACATATAAACACGAACACACACATACACGCACACACACACATATACACACATACATACACACACACCTGTGTCCAGTCTCCGGGGTCCTACGAAAGTCACGCTGGCATCATGTACACCCAAGCCCAACCTCAGAGCACAGATTGCTTCTCCTCTGCTGGACAATGGCTGCTACCCACACGTGTGGCTTCCCTGCCCCTCCTTTGCCCCACTATCCTATGTCTGAGAAAATGGTTGCCTCCTACTTTCTGTAGGCAATTAGCTAACAGGAGCTTGGTAAATATTTCATAATTTACTGCAGCTGGTCTGAATTTTTCATGATTTTAAACGTGCTCATGAATGTTTTAATACGATGGAATCACTCCCCGGCACATGGATGGTAAGCGTCTGGAGGTGACTGAGCCGGTACTCCAAGGTCATGTGATGAAATAGGGTTTCACCACGTGACGATGAGGGTAAGGGAGCGGAATGAACTGGGAAGACCCAGTGATTGTACAACCTACAGGACAAATGTATAGGGTTCGGCCCTGTCCATATCTGTCTATGTGTGTATCTCCATTATCTATCCACTATCTATACAACTATCTATCTATCTATCTATCTATCTATCTATCTATCTATCTATCTATCTATCTATCTATCTATCTATCTATCTATCTAACGATCAATCCATCCATTGCCAATTCTCTTTCTATCCCTTTTTCTCGCTCCCTACATGGTGCTGTTTCTCTAACTCTGTGTTTCTTTCTATCTACTTTAACCGGTCTGTTGTCTATCTATCTATCTATCTATCTATCTATCTATCTATCTATCTATCTATCTATCTATCTATCTATCTATCTATCATTATCTGTTCGTCTCACGCCCCCACTCCCACTGGACCATCCGTCTCGCCATCCGCTCATTCGTCTAGCCTGCCTGTCCCCTGCCTGTTTCTCCACCTGCCCGCCTACCCATGAACGCGTGTTCTTTCTAAAGAGCCAGTTCATTTTATTGGGAGTTGAGTTTCAGAGTCTGTTCAATAAACTGGAACATGGCCTCTTTATTTCTTGACAGGCAGGCAGCCTGTTAGAGGGTATTAATCATGTATTCCTTGAGAGCTCATTCGTTCTGTTTTGAAATGAGCTTTCGCCTTTGAACTCTGCCACCTGTATATAGTTATTGATTTATGATACAATGTGCACATTTTATGAAAGTCAACTGTGAATATTCCGACTTTGAGAAATCCAAATAAAAAGGCGAGCTGCATGGCCTGGCATACCACTTTTCAACACTGCTCTGTGGAGAAGGTTGCACTTCCTTCTCTGTAAAGTTATCCCTGCTCTTTTAGACCAGGGGACTGCAACCTTTATCTCACCAGATGTGTTGGACTCGAATTCCCAGTAGCCATACCCACCATAGTCAATGGTGAGGAATCATGGGAGGCGTAGTGCAAAATATCTTGAGAGCTGCAGGTTACAAACCTCAGTGCGTAAACCCATGCCTGCAAGAAGAATTGGGTAAGTCCTAGGTGTCATTGGATTCTGGATTGCATAGGCACACAGATAGATCAGTGGGGTCATGCACATGCTGCCGAAATAGTGTTTTCAGGGTACATTACAACCAGAGTGGCTAAAGCCGTACCATCATTCTGTTCATCAGTAGGACTTGTTATCGATGCTATACGAACCATCGCCCCTATTAGTGAATCATTTTTCAGCTTTCCAGTATTTTTGCAATTTAACCAAAGCAGCTGCTTTTATCCAATGAGAATGGTGCTTGCAAATAGTTCATGTTATACTGTTAATCGGCATTCGAACCAACCCTCTGGTGCAGGCAGAATGCAATTGCACATGTATCGTGTACAAGTGCACCAAGGCAGATCCTGCACTTCTCCCTTTCACGTGTTGCATCCCAGGCTCAGAGTGCACTATGTTTCACTTCTCTCCCATTGAAGCTGACACTGCACCCAAAGGTGCATGACGTGTGTGCATTTGGCTGTAGAGAGCTGTATGCCACTATGCAGACTTTCTGATGTGTTTACAACCAATTAGTGCTCTGGTGACCACCCCCCCCCCAACAGATGGCGCAGTCCTCCACCTATATCTGTTTAGAACTCTTGGTCACACAAGTTTCAGATTTCTAGAGCTTATTTTGGACTAAGTGGACATTTTATGTTGAGTTGGAATTAAACATTAGCTTACAAAGTCCCACAGACGTTTTTATCAGAAGCTGCAGAGTGAAATGATTCGCACAGCGCATATCATTCTGAAAATGAAAAGAGAACGGAGCATTTCATTGGCTGGAGGAACAGAATGAATGGCAGGTGGGCCTGGAATTGCTTTGTTATCTAAAAGGCCATGAACACTTCTGGAAGTCACCAACACAAGGGGTTGAAAACAGTACACATTCGGAGAGTTGTGTTCAACAGAACAAAGGAGGAAAAAAGGATTCTGTTCACATGCAACCATTAAGTCAGGTGCAAAGCCATGATGAACATAGTGGAATTGTGTGAGTCCCTATTCATACAATCATAGTGTCATGGTCTCCTCCCTGCATGCTAACACTAGGCTGCGCCATGCATGTGGTGTCAAAGAGGCACACACACTTTCCATTAAGCCAATACAGAGGTTTGGTTTCTGGACAGCCACACTGTGGCACGACATGTCTGGAACAAGACTAGAGGTTCCTTTCAGGACTTCCGGTGATTTACCAGCGCCTGGCAGCATGCCCCACCAATGAAGAGAGACCAGTGCCCCATCCTAACTGCTAGACATCCAATCATTGCAGCACACCGATAACACACTAGCATCCATTGGCCGGCTGCTTGAATCACCAAGCTGTGGAAGTGTGGGTTTATTGGGTCACACTTTTATTGGTTGGAAGGGTATAGTTTATGTTATTTCAGGTCAAGTTATTGAAGCAGCGTTCCTCTACATTGGCAGGTTGCTCAACATGCTGTTTGCTTCTTGACATGCCATATTTTGCTCAAGGGTTAACGTCAGTTGTCCCTTTTTTTGGCTATGTTTATGTGGCTTTGGCCGTTTCGTTTCCTTTGTTATGAGGTTGGGGGCATGGAATCTGTTTGATGAGTACTCAAATTGCTTAGGTAATTGCTAGACAGGTACACCATCTATGTCATTGTCGAGTATATGTATCTGTAGGTTTGAGGGAGTCATATGTAGACATTTAGGGCAGACGGGTGTTTTGATTGTTCATACTGATCTGGTGTAGGTGCATGTATATGAAAGGGTGATGACCTTTGCTTGAGTTGTTTTTTGACCAGCTGATTTCAGAATGCATTTGAGCTATAAGGTGGCACCTGTGCCAGCTATAGGCCACAACTATTGCACTAGAGTACAGATTGGGAGAAATGTTATATGAGGAGGGACGCACAGCTTGGAGGTGTTGTTTAGTTATTTGTCCACACATTGACTTCCCATGGCCATGCTAATCCCTATGACTATTCGCACCCAGTTCCAGTCCCTCCGCTCACAAAGCAGCTCCTTATGGGAACAGTTTCAGCTCGCTTCATTCAAGCCTTACCATCAAACTTTGCTTTTCAAGAGCCTACTAGTGTTTTTTCAAAGCACTCTTCTGAGAGTTAATGACTTAATTGAAGCTGTAAGCTGGCTACTGGTGTAAAACACATTTATTAAGCAGGTCAGGCTTAAGCCACTCAATTTACAAGCACTATGTGTGTCCTTTGCTGATGTCTAGTTAAAAACAAGCTTGTCAAAGCCAATAGTTTTGGCTTGTGTGTAAGTATTAGGCATTTGTCAGGCACTGCTATCACATGCCCAAGTACTCCCACCATTGTGCACCTGCTGCCATCAATGGCCAGTTAATACCACTACAGCAGTGCCTGGCAAGCGCCTTTCCCATGCCTACACAAAAAGCCCAAACGGTTGGCATTGCCAATGCTTGTTTGCTTGTTCTCATTGAATTTGTGTTAATTTCTAATTTAATCAAAATCAATAACTCTGGAGCAATTTTAACATGTTTGTATTTGCTAAAACTATACATTTTCATACGGTGAAGATTTTCTTTGGCACACACACACACATAACTGGTCATAGGGCTGGCATAGTTGCACAATTTGCACTAAGCATGGCCTAAAGGAAATGCCCTGACTTGCACCGTTTTAAGGCCAGGCCAATGATAATAACTTTGCTAGGTGTAGCGGCTGCTCAGTAGCAGGTCTGTGTGGCAGTCTTCACATTGGTTCTGCAATAGTGTTAATCCTGGGATTTCTGCCCATTGCACCTGCTCTCTCAATAACACAACCCGTATTAGTGATCTGCTGATGTTAGAAGCCGACTCTGCTAATTGCACTGGTGTTATAAGGATGGATATTGGGGCCTAGCAATAACAGCGTGTGACAGGCTTACTTTGCACTACAACATTGGAGATGATGTAACTGTAGAGGAGTAGCTGCATGCCTCTGCAGGAAATCCCGCCCCCCCGCCCCAAATATGCCCCGAAGTCGGAGACTGCGCCATGTTTGACACCAGCAGTTGTGCCAATTCCGCAGCAAGTATTTGAGAAAAGGTATCCTCTGAGAAAACCCTATCGAATGTATCCCCGAAGAGACGACAATCCAAGGGAGGAACTCCCTGAAGGAATATGAAAAAGAGTGAAAGAGAAGCAGGTGACATCACAAGAAAAGGGCATGACACACTGAGAATACTGGCTTTAGAGAATGCATAGATCTTACAGAACCTGATGATGAAGTAAAAAAATGAGTACACTTACATATGTTCAATGATTGTACAGATGCTGAAACACAAATAGACTAAGGGCCCATTGCACGGTAGGCGGTGAACCATGGCGCAATTAGCGCCATGGTTCATGCCGGTAAAATACCGTCACCGCCTTGGTGGAAAGGGGAATTACCGCCCCATTCCAAGGTTGGAGGGGCAGTAATTCCCCCTTCCACCATTGTCCTTCCCCATTCCCATTTTTGCCCCATAGGGGATAATGGGAATGGGAAAGGCGCTAATTACGGTACTGCAAATTGCGGTACCGTAATTAGCTCCCTGGGTCCCTTTGCTGGTTGGTTTTTAAAGCCTGCAAAAATGTATGATTTTAAAACAGGCAAGAATACGTTTAAATGTGATTGCAGTGAAAGTGAAAATATGATAAATTGATTTTAATTCACTAAAAGAGATTCAGGATGAGTGATAGTTACTTTAGATTGGTTCAGGTCAACTCTAGCAATGATTCATGAATGATTATCAAATTGGAAATTAAATTTAGCAGTTGCAAACAAGAAACAGCTATTTTTACAAGTGGTGAAATGGAGCTAAATTGCAATTCGCTGCAAATTTTCCGCGTGCGTAAATCGTGATTACGGAAAAACTATAATGAATTGGAATGTCGTTTTGGGTTTGTTGGAAAGCTTAGGATCATCTTAGCTTTAAAATGACAGTTATATTTCACTTCTAGGACGTGCGGTTCAAAAGTTACAGATGTTTTTTGTGAAGGTAGATTTTGCAGAAATAAAATCAAGATTTCAGAAATGACAGATTACGCGTTACAGATTTGGAATCAACAGGATGGACACAAGATTCTATAATGCAGTTCTGAACAGGGTAAAATGGATGGAAGAGGATTACTTTAAACTAAGAGATTGGTTATGGACAGTTCTAGACTAGATACTCACTCCTAGCTTTGGAATGGAATGCACCTCGTCAAAGATCTGGTCAAGGGCTTGGCTTCACTCTCGCCACCAGACAGGTCTCAGGCCCTCTGGGTTCTGCTCTCAGCACTGCACGGTGGTCTGACGGGTCTGGGATTACAGCACAGCTTTCTGGGTCCAGATCTGGGTTCTAGCACAGGGTTCTTAGCTAGAAGCAAACAGCACAGCCCGGCTGTTGAATGGTTTGGTTAGGCCCCGTGGAAGTTTAGGGGTTAGAATCAGGTTGCAAAAGATTCTGAAGGCCTTCTGTGAAGGATTCAGCTTGTGAATTAGGGCTTTACTTCAGGGTTCTAGAGCTTGGTTCTAGAGTCTGGATTCTAAGTTCTGGTCTCTGGATCTAGATCTGGAGTCTCTATCTGGATATTGTCTGGATCTGGTCCGGCAGAGTGCTTCGCAGGAATCGGTGAGTAGTGGAGAAAAGAGTTTCCTATCTGTCCTAAGCAGTCTCTTTTTATGTGTTTTCAAAGTGGGTGTGGAGGCTGATTCTACATGCCCAACCCCCTAAGGATTTGGTAGGTTAAAGGATTTCCAGTCGCCTGACTGGTGAAAGGATCAGTGTGTCATGAGGTGTCATCATGATGTTATGTTTATAGTCCAAAAGAAATCCCTCCCTTTTGCTTTTTCAGAGAAAATCTCTTTTTTATAACAAACATATTTCCAAGGTGCACAACTTGTTCATAATACATATACACATCACAGATTACTTAAGGTACATTCTTGTCCAACTTTGATCTTCCTAAGAACTTTAGTTCAGAAATGACAACTTATTTGCGATCTTGGTGGGTTTCTCAATATTGGTTCTGCACCAAATTTGATACATGCATGCAGATTCTCTCTGGGCATATTACTGTAAATTCTTATGTTCATAGCATAAACACTGTATCTAAAATATTAATCAATTCCGGGGTTTGGTCTCAGAACATCACCCGGCGACCAGCTTAGTCTTAAATTGTGAGTGAATTTGTCATTTTAAGAATCCCAAAGTTTCATATTTTTGTCAGCTTGGTAAAATTTGTTATAAGCAATTTCATAAAACAAACATTTGCTTTCAAGTCAATACACACCTCAGTCTGGTCCGCCCCCCAGGGATGCGTGAGTCAGATGGTCACGTGGCCTACCTTCCTGCTAGAGCAGTTGTTGACTAGGCACACCCAAATCAGCATATTCTGTTCAGCTGAAAGAATCCATTGTCTTGTGTCCAGGCAGCAGAGCATCAGTCCAGGGTGCCACTCCCAGTTCCTGTTCACACCAGCTTGTCAATCTCCTGGCTTGGGGCAGGGGAAGTCTCCTTTGTCTAGGGATAAGGTGTGAAGGGTTCCCATGGACAGAAGGCCTCTTGAAGTTTTAACTAAATCAGATTGCCTTCTAGTCAATTGCAACTTAGTTCCTTGTAAAAAAAAAATACATTTATAAACTCACAATAAGCAACATATCTTTAAATCAATTCTTTTTCAAGAGTGAAATCACTGTGTGGCACTTTATAGGGATTTTGATAGAATTCTCTTTTTTGGCGTAGTTTGGGTTCAGTTGATCAGTTTTTCAAAAAATATGGTTTTAAAATGCCGGCTTCTGGTAGTGGTGAGAACTGGTATTGCACCCATTTTTGACAGCTGTCTTTACATCAGTATCTTTAAAATAGGATTTTGTTCAGAGAACATACGATTTTTGCTGACATTGGGCCTCATTACACGGTATGTGTTAAGGGTTTACCGGTACCGGTAAGGGCACCGGTACTGGTAAACCCTTACCGCCTTACTATGAGGTCCCTTTACCGGACTCGACCTCAACGGCTGGTTTTACCAGCCGTTTAGGAACGGGCCCGCAAAGGGACCTTGGTGCTAATTACGGTACCACAATTTGCGGTACCGTAATTACCTCCTTCCCCATCCCCATTGAGCCCTATGGGGGCATAAATGGGACTGGGGAAGTGGGGAAGTGCCTTGGTGAATGGGGAATTACCGGCCCCGCTCACCTTGATATGATATGATATGATATGATTGTTTATTTATATAGCGCCTATACACAATGTGTATCAAAGCGCTTCAAGGCAAGGGAGGGAACAAGGGAAAATACAACCACATTCTTACAGGTGATGAACAGTAAGGATGTGAAATTTACTATCGTACTCAGCCTGACGACATATCAGATAGTGCAAGAGCTAAGACATAGATAAGGAAGGGGGGGGGAGAGTGGGAAGGAAATGGAAATAGACAGGCGACTACCGTACTAGGCCTGACGACATTTCTGGTAGAGCCAGAGAAAAACAAAAGGTGAGGGAGAGGGGTGCAGAAAGGGAGGGGAGGAACAAAACAAGCGACTATCATACTAGGCCTGATGACATTTCAGATAGTGCTGGAGGCGTGGTGTGGTAATTCCGCCATCCACCAAGGCGGACACAGTAAAATACTGGCGGGACCATGGCGCTAATAGCGCAATGGTCACCGCATACCGTGTAATGAGGCCAATTTCTTTTGGCAATCAGCATTGCTTTTTCCAAGTGGTTTCAGGCTGTTTTGTGGATGGCCCAATGGTGGTTTTAGGCAGTGATCTCCTGTACTCACTAAGATAGGAAAAAGTGGATGGCAGCCTATCTTTCATATTTTTACTGCACATTTTTGGGATGGTTTTGAGCGAGCAGCATGCTTCCCAGTGGCCATTCTGATGTTTCTGCTGCCAGCACTGCGCAGTACTGTTGCAGGGCTTGGATGAGTGGGTTGATGCATCCCACAAGCCCCCCTCTTGCGATGGCCGTTGATCTTTCATCGATGGAACTTCGCAAGACTGGGATGTCCGCTTCATCTCTCCGGATTCCACAAATGGCAAAGTTCAGCATCTTTTCCTCCATCAGGGGTGGATCAATCGGTTCTACTCGCCAGTCCTGATGGGAGTATTGAGCGATACCCCGGGCTCCTCGGATCTTTGCTCCTGGTCCCCGGGTCGTCCTCCTTGGTCATTCTCCATGGTTTATCTCTCCTAGGATGACAAAGAAAAAAGGCAACAACATATTCGTAGACATTTCCCCACCACAATTAATGTAGTGGGGTGGGCATATACATTTTGTAAATCAGGAGACATTTGCATTCTTATTATTGTATTTTATAGACTATGTGTGGAATGGTTTTAGAGTTGGAATTTTATTGATCTGGAGTGGCCCCCTTTGGGGTTCCAGAGGACTACTCCAGTTGCTGCAAAGTGTGCCTGGGATGGCAACACTTTAGCTGATTAATATGGACCCACTTATCTTCCCCCTCTGCCAAACTGCCTTTGGGGATGCGGATCTTGTAGGCGACTGGTGAGCTCTTGTCTACAATTTCAAAAGGTCCCTTCCAGGTAGGCAGAAATTTCCGCTGTTTGGCCTGGTTCCTTAGGAAATTGTATAGATAAATCTCCTACATTGAATTCTTTCCTAGTAGTCTTCAAGTCATAGTGGGTCTTCATGCTATCTGCTGATCTTTCTAGATTTCGCTGAGCATAGGCAAAAGTATGTTGAAGGTGTTTTCTGAAATTTTCAATATACTCATGAGTTGTGGAGGCATTGATCAATGTCTGCTCTTGGGTCCTGTAAAGCAGATGCTGGGGAAGCACCATCCTGCGTCCAGTCATCAACTCAAACGGTGACATTTTAGTTGCAGATGAAGGGGTAGATCTGATGGCCATTAGGACAAGAGGTAATCAGATACACCAACTTGGCCCAGAATCTGCCACAATCTTTTTTAAGATGCTCACAATGGTTTTACTGTAATGTTCTACTGCTCCACTAGAGGCTGGCCGGTAAGCAATGTGTAGCTTCCTTTTAAACCCAAGTATCTCCCACATCTTTGTCATTACTTCGCTGGTGAAATGGCTACCTCTGTCCGACACAATCCTTTGGGATAGTCCAAAACGCAAAAAGATGTGATTGATCATCAGGGCAGCTGCTGTTTCTGCCTTACAGTTTTGGGCCGCGAGACATTCCACCCATTTAGTAAATAAACATGTCACAGTCAACATGTACTTATTCCCCCTCGAGGAGCGAATCACAGGCCCTATAAAGTCGACTTGCAAATCTGACCATGGCAGTGTCATCCCCCTCTTTTGGAGAGGCGCACGGTGTGTGAGGGATGTTGGCTGAAATTGTGCACACACAAGACACCCCTTCAAGTATTGGTCGAGGTCCTGCCCCATGTGTGGTCAGTATGCAACCTCTCTTAAGATTTCAAGTGTTGTATGAAACCGCCTATGACCGGCTGTGGCCGCATCATGGGCGAGACTTAACATCAGGCTTCAGAATGAGGTAGGGACCACCCACTGATCATGGCCAGCTAGGGATTTCCTTACCAACAAACCGTCTTGGATTCGGAACATTTTTGGACATTTCATCAACACCCTGAGGTCCTCTTTCCCAGTGTAATCGGTATCCGTCAGGGGAAAGTTCTCAGGGTCCTCAATGTGTTGGTAAAACTTACCAATTATTGGATCCCCTTTTTGAGGCGTAATCAAATCAGCATCTGGGGTCTCCTTACTCCATTTTGCAGTTGAAAGATCATTGTGAGCATTTGTCTGGGACCTAGTGATAGCAGTGACCTGGATTTCCCCCAACAGGGACTCGATCTCTAATAGATCCCCTTGGATGGCCCCGGTTTTGGCCAGCTGATCAGCTAAGTAATTTCCAGTTTTGTCTGGTCCCTCTACTTTGGAATGACCCTTGATCTTTTTCCAGTAGATGGTCATCCCATTCGAGGTGACCAGATAATCAATATTTTGGATTAACTTCCCATGTTTCAAGGGTTTATTATTAGCACATAACATGCATCTGGTTTTCTAATTAACCAGGTGCTCCACGAACCCGTTCCGTACATAATCTGAATCTGTGATTATGACCAGCTTGTGGAGTTGATGTTGGACAGCAGTGAGGATGGCTTGATGCACAGCCATCAACTCTGCCACTTGACTATTTTGGGGACCAATCTTGTACCCAGCGGAGGGTTCTGGGGACTCATTCACCCATGCTTTCCCTACGCTGGCCACAATTTCTTTTTCCCCGTTGTTGTCAACATGGTAAGAGCATCCATCCACATAGACAGTGGGCATTCCCTCACACTTATTTTCTTCAAAGACTTTGTGTGGGGAATTAAGTTATGCCTCCATGTTGTCCTTGATTTTTAGACTTTCATCCTTGAGACAGTTTTCTCTGGCACAATCATGCAAGTCAGCCAGACCTTGCGCGAGGGGACTCTTCTTGTTTTGGCCATATCTGACCTCCACAGGAAAGCTTTGCATTGACAGAATCCAGGAAGTAATTCAGGAATTACTCACATTTCCGGCCCGGATTCTGTCACTTTGGAGATATTGCAGAGGTTGGTGTGGAGTCTCCACTATAATGTGTTCCCCCTGGATAAACGGGCGGTAATTCTTCAATGCCCACACCGTTACCAGGAGTGCCTTCTCACAATCGTTGAATTTTTCCTCCACAGAGGATAAAGTTTTACTCGCATGGGAGTTTAATTTATTGACCTTGTCATGCTTTTGGTATAATACTGCAGCCAAACATGTATTAGAGAACCCTGTCTCCAGGAAGAACTCCTTGTTTCTAACAGGGTAAGTTAGGCAAGGCACTTGTGAGAGGCTTCTTTTGAGCAGTCTTACTACCACGGATAGTTCTGGCCCCCATTCCCACTTGACCCCCCCTTCAAAAGATGAATCAGGTGTCTGGTGATCTCTGCGTAGCCCTCAATGAACTTTCTGCTGTAATTAGTCAGTCCAAGGAGGCTCCTTAGTTCCCACAGAGTTGTGGGGTCTTTCAGTTTCTGAAGTGCTTCCACTTTCTTTTCCTGCGGACAGAGACCCTGAGGAGTAATCTCATGCCCCAAGAAATTAACACGGGTTCTACACCACTGTGCTTTCTGAAAGGAAAGATTTTCTCCGGCGGCCCTCAACTGGTTCAGAACATAACAGATCTCCGCTATATGTTCAGCCACAGTTGAGCTTTTGATGAGGACATCATCTACATATGTCAGGTTACCCCTCTCACCCAGGTCGGGCATGGCTTTATGTAGGAAAATTTTGAACACATTACCGGAGTTGAGGTATTCGAAGGGAGTCCGGGTCCATGTGTACTGCTGGCCCCCAAAGGTAAAAGCCAGCTTGTATTGGTCCTCCCTACTGACAGGCACAGTCCAGTATCCATTGGTCAGGTCTATTGCAGTAAATACCTGTGACCCCTGGATTTGGGCCAGCACTTGGTCAATGTAGGGAAGAGGCCATTGGGAAGTATGGACCCGTTTGTTGAGCTCCCTAAGGTCGGCGCAGAGTCTCCACTGGCCGTTTGGCTTCATTATCCCCAGCACCAGATTATTGAAGGTGCTGTGGACTGGAGGGATGATCCCGCGGGACTCAAGGTTCTTAATTATTTCAGTAAGGGACTCCATTGATGCGAGAGGCAAGCGATTTTGCTTCACAAACACTGGAGTCATGCCCGGGTCCGTGGGAATTGTTGTTGTGTGGATGTCGGTGCGACCACAGTCATATGAGTCCACCGCAAAGAGATCTTGAAAATCCAAGAAAACTTGTTTCAGCTTTTGCTTCTGCTCCAGAGTCACACAGGCATCAGCTAGGTTAACTCTCTCTTCAACCATCTGCCTGAAGCCTGGAAAGACTTCTGGTTTCGCTATCTCAGCGGCCTCCGCCAGCTGGGTGGAGAAGTCCCTGGTCAGAGTGCTGATTTGGACTGGTGGCTTCAGGTGGGAAAGGCAGCCCTCATGGACCTGAAAAATCACCTCATCCATCTCGAAGTCACAAGTCACATCTTCCTTACCATCAAGGCAGGAAGTGTACACCAGGAAGTTTCCCCCATGCCGGGTAAAGAGCCTGTCTGGTGTTGTATTGCCATCACTGTCACTGTCAAAAAAGTCCTTGGGGATTTGTCCTAACAGTTCATTTCCTAAATCAATGTAAAAATGTCGGTCATCAACCGCCATTCCAATAATGGTGCCTGCGGCTAGAGTGATATTCTTTAAGTCGCTGTTATCCACCTCTATTGGAATGGTATCATGTTCTATATTGACCCTTGCTGTTGGAGAGAAGCATTTAGATGAATATAAGCATCAGGGTTTTTCAATTTTTGTCCTCTTTTAACTTTCACTTCCAGGGAGAATTGTCGGGTCCTTTCTGGGATGGTGACTTCCTCTCCAATCTGAATTTCAACTGCATAAGGCAGCCGTTGAGCTGACCTAAATGCTTTCTCTTGGTCATCAAAGCCCATGCGATTATCTGCTAATCGGGACCAAGCTTTGAAGTTTATTAGGTCCAAACTAATGGCAAAGCGATTGAGAATGTCAATGCCTAAGTAAAAGGTGGCAATGACGTCTCGCACGACCCAATAATTATGGACTATGCTCTTGTTGCCAATGGAGATTTTGAGCATACACCTGCTTGGCAGGAGATGTTTGGAATTGGGTGCTTCCAGATCCATTTCCCCTTTGTCTATCAGTTTGAATGTGGGAATGGCTGGATCTTTTGGAAGTTGGCGGAACATGGCTTCGCTGATGAAGCTCTTACCGTTGTTCACACACACTCGGTGAGAACAGAGTCCATCATTTAATTGAACAGGGATGAACACTGCTCTCCAATTTGCTGAATATCAGCCAGGCTCTGAGCTGATTTCTCATCTTTCTGGACTATAGGAGTGGGAATTTCTGATTGTGGATTGGTAAAGAATTTCAGGGTGTTTCCTTCCAGTGTGGAATACCACCTTAAACTGGAAGGAAGGTTGATTTTCAGAAATAGAGAGGACCCCCCATCACCAGTTTGTTGTCCTACTGCTATTACTGTCACGTCTGGAACTTGGTTGTTCTGGAAGTGAAATTCTACTTGGTCAGATTTTTGTTCAACCACGTGGCATGTGCCGATTAAACTAACATATTTGACACTCTCTTTTAATTTTATTGGTCGGCTAGTCTGGGTCCAGAGGACCTTGTTTACGCAATCTATTGGGATGACAACCTTCTCAGGAGGTCATTCCCTAGTAAACAAGGGGTGCCCTCTGGAGTCACTACTATGACCGGGTGTTTCACCTTGTGTCGCCCAATTTTAATGTCCAAATCCGCAGTAGCCTTGACGGGAATGTCCTTCCCGTCAAAGTTCTGAAGTTGTCCAGGAAGAGACGTGAGAGGAATTTGTATTTCTCCCCCTTCCTGCATTTAGTTCATCAAAGGGCTTTTTGGACAGCAGGGCAGCTTGGGATCCAGTGTCCACCCGTGCCAAAATTGTCCCCTGCCCCTGTACTTGTATCGGGGCATAGTATCTTCCCTCCTTCTCTGCAAGGGGGCACAGATAAGGCACATTTTCGGACAACTGGTGGGCTAATTTTCTGGTTTTGGACATGGAGAGAGAAGAGATTTTGGCAGAATTCTGTGGAGAGTCTTGGGAATCTGAAAGAAAAAGTTGGCAACTAGAGATAAGAGAAGTTTTTAGTTCCCCTGATTCCGGTTCTGGGACCCCCCCCCCCCCTTTTGGAGGCAGTCACCAGGATGGGTTTGAACCAGGGGATTTTGATGTTGTTGGTTCTGGGATGGGATGATGGGTGGCGCTAGCTCAGTCCCCACATCTACCCAGTCTGGATTTGAATCCCTTGGGGCCCATTTTCCTTTGGGAGGAGTTCCCCCATCTCTGAAGGAGAAGATCCTTTTCCCAGGATCCTCTCAGGATCCTCTCCCTCGAATTGGAAGATCTGTATCTCCTCCACAAAGTGGGTCTGTTTGGGTCCTTTGTTTCTCCTACCCCCCCTCTGCTCCTTGGGTGGCAGACTTTCAGGGGTAGGAGATTTTGTTTCTGGTTCCTGGGTTTGCAGGGGCTGTTTACAAGTGGGGAAGGCCTCCTCCCTGGGAACCGGTGGGTTGTCGGGGTGCTGCCCCCGTCATTCTTCTGTAGCACCAGGTCCAGAGTTTGGAACATTCTGCGCCGGCATGCTCATCTGGGGGTTCTGCTGAGCCCTCAGCATGCGACCCAGATCCCGTGCCATATTTTGGACCTGGCGCTCTAACTGTGAAAGCCGCTCAGGCTGATACGGGGTTCTGTTTTCTCCCCTGGGCTCATCCCGGGAAGGGTAGCTATCCCTTCTCTGGTAGTACCCCGGGTTGGGAAGATTTTGGTACCCCTCCACCCTTGGCCTCCCCTCTCCCGGATTAGGTGTTCTGGACTCAGGGAATTGTGGAAAGAAGAATGGATGATTTTGGGTTTGGAAGTTGGGTGGATACCTGGGGAAAAAGTTCTGCCCAGGGTATGGTGAATGTCTGCCCTCCTGGGGGAAGTTAGGAGGGAAGTTCCCTGGGTTAGATGCTTGTTTGGATCCCCCCTCTTGGGCTGGAAGAGTCCACACATAACCCAAGATGGGTAGGTTTCCCTTGTAGCGGGGACAAACATAGTCAGGGGAGTGAGGGACCCCATTTGTGGGACTACCTCCTTGGCTCCCTGTCTGTGACTGGCCGGAGGGCCTTCTGGGCTTGGAATTATTCTGTGCAGGCAGATTTTTAGGCCCCCATCTCCACATCTAAAATGGGGGCAACCTTTACTTCTGCCACCTTGGCAGCAGCAGGGGTGCTGGTTGGTTTGGGGCTTTTCTTAGCATTACTTTTATTTTCTATGGGCTTCTGCACCTCATAGATTCGGGTGGTCTGTTCAATGACCCAGTCTAGTGACCTTTTCTCATGAAATATTTCACTATCTGGGTCATGATGTATTTGGGGAAGGCATGGAAAAACATATTTACAAATTCTTTACTGTCCGTGCGCACCCTTTTGGTAGTCTGCGCAAAGGCACGCTTCAACTCCTGCACACATTCTTGTGGGGCCTGATCCTCCCCACATTGCAAATTGTAAGCTGCCTTGTGAGCCTCTTGGGGATTTCGATGAACAGAAAAGTGTTTCAAGATGGCAGCCCTATATGTGGACCATCTTGAATGATTTTGGTCCTCCAGCCCTGCAAGGAAACTGGAATATTCTGGGGAGAATGTCCATTTTACATACTGAATGCAGCTACTGCTGTCTTTCAAATGGAAAGTCTCCATCATTTGCTCAAAGAGCTCCAAGTGTTCCCAAACAGAATACTTGGAGTTCTTATGATAAGGAGTGATGACACTCCTTATTGCTTTGATCTGTTTTAAGGGTTCCTTAAGCAAGGCCCTTTTTTCCTTATTGGCCTTCTTGGTTCGGGTAATCCTGGTCCATTCAACCTCTGACTCAGAAGCACTGCTCCCAGAGGTGCCCATCTGATCTTCCAGGTTTTCCCGGATTCTGCAAGCCTGGGAATGGCTGGCAGAATGTGGGGACCTAGTCTCCTGCATCGTGGGACGCTCAGAGGAGTCCTCTGATTCCTCCTTGCTCCCAGGATTTGATGGGTACCCCACCCACTGACCTAACTGGGCAGAGGTTTTCAGGATGCCCTTAGTGGGCCTACTCTCCTGGGGTTCCCCACTAAATTGTACGGTACTTGGGTGCCCGCCGATCCATTCCTGGGAGGTTCTGGCCCATGAGCCCAATACTTCTGGCAGGATAGTAATCTGCCATCTCCGTGCCCCTGGGCTCATGTGCGTCAGGGGACATAGGTGTGGCAGAGTCCAGGGACTGGGAGAGATGGAGGCCTCTGGTACTAGGGCTCCTGAGGTTGTGCTCAGGTATTTCCCTTTCCCAGCACACCTCATCTCTATCAGCCCCTGCTCCCTGTTGCCATGCAAGAGTCTGTGCTTTCAGTTCCTCTATCACGGCCTTACCAGATTCTATCAGTCTCTCCTGCATGGCTACCTGTTGCTGGAGCCTATCATTGTGCTGACAGAGAGCCTAATTTTCTCTCTGTGCTTCCTGGTTGGTCCTGGAGAACTGGGCCAGTCTTTGCTGCAGGAGGGTTACCTCCTGGGTCCCGTCCCTACTGGCCTGCTCCTTTCTTGCCAGAGCACCTTCCACCCTACTGGTGTGCTCCAACAAGTTTTGATGCTCTTTTTGGAGGTCACCCACTCCCTGGAGTGCCAGGTGATTTTCCTCCAGCTTCCCTTTTAAGTGATTGACTTCCTGGCCTAAGGTATCCCTTTCCTGAGTAAGAGCCTGCCTCTGTGCCACCAGGTCGTCCCTCTGCCTTTGAAGGGCACCAGCTTTCTGGCCTGGTAAGACCGGTATCCAGGTCTTTCAAAATCAGTTTATTGCTCTCTGCCTTCACTCTATCTAGGTGGCTTTGCAGGGTGACTACCTGCTCTGCGCATACCCTATTGAAATCCAGTTGTTGCTCCAGCTTTTTCTGGCTCTGCAGTAGGGAGTCCAAACTTTCTTGATACTCCTTCTGCAAGGCCAGAATTCTGGTATCCTGGTCTGCCCTTTCCTGTTGCAGGATATACATATCCTCTTTGATTTTAATGATATACTGCCTACTTTCATTTACTGACTGCAGCCTCTGCTCAGAAGAGTCCAGGTCAGATTGGGCCTTCTCTAATGCCATCAGTGGCCTATTTGCCAGATCTTGGCCTTCAGCACATTTGTCCTGTATGGCTCCCATATATAAATATAAATATGCCGCTATACTGACAATCTTGTCGTGCTCATCCTTGGCCTTCAGGGCCATATATAGTTCACTTAGGGCCACGTGTAAGGGGCCCTGATCTCTCCAGTTATCTCACCCAGTTGCAGTGACCTGTTGTGTGATTGCCTGCAACCACACATTCTGGTCCTGCTTAGTCTATTCACCTCTCACAAACAACTTATGCAAAAAGTGCTCTCCAGCTATCTTGACATCTACCAATGTCGTAATTCTGGAAATTGATTTCCTTCCTGACTTACAGAAGTTTGTTATTTTATTTTGCAAAACAGATCGTTTCCTGAGAGTGTTCCTTTTTGAGGGGTGCTTTTACAGCATAACACAGCGTAGTAGCCCAACAGGATTTTTGTATCCTGTCAGTTAGCACACTGTATTAAGCTGCACAAGTGGTAGAACTAATCCAGAAGTCCCGCGACCGAGGCCCCAATCTCTAAGTGACTTCAATCCAGCAATCCAACTAAGTCAATGCTTAGGATGGGATGCCCAATGGAAGCCCTTCTTTATATATTTTTATGTCAAAGTTTGTTAAATCTGCATGATGAACCCTTATATAACGCCCCTCTCTTTGAATCCCCCTGACCTCACTGAGCCAAGAAGTAGGTTTGTTTTGCAAATTAAAAGATTTATTTGAAGAATTATACAATATATATACCACACTTTATGAACCAAATAATATCTGAATGGCACACTTATGAATATGGATGGTAATCAACAATGGGTAATAATGGGAAAGAATGCAACACAGAAATAGACCTGATATGATTTCAATCAAAAGATAATATGGTCACTTTTCCCCTGTGACTGCTCACTCCCCCCCCATGCAATAAGAATAGGTGGAAATGAGGGCACACAGGTTTCAGGAATACATTCAAGAATGCAATTCAATCCCAGTTCCCCCAGCAAGCTTAGACAAACAGGTATGATTATAAAACAGGCAAAAATACTTTTAAATGTGATTACAGTGAAAGTGAAAATATGCTAAATTGATTTTAATTCACTAAAAGAGATTCAGGATGAGTGATAGTTACTTTAGATTGGTTCGGGTCAACACTAGCAATGATTCGTGAATGATTATCAAATTGGAAACAAAATTCAGCAGTTGAAAACAAGAAACAGCAATTTTTACAAGTGGTGAAATGGAGCTAAATTCCAATTCGCTGCTATTTTTCCGCGTGCGTAAATTGTGATTACGGATAAACTATAATGAATTGGAATGTCGTTTTGGGTTTGTTGGAAAGCTTAAGATCGTTTTAGCTTTAAAATGACAGTAATATTTCGCTTCTAGGACGTGCGGTTCAAATGTTACGGATGTTTTTGTGAAGGTAGATTTTGCAGAAATAAAATCAAGATTTCAGAAATGACAGATTACGGGTTACAGATTTGGAATCAACAGGATGGACACAAGATTCTATAATGCAGTTCTGGACAGGTTAAAATGGATGGAAGAGGATTTCTTTAAACTAAGTGATTGGTTATGGACAGTTCTAGACTAGATACTCACTCCTAGCTTTGGAATGGAATGCGCCTCGTCAAAGATCTGGTCAAGGGTTTGGCTTCACTCTCGCCACCAGACAGGTCTCAGGCCCTCTGGGTTCTGCTCTCAGCACTGCACGGCGGTCTGGGTCTCTTGAACTGCATCTGATGGGTCTGGATTACAGCACTGCTTTCTGGGTCCGGATCTGGGTTCTAGCACAGGGTTCTTAGATAGAAGCAAACAGCACATTTCGGCTGTTGAATGGTTTGGTTTGGCCCCGTGGAAGTTTAGGGGTTAGAATCAGGTTGCAAAAGATTCGGAAGGCCTGCTGAGAAGGATTCAGCTTGTGCATTAGGCCTTTGCTTCAAAGTTCTAGAGCTTGGTTCTAGAGTCGGGATTATAAATCCTGGTCTCTGGATCTAGATCTGGAGTCTCTATCTGGATATTGTCTGGATCTGGTCCGGCAGAGTGCTTCAAAGGAATTGGTGAGTAGTGGAAAAAAGAGTGTCCTATCTGTCCTAAGCAGTCTCTTTGTATGTATTTTCAAAGTGGGTGTGGAGGCTGATTCTACATGCCCAATCCCCTAAGGATTTGATAAGTTAAAGGATTTCCAGTCGCCTGACTGGTAAAAGGATCAGTGTGTCATGAGGTGTCATCATGATGATATGTTTATAGTCCAAAAGAAATCCATCCCTTTTGCTTTTACAGAGAAAATCTCTTTTTCATAACAAACATATTTCCAAGGTGCACAACTTGTTCATAATACATACACACATCACAGATTACTTAAGGTACATTCTTGTCCAACTCTGATCTTCGTAAGTGCTTTAGTTCAGAAATGACAACTTATTTGCGATCTTGGTGGGTTTCTCAATATTGGTTCTGCACCAAATTTAATACATGCATGCAGATCCTCTCTGGGCATATTACTGTAAGTTCTTATGTTCATAGCATAAACACAGTATCTACAATATTAATAAATTCCGGAGTTTGGTCTCAGAACATCACCCGGCGTCCAGCTTAGTCTTAAATTGTGAGTGAATTTGTCATTTTAAGAATCCCAAAGTTTCATATTTTTGTCAGCTTGGTAAATGTGTTATAAGCAATTTTATAAAACATACATTTGCTTTCAATTCAATACACACCTCAGTCTGGTCCGCCCCCCAGAGCTGGGTGAGTCAAATGGTCACATGGACTGCCTTCCTGCTAGAGCAGTTGTTGACCAGGCACACCCAAATCAGCATATTCTATTCAGCTGAAAGAATCCATTATCTTGTTTCCAGGCAGCAGAGCATCAGTCCAGGGTGCCACTCCCAGTTCCTGTTCACACCAGCTTGTCAATCTCCTGGCTTGGGGCAGGGGAAGTCTCCTTTGTCTAGGGATAAGGTGTGAAGGGTTCCCATGGACAGAAGGCCTCTTGAAGTTTTAACTAAATCAGATTGCCTTCTAGTCAATTGCAACTTAGTTCCATGTAAAAAATAAATACATTTATAAACTCACAATAAGCAACATATCTTTAATTCAAGTCTTTTTCAAGAATGAAATCACTGTGTGGCACTCTATAGGGCATTTTGATAGAATTCTCTTCTTTGGCATAGTTTGGGTTCAGTTGTTCAGTCTTTCAAAGAATATGGTTTTAAAATGCCGGCTTCTGGTAGTGGTGAGTAGCGGTATTGCACCCATTTTTGACAGCTGTCTTTACATCAGTATCTTTAAAATAGGACTTTGTTTAGAGAACATATGATTTTTGCTGACTTCCTGAGTCGGTTCGATTGTTTGGACTCAGAGTTATTCTGTGAACCCCATCCATTGCATGCATGATACTAAAGAACCATAAGTTCATACCAACTGGACGTAATGCAATCTGAGTATGACATGAGATATGGAGGAAAATGTAGACACTATGGGAGTGCAACGGCCAATAGATCAATCTTTGATTATCCTATTGAATGGTGTACCTATGAAAGACAAAACAAATTGGCAGCAACTAGTAGACTTAAACAAAGTTAGAGAAGCCCTGCAATATCTTAAAGAGAACAATGAATACTACAAAGAAATACATATTGAAGAAAACCTGAGAGAAACCACCAGAATAATTCAGGATTCCTCATCTACTGGCCAATTAGAACTTCTAGATCCTACTACAGCCTCCGATATTTTAAACAAGTATACAATTCACCCACTGCACTCCAAAGACACTATAGACAATGCACTAGAAAGGTATCAAATGCGGAAAAGGTGGAAGGTATGATGAAAGATGCACACAAATAACAGCATAAGAATACTGCTCTTCATGAATGTATTCTGAAGACCCTAGATACCGGCCAAACGTTGAATACATACTCCACCTCCTCTTTGAAAGTGAACTAGCAACTCTATGTTACGGAGTTGCACACACATTGAAAACAGTTTCCAATTTTTTAAACATGTCTGCTACGCAGCTACTTCAAAAGGTGCAAGAGAAAGATGAAGTTTTACAGTCAAGTATTACAAATCTCTTGGCAAACATGCATGGTATGAAAGAATACTGGTTCCGACGTCAAGCAGATGTTTGGTGTATGCTACACAACCTTGGCCCACCCACATGGTTTGTCACTTTCAGTGGTGCAGAGTATGCATGGGAAGACTTGCACAATTTCCTACGTATAGCAAACAAAAACAAAGTAGGGATAGACATGAAAACTACAAGAGAACTCTGCTCTCTTGACCCTGTAAATGTGTCAAGGTACTTCCATCAATGCTTTATTGCCATGCTGCACTACATCTCTAATAAAACAATTCCTCCCCTCAGAGAAATGCAACACTTCTTTTGGAGAAAAGAATATCAATCCAGAGGAGCACCACACATCCTCATGCTTTTGTGGATTAAAGATGCTCCTAAATTTGGTCAGGACAGTGATGCCACTGTTTTGCAGTTCAATCACAAATATGTCACTTGCCCATTCTGCAGTTTCAAAGACACAAATGTGGCAAGTATTGTCTGTGCAGATATAAAAACAAAGGCAGATACTATACCAAATGCCGCTTTGGTTTCCCTAGACCAGTTTCAGCAAAAGGACAAGTAAACTTCTTAATTTCTTCTGTTAGTCACAGTGTGAAAAGCAAATCACCTAAGAACACATACTGCATAAAAAGATCAGATGCATCAAAGTACATCAGTGATTACAATGCAACCATTGCCCTCCGGTGAAATGCAAACTCTATAGATGGGCAGTACATTGCAGACAATTCCACTGCAGTTGAACAATATGTCACAGCCTACTTAACCAAAGCTCAGAAAACAGAGCTAAACGACCTCTGGGATGACATATCATCTGACAAAACACTGTAACAAAAATGATAGAGCTTTGGCATAAAAATGCTCTTCCATAGAGAATGTTTCTGCTACGAAGCCGCAGACTGTTTAACTGGCACAGCCTTGTATAGGAAATCTGAAAACATAGTGGCTAAGGCTTGGTCCTGCTACATCCAGAAAAATTAGTTCTCAAACCGTACCAAGTCATAGAAACAATAGCGGAAAACGATCCCAACAACCAGGACATTTTGAAAAATAATGAATTAGACACATACTACCCAGACAGGAGTATTGCTTTGGAAACCATGTGTCTATACCACATAGCCCAAATCTTGTCATACAAAATAATATTAAACCAGATGAGGAAACAGGTAAATACATAGTCAAAATTGTGAGGGCAGCCTTAAACATACCAAACACAGCATGATTAATCATATGAAGCTATCATTAAAAATTCCTCAACATAGAGAACTTTACTACATGTCCCTACTGCAACTTTTTAAATCGTTGAGGAAAGAAGAAGATTTATTGGGCACCCATGCCTCCTATGAAGATGCTTTCAATGCAAGTAAAAGCGCTATGACAGATATAAACTTTAAACAGTGCAAAACATGTTGGACAATGAACGCTCAACTAAAGGTAGACACTCCTGAGAGCAGTCAACCTTCTCTTACAGGAAGCCAAGAACCACTTGAAGAGCCACTCATAGTAAAGTAGGCAGAATTAACCATGACTGAAGTAGAAAATACCATGTGACAGTATGAGCAATCTGAAGAAATGTTTGATCTACTGAAATCATAACTGAATGATGAACAGCGTAGCATTTTCCTAGAAGTAACTAAAGAAATTGAACATGGTGTGCAACACAAAACTAAAACTTGTGGCTGTTAAAAATATAAACCTGTATTCTTGTATGTAAGTGGTCAAGCTGGTTCAGGCAAAACATTCTTAATAAAAATCATCAGCAGGTTCCTACAACCATTGACATACAACAAGCTTTCAGATGTTCTAACTGCCCCCACAGGTTTAGCTGCCTACAACATAGGTGTTGTTACTTTACACCGATTGCTATTCCTTCCAGTAGAACACCAAAACAAATCAGACTACTACAAACTTTTAGCAGAAGCTGCTATGGAGCTACTCAGAGTTTTGAAAGAAATTAAAATGCTCCTAATAGATTAGGTAAGCATGGTCGCCAACCTAATGTTGGCTTTGATTCACCTCAGATTGCAAGAGGTCCTTAAAACGGACTATGAAGAACTCTTTGGAGGAAAACACGTTATTGTTTTCGGAGATCTTCTTAAATTAACACCAGTGAAAGGTGAACCTATTTTTAAAACCTTAGGACACAAACTGTGCCGTAACACACTTGGCAGCATAGGAAATGTAAATCTCTGGCAACATTTCCAATACAGAGAACTAAATGAAAACATGCATCAGTCTGCTGACCTCACCTATGCTAACATTTTGAAAAGTAATCACATTGGTGTGCTTTCTAAGGAAGCACAGTATATCTTAAATAGCAGATGCATCCATGAGCTATACAGGCATAACACATCTGCTACTGATGTCGTGGAACAAATAGCACACAAACATGTAAAATGTATGCCCTAATGCCAACCCTAGCAAGCTGTGCACAATTCAATAGAACAATGTTGAAAAAAGAAATGCAACCAATAGTGCAAATTTACTTCACAGACTAACTTGACATGCACGGTATGACAGTACCTATGTGTCAACAAGCCACAGCACATCTAAATAGCTTAGAGAACTGTATCTCCAACACAGCTGTTTTGGAGAAAATGTAAACATTTTGTTTAAACTGTAGAAGAATGTTAAAGCGTAACCTTGACATGGAGCAAGGTTTAGTTAATGGAGCACTTGGCACAGTTGTTGGCTTCCAGACATACTCACGTGACAACAGCATTCAGTTTATCAAGATTCACTTTGACAAACTTTCAGAAGTTAAAAGGATAGGACTCTCAACAGCCTGATTCCTTCTTCTCAAAGACATATATGTACACAGTGAACAGTTTTCTCTATCTCCTGCATACGTAGTCACTAATCATAAATCGCAAGATCTAACACTAGATTAAGAATTGATTGACATTGGAAGCACAGTCTTTAAAGAAGGCATGAGTTACGTAGCACTGTCATGCCTGCGCGCACTTGAAAGACTGTTTGTAGTCAATTTTGATGCAAGCAAAGTCAAAGCTGACATTCCTTGCATCATAGAATACAACAGACTATGTGCACCCTACACACCCCACCTCAAAATGTACCCTGTTGCTCAAAATGGAAATCTTTGTAAAAGAAAACAAATGCAAACACAACTTATACGTAATCTCCCAACAGTACCACCAAAAAAATTGAAAGCAGCTGCTACTCCATCAATTACCACAACAATAGAAGGATGTACTGAAAAGGCAAATGCATACCCAACTGCACAAACAAAGAGATGTACCTCTTCAAAAAAAGCATGTGCACTTCGTCAAATGACTCAGACACAGACCTGTCTGGTCCATTCAGATTTTCCAACACAACTGGTGTAAACTGCTATGCAAATGTAGCAAATAATGTTCTATTCCAATTGCCAACAATTGTTGAAAATATTTTCTTTAACGGTGCAGACCAGTTGTGTTTGCAAATGCTACTCCTTCATAGAAATGCAACAAACAATCCTGATAACACTTACAAGGCAGGAATTGGACTACTGTGTGGGAATGGTGAGATTCACTATAAACACACAAGAAGATCCACAATAGTTTTTAATGTACTTACTGCAAGTACTGGAAAGCAAAAACATACCTATAAATGAAATATTTCAGATTTCATACATGTGGAAACATTCATGCTCTCTCTGGAGCCATGTGGGGGCAGGAGCAAGTCCCTAACAAGCGCTTTGTGTATGTATCTATACCTAACTGTGAATCCATTCCATTTCAACAGCTGGTGCGCAATGCAAAACATGGGATATTATGTACTACTTGCAATTCAAACAATCGTTCCACCTTACAGATACAGTCACATAGCCAATACATAGACTGCTTATTGGCTATGTGACCTCCGGCCATGCACTCAAGAGTCTAGGGCCTGGCCCCAACCACTGCAGCATAATACGTCCATGCACCCAACAATCTGCCCACTGACAACAACCCACACACGTAAGGCAGCCGCTTGAGGCCCTATCCTCTTCAGTTCACATACTATTACACTACTTGCACCCACTACACAGACTCTCATACACCGAAGAATCTCAGGACAGTCCAAAAAGCCAGTTGCCACACACCCTGTCCACTTCTGTACACATACTGTTACAGTATTTGCAGCCAGTGGGCAGACTCTCAGGTGCATGGCCTCTGGGCATGCACCCAAGAGACTAGTAGCTGGCCACAAACACCACAACATAATACAGCCTATTAAAACATCCTCATATCATGTACATTCCACTCCCCTACCCTAATAAAGCCTGCCTGCAGTGACCACATAAACTGAACTGCCACAGTGTCCACGGACTGCTGCGGACACAACACAGTCTTCTTCCACCTAAACAAAAAAATCATATGAACCATCGTTCACTCCCCCACCCTTTCCAGCCCCTGTTCCCAACACCAAATGCCCCAAAACATGTTTTCCAGCCCTGTTCACCGCCATGCTATCACCGAATATCCGCAGATACAACCTGGCGGGCGTTTCGGGAAAATGTGATGCACATCACTCTTCCCTCCAGCTAATCAGCAGGCGCGTTGGATGTCCGCAGAGATGATGAGGTCCCCCGGACCAATCAGAGTCCTGTCCGCGGAGCAATCAGGGAAGTGGGTCCACTGAATGGAGCCATATATCACTAATTTCTTTTGACATACATTATGCCTTTAAAAAAATACTGGATGAATTTTCACCAAATTTACAAAAGCACGCTTTCAGGACCAAGCCGCCATTCCTGCTGCAAATTTGTTGAAAATCCATCCTGCGATTTGGGCTGTAGGTGTGAGCATAAATGTTTTCCATTCAGTCCATGCAGAAAAGAAATATGTGGGACCCCCCCTATAACTTTACCCCCCTTAACAAAACCTCACCAAACTTACCAAAATAATCCAGAGTGGCCCATATACTCTTTCTGCACATTTTGGTGAGGATTCGTGCAAGTGGAGCAAAGTTATAAACTACCCAAAAAGTGGTCTTCCTATGGGTTTAGCAACTTAACCATAACTACACGGCCGCTACCACAGGCCGTGTAATATATATATATATATATATATATATATATATATATATATATATATATATATATATATATATATATGAATATATATATATATATAGAGCACTTTTTGGGTGGCTTATAACTTTTCCCCCCATGGACGAATCCTCACAAAATGATGCAAAAACGGCCCCCTCATATTGATTCTGTGAAGTTTGTGTAGGTTTTGTGCAGGGGGAACAAAGTTATAGGGATCACAAAATGTGCAGTGTTTCCCATAGATAGAGAAAACATATTACTCACGCGCAGAGCTCATATCGCTGGATGGGTTTTCACCAAATGTTTGCGAGGAGCAGCGGCTTCGTCCCGAAATGAGTGATATCTGGTTTGGTACTTGGACTCACTTCCCTGTTTAATCTGTGGAAGGGCATCCGATTGGTCCAGAGGGCAACGTGATGTCTGCGGACATTGGACGCGCCGAATGATGGGATGGTGTAAAGCGTGAGGTGCGTCATATTTTTGGGAAATGCCCACCATGTTGGATTCATGCACAGTGCCCAATGTCCGCAAACATCATGGTAAAAAAATATTAAAAAACACAAAATTGCACTTGTCGAACTAATGAAACAATCTCTGGGGAGGCAAGGGGTGATGAGCATGGGATGTAATATTGCCATAAGAAGGCGAAAAACAGGTGTTTTTTCATCCCCACAGTCCACAAACAGTCCAGATGTTTGGGTACAGTCCTGTCATGTGCGCACACATCTCAGATGTTTGGGGACATCCATGCCTAGTTTTGAATTACATGGTTGGTGAAAAGCAGTTTCTGAATGGCTTATAACGTTGGTGCCACTCATTGAAACTGCATGAAACTTTTCAATATCATTGTAGACCTGACCCTGATTGGTTCTGCAAAGTGGTGCTCTTTTGCTGAGAGGGAGCCAAAGTAGAGGGGAGTGGGGTCGCAAAATATTTGAAATGCTTATAAATGTGGTACTGTGATGGCCACAATGACATTTGTGATGCCATCTTTGATGTCCTGGGTGTTAGTCTTATCAATGGACATAGGTGGTGCGAGGTATGTTTGCTTTGCTTACAATAAATGGAGAATTTCAAAGGTTTTTCTGTTTTAATGGTAACCATAACGTCTTTTAACAAAGTTATGTCATTGAATTTCAAGGGTTTACGTTAGTGCAACTTAACCATAAAGTTCCTTTTAACAAAGTTTTTTCAGTAAATTTCATGGGTTTTTGTTTGTGCAACTTAACCATAACGTACTGAAGTGGGAGAATGGAAGAACAGGCTCCCGCCCTTCCCCTCTCGTGCTTGGCCTAGAGGATCACGGCCTAGACACCCGCCACGAGAGGAGTTTGCCTATCTACCAGACGACCAAATACCCTGGTACAGGAACATACGGATGTGCCCATCTACCTGCCCAGCAGCCCGCCCTGTCCATGCCGACACCTGCGGCACGGATCAACTCCACTAAACCTACACGTCGTTAGAGATGCCATGACGACCTAGCCAACAGTCAGCACACCTGTGCAAACATGCACACCGGACACTCCCACACCAATCCACACGAAGAATATACTCAGTGCTATGACGTAGGCGACAGACATACTCACGGACGTGCATCTTTATTATTTTCCACATAGGCTCTCAAAATGCAGAAACGCAAGACGCATCATGAACTTATCTAAACAGGCTTGCTCACGCTTCTTCTAAGAACCATGTACCATAATGAAGAATATAAGGGAGACACGATACTGAGGATAGAGCAATATGATACCGTAACCTAAAGCGCTCTGCATCAAACGGTTCCACCTATGCACCAGGCCCAAGTAGGCCGCAAGCAAAAGCTTCAATGAACATTGAATGAGCAAGAACTGGGTTGCTGACCCTGCAAAATGAGCCCGGCGAAAGCACACCGCCAAGGGCACGATGTTGCAATCTCGCACGCTGCAAGCCAACGCCAAGGTCGCACCTGCAAGATAAACCAGGCACACAGTAGGAAAAACAATATTAATTGTGTTGAATTTTGCCTCAAACACGGACCCACCTCACGTGACAAAGCCAAAACTGACAAGATGCCAAGCCCAGGAGGAAGGAGACGCCTGAATCCCACGTTTCAAGACACAGGCAGATACAATTAAAAGACTCATTGGACATCTGCAGCAGGGGGAGTAGTCGACCTCCCAACATATAAATAAATCCTCACATTGTTTACACCTACCCGTAGTAAAACATTGTTGCAAATTACAGGTGCACCGCGAGCTGGGAACAGCGATAGTCCCAAACTGGGAGGCTCGCGAGCGGACCAATCAGAACATGGGGCTCCTATCACTGACGCCATTAACATTGACCAATCCTCAGAGGTCTTCATGTAACAACTTTCATGTATCAAATTGAAGCGACAGCCCAGGTATACCACCTGACTAACCCTCAACCACTAACATCGTTCTCTATATGTATGCTATACTAACCCTACCACTCGAGTAACCAATCCAGAGTGGAAATATGTTTTTTTCTAAACTTTGTAAGGTGACGCAAGTAGCGCGTCATACTAAGGTAAAAAGGGCCTGCGAGCCCCACGATTGTGTGTGTGTCAGGACGGACGCGTACGCCCCTTGACCCATCCCTGCTGTTTTGTCTAATAAACAGCAGAGTCACCTTGCTTCTTGCGTGTGTCTCATACTCTATCTCTTTTGGGATATACGGGAGGAGTTGGGGCCTCCCTGCCCGGAGGTCTGCGGACGGCCCGGCCGACCCCGGCAGAATTTCCCCCCGACAAGTTGGAGGCACTGCTGAGATCTGTTTAAGATCTGCTTTTTTATTTTTACTTTTTTCCAGGTAATCCCGTTGCGAGGAGGCCCGGCGGCGCGGCCCCCTCTGCCGTTGCCCCCTTCTGAGGACTACAGGACCATCGCAGAACTGCGAGAAGACCGGACAGCGCAATCCGGATATTGGCCTTCGGGAGCCGGTTGAGAAGTATCCCGCCCGCGGTTGGCGAGTGTCCAGACGTGGTCCAGACGAGGGGAGGTGGCGAGCCGCTTGGAGGGGTGCACGCAGTCGAGCGGCCCCGCATCAAGAGAACTTGGTGAGCATGCCACGCACAACAAGCAATGTGAAATTGTGAGGGAGGGGGGAGTAATTAAATACGGGAGGTGGGAGGTGTTGCACAGGTGCGCAGCGAAGGTTTGACAATTTAGTGTAGGCAATGAAATGAATGGTAGCCGAACGAGTGCGAGAGCAGTCGGTTACGTTACGCGAGAGAAGGGGGCGGAGCACGAAAACATCACGTGCGGCCGCTCGTAGACACTGATTGGCCTAGGTCGCGACTACGTGTAAGGGTGTGTGTGTGTGTGGTTTCCTACGATTTGGCATTTATTGATCAATGAGTAGATGAGGATCCCTATTGTTCCAGCAAGAAACTCGATAGGTAGATGACGTTTCCCTGTAGGCGGTAGCTAGTTAGTTGGCCAATACGGAAGATAATTGGCTGGGTAAGCCCTTCTGTCGAGGGGCGTATCACACGCGAGGCGACGCAGCGTGCGCAGTCCGATTATATTATTGATTACCTTGTTCCAGGGGTGACAGGAAGACAGCTGTGAGGTTAACGGGGGTAGATTGCAAGTGTATTTTGGACTTAAAGAATATATAAAGAACTTACCAGTAGTTTGAAGCGATCAGTGACGTCACCAGTAGGGCTTTCATAGGATATCCCGAGCACAAGGCATCTTTCTTTCTGAGAGTGGTGGGGAAGAGAACTGTGGTAAGGGAGTGGAAACGGAGATAAACGGTAATGAATTGATCAAGGAAAGGCGAAACGGGGGACGTGGCGGCGCACGGAGAACGCCGGCCACGGCAAGTGTAGAAGAAGGAGGAGGAGCAAGTGAAAATAGGACGACTGTATAAGAACGTCACAAGGGGTACGCAGCCGCAGGGGGCTACGTGCGCCTCGGCCGCAGGGGGCCGTAAGGGTGTCGTGTAAAGGAAGGAAGACAGAAGAAAATATACAAATGTAAATACTATATTTCAATAATTTTCCTCAAGCAGACTATCGCAAGTCCCCAAACTTACGGGGCCAGGTAACGATATAAGGCTGTATATTGTAAACTGCTAGTGAGATAACCGCTACCAAATAGGGGAAGGGTAACAAGTGGAGCGCTACTATGTCACACGGGACAGGATCGGGAGGGTGGGGGAACACCCTCACTACCCCACTACAACACATATGTACAACAATGTCACCCCATAGGGAGAAACTGATCAAGTATAGCATAGAATGGACACAGGGGACGGACAACAAAATGATAACACCATGGCCTCCTAATGGTAGCTTTGATCCATATGCCCAACATTCACTATTAAACCATCTGCATAATACATACAAAGGGAAGAAGTTGGCAAACCAGGTGGAGGTGTTTAACTTATGGAGGATGTTCCAAGGGTCCTGACCAGGACCAAATGGAATGTTCACTGTGGGGGAAATATCGGAAGAAAAAGAGATTAAGGAGGAAGGAGAGGATGGGAAAAAGGGGAGTGAAGACCCAAAGAACATGGGGAACGGACAAGAGGGAAGAGAAAAGAAAAATAAATCAAATGAAATAAAAAAGGAACCGAGCAACGATATACCCCTAGCAAAGGTAGTGAAAACAGAGGGAGGGGGGTTGTACCCTTTAAGAGAATTAGGAGAAATAGAAAGAGGACAGTTAAGGGCGGCTGAGGGGTACTCGAACCCGGCATAGAGCCCTCCACCATTTGTGGCTCATAGGAAGATGCCAGCAGGGGAGGGGAGGACTGGAGAAGAACAAACTGTGGAAATAGGAAATGATGAGTGGGTAGCTGCACAGATACTATTAAAATTACGAGGTTCATTAACAGGAGAAGAGAAGGAGGTAGTAAGGAAAACAGGTGAGGATAATACCAGGGAGAGTGGAATGAGAGGGGAAGAGCTGTTACGACAAAAGGAAGAGATTTTGGAGGAACGACTAGCAGAGTTAAGGGATGAGCAGAATGAACTGATCAAACAGCTCGAGAGGGAGGAAAGAGAGAGAGCGAGGGAAAGGAAAGAAGGTAAGAATGAATTGGAAAAAATAAGGGAACGAACTGAGGAGCAAAGGAGAGAAGCTGAAAGGGTAAAAGCAGCCGCAGAAAGGGTATCAAGAGCAGTGCTGCGAGAGAGGAAAAGGGAAGAAGAAGAGAAAGAAAGAGAAATGGCAATGTGGAAGAAGAGATTACTATCAGAAACGACTAAGAAATACGAAGAAGGGAGGGTGATAGAGAGTATATTAGAAAGGGAGAGGGTGAGATGGGAAAGGAAGAAAGAGGATGAAAGGATATTGGAAAAGGTGAGTAGTGAAGTAATGGAGGAATTAAAAAGGAAAAGGGAGGAAAATGGTAGGGAGATGGAGGAGAGAAATGAAGGAGAAAGAGAAGATAGGAGAAGGGAGAGTGAAGTAAGGGGGGATGTGTATAGAGACACAGAAGTAGCAACAACATCAGCGCAAAGGGGAGCGGTTGATAAAGGAGAAAAGGGAGAACTGGACCTAATAGACTTAAAAACAGTAACCATCAAGGGGAAAAAGACCGAGTGGGGGATGCCGTTTATGACTGACTTTTTTAGTGAGGAAGAAGAAGGAGTGGAGAAGGAAGGAAGAAACAGTGAAAGGGAAAGCCTAGATAAACTATACATCACCCGGACCAACACAGACTCACCATGGATCCATGGGAGAAAGGATGAACTGGAGAGAAGTGAGGGGGAAGAGCAAGGAATAGCGGAGAGACAGACACATGAGGCCACACCGTCCCCATCACGCCCTCTCCCATCCCACCCTACATGCTCAACCACCTCACGCTCATTACGTATAATCAAACTTGCGCCCTTCACAAATGAACTGACACCCTATGCATGTCGGCTTAGAGACCTCCCTAGACGCAGGCAGGAAGGACGAATACACACGCCCACATTAAATACAGGAAATGATGGAAGAAGGGGAAAGGATGGAGAAGAAAGAGTTACGAGCAGGGGAAATACGGACGAAATTGACGATGTAGAAGAGAGGGAAGAAGAGGAAGGGGGTGAGGACTCGATTTTATGGAACCCAAAGGGTAAAACGAGACACAACTTAATGCCACTTCTGGAGAGGGGAGGGGTTAGACCACAGTATGTCCCTTGGAAGCATACAGACAAAGAAAACATAAAGTGCAGGCTCCCATGATTAAGTGGAGGTGCGGGTAAATGGATATATGAAATGGAAAAACACACCGCAGGACAGAAACTGGCAGTGGGAGATGTAAAGGGCCTTCTAATATCGATATTAGGGGATGCAGCGGATGACATTTGGAAGAGAGCGGGATTCCCTGGGGTAACAATAGTAAACACATCGCACGATGGGGCACCATTCGCAAACTGCAGACATGCACTAAGGCAGGCACTGAGGGTACAGTACCCAGACACATCAGACATAGGAGCAATTACCTCACGCAAGATGCGTGAGAACGAAGATCCTGTTGATTATATCCAGGAAATCCAAGAGAAGTGGCGCATGGAAACTAGGGAACAATGGGATAAAACACCAGCAATATTTTATCATATACTAGTACAAGGGCTCCCAGAAGGAGTTCAGAAACAACTAAAGAAAGTAGTGGGAATGGAAGCAAAAGCATGGCCAGAAATACAACTGACAATAGTGCATCATTGCAGGACCTGGCAAGGAAAAATGAAACAAAAGGAAGAGGACAGGAAAACGGAAGAGGCTAAACTAGTACAGAAAAAACTTACTAAATACACAATGGAAGGGGCACTAATAACTACACCTACAACAATGACCCAAAGCCCCACACAAGTAGTGGCTGCACAAGATCTCTCCCAAATACCACCCTCACAGACTATAACACAACAGGTGCCGCCACTCCAACCATACACGACCAACATGGGAGGAGGATACTCAATGCCAGGAGCTGGGTATTATAATTACAACAGGGGAAGAGGACGAATTATGAGAGTGAAAGGATACGGATATAACACACAACAGCAAGTGGGAGGACTTAGAAATTCCTACCCCACAGGGCAACCAGTATACCAGGACAACACAGGGAGCTTTCCATGGCAGAGTAGGGAACCACCGGTGTGTTGGAGTTGTGGATTATTAGGGCACATGTCACGCACGTGTAGAGTAAGACCAGGAACACCATCATGGAGTGAACAGGGACAACCAAGGCCCACACAGGACCAGCAGGGCATACAGCAACAGCAGACGTTGCAACAGGGAAATGAACAGCAACAACTAATAACACAACAACAGCCACAGACATATTCACTGCCACAACAACAGGTAGCGATAACACAACAACCCCAAGCACAACAAACACAACTGGGTAGGGTGACGGTCCTGGGACACAACCCTTACACAGGAAATGGTCAATCGTTGTACCCTCAATAGGACAGCCCACAGACGGCCTTGGTGTGTCCCATCCTGTCAGTAACACCTAATAGTGCGGAGGAACCACGCATAGAGGTAACGATAGGTGACAAAAAATTATCATTCCTTGTTGACACCGGGGCGACCCGGTCTTGCATAAGGGAAGGTAAATTTAAGATGTCAGGCGAAGCCATGAACACCCAAGGATTCTCTGGGGCTAGAGGGTTGGTTCCTTTTACTGATAACATTCCCTTATCTATAGGAGATTATGACATGTCAGTTCCACTTTTATATTATAGTGCCTCACCAGTAAATATACTGGGGAGAGACATAATGAACAGGCTGAATATGACAATCTCCTTTACTGAAGACGGCATAATTTGCTCTACTCCAGGGATTAACATGCTCACAGCACGACAGATTATGCAAGCATACTGCGGACAGACAGCGATTAGGACGGAGCCAGTAGATGGCGAACTCTTCCAGTACGGGACAGACATGGCATTTGCATGGATGCCAGGGATAGAAGGAAAGATCTGGAGGAGGCCAGCAGCCTATTTGTTCAGACCAGAAACACCAGTCAATGAACCAGAAGGAAAGGTGGTTCCAGTGGACATTGAGAGCATTATAGCAACAGCTGATTATATTGCTGTACATGCCCAAGACAGAGAAGGAAGAGCATGGAGGGCGGTGATAGCACTAGCAGAAGGATGTAGACTGACCCAGGTGTCAGATGAGGAGCTGTTCTCAGAAGAAAAGGAGGAAGGTGAAATGGTGTTTATGATGAGTGTGGAAATATGGCTAAGAGTGGCGTACAAACAAGTAGCACAGAAAATTGCAATGGCACTTGAGTCACCTACATCCACCCCAGTTCCCTTCTTTAAGGAGGATATGACAAAGGTACCCACATCATTGTGGACTACTAGCCCCTATGACGTGGGGTGCATAAAAAGTATAGGGGGAGTAAGGATAAAATTGAAAAAAGGTGCAATACTCCCCAGAGTGAAACAGTACCCACTATCAAAAGAGGCAGATGAGGGCATATATGAAACCATAACGGCCCTTATAGATAATGGCATATTAGTCCCCTCAGAATCACCATGTAACACGGCTGTATACCCAGTGCGCAAGGCTAAAGGGGGGTCTCGGCGCTTCATACAGGATCTCAGGCCCTTGAACAACATAGTAGAAGCAGAATACCCCATAGCCGCAAACCCGGCCACAATATTGTGTGGCATTCCAGCAGAAGCATCACGATTTACAGTGATCGACCTTAAAAATGCTTTCTTCTCAATACCATTGCACCCAGACTCACAAGATCTGACAAGCTTCACTTACAGAAACACAAAGTGGAAACACACCAGATTGCCACAAGGGTATTGCGAATCACCCTCAATTTTCAACAGAGTAATACAGATGGATTTGGGTAACATTGAAGTGGAAAGCACAGTGTTGCAGTATGTCGACGACATAATGATTTGCAGTACAAATGAAAGAACATGCAGAGAGGACTCATTAAAGATGTTGACAATATTGGCTGAAAAAGGTTACAAGGTAGACATGGAAAAGTTACAGTACTGTCAAGAACAGGTACTTTACATTGGTCAGCTCATATCCCAACATGGAAGAAAGATTGCACCACAAAGAGCACAGGCCATTTCAAACACACCAGTGCCACAAACAGTGAGGGAACTGCAGCAGTTCCTGGGTCTGTGCAACTTCTGTAGAGCATGGGTATTTGATTACAGTTCATACATAGGACCCCTGCTTGAGGCGTTAAAGGAAGCTAATAAAGGGGAGAAAAAGTTGGGATGGACAATGGAAATGAAAGAGGCTTTTGATGAATTGAAAGATGCGATATCAACTGCTCCGGTACTGGCATCCCCAGACTATGAGCAACGATTCTTTATATTTTCACATTGCGACTCAGCAGTAATGAAAGCAGTGTTGGCTCAAAAAACAAGCATGGGCTACAAACCAGTAGCATTTTACAGCGGCCACTTAGATCCTGTGATGTTAGGTCATTTCCCTTGCGAACAAGGTCTCGCCGCAGCTGCTTTTGCGGTAGAGAAAGCATCAGCAATCACCATGGGGTGCCCAACTACACTGTTTGTGGAACATGCACTATTTGCGATATTGAATAAACCTAAGTCCACCCTAACCACGCAAAGGGCATCAGGTTATGAGATCATTTTATCCAGAGCTGAACTATCAATTGTTAGATGTAGCACGGTCAACCCTGCAAGGTTCCTAGCAGAAGTAATTGAGGAGGGAGACTATGCCCACGACTGTACGCAAATAACTGAAATGTACTCATGTACTAGAAAGGTTGAAGAGAACGCACTAGAGGGAGGTGAGCTCCTGTTCATTGATGGGTCATCAACTATCGACCAAAGGGATGGTATAAGGAGGACTGGGGCAGCAGTGGTAAAAATGATGGAGGTACCGGTGTGTGTGGCAATGAGATGTGTACAACTACCACAGCATTATTCCGCTCAAGCAGCACAATTGATTGCACTGATCTTGGCGTTGAAGGAAAGCTTTGACAAACGAGTGACCATATATTCTGACAGCGCATATGTTACATCCACTGTCCACTCAGGGCTGTCGAAATGGAGGAGAAGAGGGTTTAGGAGAGCTGATGGCACTCCAGTGCAACATGCCCTCCTATTGGCTGAACTAATTGAAGTAATAAATGACCCCCAAGAATTAGCTTTGGTCAAATGCACCGCACACACCAATGGTGAAGACCACATCTCAAAAGGGAATGCAGCAGCAGACGCACATGCAAAGTATGCTGCATACTTTGGTGAGATATGGAACCCCCCAGAGTCACAGAGAGGGAGAGGGAGGGGAATGGCTAAGGAGATGTTGATAAGAGAAGGTTACATCCATCTCCGAGCCACACAGATAATGGAGCTACAAGCGGCTGCACCAATGGCAGAAAAAGAAATATGGCTAAAAAGAGGATGCACAATGTCACCAACCGACGCACTATGGCGCCAGGGTGACACTGGAAAGATTGTAATACCACTGGCACTATTGAACACCGCCCTGAGCCAACTACATCACCCAGCCCACACGGGCAAGGAAGTAATTGCAGCACGAATTAGGGAAGACTGGTTCTGCCCCGAGTTAAATTCTCATGTATCAAATTTTATCAGCAATTGTCTCACATGTCAACAGTTTACGGCCGGTCACACTCTGAAGGTGATAAGAGGTACTATACCCCGGCCAGAGGGACCCTTCCGACATCTCCATATTGACTATGTTGATATGATCAACGTATGTCAAGGAAATAGGTATATGATTGTAGTAGTATGCCCATTCTCGAGGTGGATTGAAGCAGGCCCCTGTTCACACCCAGATGCATTTAGAGCAGCTAAATTCCTAGTGAGGGAGGTCTTCCCAAGGTGGGGAGTGTGCGAGGTACTGAGGTCAGACAATGGCCCACATTTCGCAAACGAAATGTTCCAGCACATCACATCCTTGCTGAACATCAAGCATAAATTTGCATGTGCATACCACCCACAGGCCAACGGTATATGTGAACGCCTGAATGGCCTATTAAAGGAGGCAATTGCAAAAATACAGCAAACAACAAAGAAGAGTTGGTTGTATTGCCTTCCACTAGCACTATTTGAGCTAAGGAATAGACCAGGTTCCGACCACCACCTCACCCCTCACGAGGTGGTTACCGGACGTCAAATGCGCCTTCCCCTAACGCCAACATCAAGAGCATTTACCGACCACGAGAGTACTGCAGATGTCCTTGGTGATGAAATGTACCAATATGTGTCTTCTTTGATTACTAGTGTAGTGTTTGTGTCTCAACAGCTCCAGCGCACGCGGGGCGGGTCTAACAGCGATCAACAAGAAGACGTGGATAAAGAATTGGAAAAGGAAAGACTGTGCAAAGTTGCTAAAGGTGACCACGTACTACTTCGCAATTTCAACAGAAAGTGGAACAGTCCACGATTCACTGGCCCCCATCTGGTAGAGGAGGTATCAACGAGAGCAGTAAAGCTACAGGACAAACGTGCCTGGAACCACCTACACGACGTAAAGATCTACAAACTCCAGACCCGCCCCAGTGCCATCGACAGGGCCACTGGAAGAACAACAACAGCGTCACCAACGGAGGAAGAGACTTCTACCACAACTAATGGCCTAAGTGTCCCCATACCCTGCCACCCCCCAGATTCCCCAGAGACAACTACTAGAACAGAAAGGGGTGATCCCCATACCGCCCACCCCATGGTTACACGATCAAAGGGTAAAGAGACTTCCGCCAGCTGAGCCCCAAACCCTCTGCCCATTGACCCCCTACCCACTGTAGTAATAACTGAACTGAAGGACATTGTTTTGCACATACACACATGTAAACACCTGAATGTTCGCTTTCTTTTCTCTCGCACATGCAGGTACAGCGTATTATTGTACTGTTAAGAAAGTAGATAACTAACCAATTCACTGCCCAGGAGTAGATGGTACCCTCAGATGATAATTACCTGTAAGAATTGTCACACCAATTTGTGTATGAAATAAAACAGCCAACATACCTGAAAAGAAGGAGGGTAAGTGTCTACTACACAGCCTTCCTCTTGGCCATAGAACATTCAATGCCCCACCTCCAACCATACTTGCCCGCCCTAAGAGATAGATCGCTTAGATTGGCATGGGAACAGCTCTTCGCCTGGGCACTGAATGACTACCTGATAGGGAGAGCTTAAAAAACGACAACTAACACCAATAACAAGCATATTAAGAATTTTCAGGCGGGCAACTGTAACGTCGCAAGAATAAGCTGCCGGACTGCAGCAAGGTAAGAGCAAAATGCTGGTGAAATTAGCATCTGTAATTAAATTGATAGGGATTTTAATGATCACCGGGTTCTTGGCTGCCTCTGTATGGCAGTACAGCTATGCTATTGATATTATTGCTGTACCCAAACCTAATGCACCCCCACCCCCAGCTGCAACAGGTGTTACGTCAGGTGGTACTAGTAAAATCCCACACAAGGGAAATAGAGTTAAACGCAGCACATACTCAGATAATAAAGGCATTAACAACTACATACAAGATTCAGCACACATCTCAAACAACATATGGTACCAACACATGACCCACATAGGTAAGCAGACAACAGGAGACAGCTGCTACGTTTGCTCATTGATCCCATACGCCATGAGCGCTTCTCGAACATTTGTTGCCACGGAGATAGATGGAAAAATAGCACGATGTATAATATACCTGGCACTGTTCCAGACGAAAGGAAGATTTCAAGGGACAGTGGTGCAACTGGTGTGGAAAACACGAGATACATATCCATATGAAAACAACTTCCTCAAGACTTATTTGAGTTACCACAAGAGCAGTTTATATGCTGAAGGATTCAGATACATAACAAGTGGTCCTGAAAAAGGAGAAACAAAGAAAGTAACACTGCAGTACCTACCATGTGATTGGTACGCCACTGAAGTCCCTGGTAAAAACGGATGTTGGGAAAGACCACTGATGATTATAACAGGGAAGGTGTACATGATCAACAAATGGGACATAGGAGTGGTTGGCAGCAACATGGTAACAAGAGAAAATATTTCAACTATTGATGGACATAACCATAGATGTTGGATGACTTGGATCAAGTACGTACCCATGCTCACGTGGATGGAGAAGGATGAAGACCCAATAACAATACTGCCGCTAACTGCGCCTAAGGTATGCTACCAACATAAAGGAGAGGTGGATGTAGGATACAACACCAACTGTGAAAGCGTGATGGAGTTACCTGAGGGGGGAGCAGGAACAGCAGTAGTAATGGACCATTACTGGGCCTGTGGAGACAAGGCGTACCACACACTGCCCCCTTTGTGGAATGGTGTATGCACTATAGTACACGTTAATGTACCATCACTAGTGGTACCCCAGAAGCATGTGAATATGGCGAATTTCCCCAAGATGGATGAAGGGAACAAAAGGAAGAGGAGATCTGCACAGCCTCGGAAAGGGCCAGAGAACCGACGCAGCGGCAACTACACTGTCCTCAACAGAAGGAAAAGACAAGGAGAACCTCTGACAGGAAATTACCTGTGGGGAAGGTCGGAAACAGCACTCACCTCAATTCCGCCGGAACACAGACTATTCAGCAGAGCAGCTATGTTCTTCTCCTCAATAATACATCCTGGACTGCAGGCCTACGCAAACGCAAAATGGCTCCAGATAACTAGGTGGGAAATAATGATGACAATTAACTCTACAGTAAATGGATTCAACGCAATAAAAGAGGAATTGCGAGCAGTAAGAATGGTTGCACTACAGAACAGATATTTACTGGACCTCCTCACAGCAATGGAAGGAGGAGTTTGCGCAAAGATAGGACAATCATGCTGCACATTCATTCCTGCCAATGATGCTGACAATGGTACACTCACGGAAGCTGTATCACAATTGGCCCAGATGCACTCAAAAATGATGGATGAAAGTAAAGGTGTGAAAAAGGATGAGAGCTGGTTTTCAATATTATGGTCATGGATGCCATCTTGGCTGTCAGATGGACTGAAGATTATAGTTGGATGTACTATTTTGGCTGGAGCTACACTGATCATGATAAGATTTTGGAAGGCCAGGAAGGCACGCACCACAGACGAGATGATCGAAATGGTTGGTATACACCTCTTGATGCCAACAGATGACGGCCAACACACAGGCACAATCATAAAAGAGAGAGAGAAGTTGCGCAACCAGATCATCACCAACCACCTGGACCCACCATCTGTGAAGCTCGAAAACCCAAGAAACCCAAGGAGCTACATAGGGAAATGGGTATACTGCACTCCTGGAGGAACCTGTGAATATATGTATTGGTCATTTGAAGACCATGTTAACCACTATGGACATTTGGGAGGAATAACTAAAATATGGAGAGTAAGAGGAGATAAAGAAAAGGATATGTTTGTGGTCGACAAGTCGACCAGAGGGGGGACTGAAGTGGGAGAATGGAAGAACAGGCTCCCGCCCTTCCCCTCTCGCGCTTGGCCTAGAGGATCACGGCCTAGACATCCGCCACGAGAGGAGTTTGCCTATCTACCAGACGACCAAATACCCTGGTACAGGAACATACGGATGTGCCCATCTACCTGCCCAGCAGCCCGCCCTGTCCATGCCGACACCTGCGGCACGGATGAACTCCACTAAACCTACACGTCGTTAGAGATGCCATGACGACCTAGCCAACGGTCAGCACACCTGTGCAAACATGCACACCGGACACTCCCACACCAATCCACACGAAGAATATACTCAGTGCTATGACGTAGGCGACAGACATACTCACGGACGTGCATCTTTATTATTTTCCACATAGGCTCTCAAAATGCAGAAACGCAAGACGCATCATGAACTTATCTAAACAGGCTTGCTCACGCTTCTTCTAAGAACCATGTACCATAATGAAGAATATAAGGGAGACAGGATACTGAGGATAGAGCAATATGATACCGTAACCTAAAGCGCTCTGCATCAAACGGTTCCACCTATGCACCAGGCCCAAGTAGGCCGCAAGCAAAAGCTTCCATGAACATTGAATGAGCAAGAACTGGGTTGCTGACCCTGCAAAATGAGCCCGGCGAAAGCACACCGCCAAGGGCACGATGTTGCAATCTCGCACGCTGCAAGCCAACGCCAAGGTCGCACCTGCAAGATAAACCAGGCACACAGTAGGAAAAACAATATTAATTGTGTTGAATTTTGCCTCAAACACGGTCCCACCTCACGTGACAAAGCCAAAACTGACAAGATGCCAAGCCCAGGAGGAAGGAGACGCCTGAATCCCACGTTTCAAGACACAGGCAGATACAATTAAAAGACTCATTGGACATCTGCAGCAGTGGGAGTAGTCGACCTCCCAACATATAAATAAATCCTCACATTGTTTACACCTACCCGTAGTAAAACATTGTTGCAAATTACAGGTGCACCGCGAGCTGGGAACAGCGATAGTCCCAGACTGGGAGGCTCGCGAGCGGACCAATCAGAACATGGGGCTCCTATCACTGACGCCATTAACATTGACCAATCCTCAGAGGTCTTCATGTAACAACTTTCATGTATCAAATTGAAGGGACAGCCCAGGTATACCACCTGACTAACCCTCAACCACTAACATCGTTCTCTATATGTATGCTATACTAACCCTACCACTCGAGTAACCAATCCAGAGTGGAAATAGGTTTTTTGCTAAACTTTGTAAGGTGACGCAAGTAGCGCGTCATACTAAGGTAAAAAGGGCCTGCGAGCCCCACGATTGTGTGTGTGTCAGGACGGACGCGTACGCTCCTTGACCCATCCCTGCCGTTTTGTCTAATAAACAGCAGAGTCACCTTGCTTCTTGCGTGTGTCTCATACTCTATCTCTTTTGGGATATACGGGAGGAGTTGGGGCCTCCCTGCCTGGAGGTCTGCGGACGGCCCGGCCGACCCCGGCAGAATTTCCCCCCGACAGTACCTTTAAAAAACATTTTCCGTGAATATATTTTTGAAGCAACCGAAAGGCACAAGCATGCCATGGAGCCCACTCTGCAGGACTGTAAAAACAATCAGCGTACACAGACATGTATCAATCCATGGTGAATATTTTAATAAAGAAATAAGCAGAACACAGGAAAAGCTGCAGGAGACATGTTTCACAGCACCCTAGGTGCTTGTTCACACAAGGTAAATCACATCTTCCATGAAATAAACAATGTACACGTGACATAGAATATTCTAAGTCTAGAAAGTGTACACTGAAATATTAAAGCCACAATCGGCAGCCATGTTGGAATACAGTACATATGATGAAACCGGGTAACATACCCAGACACCCACTAGGCTTCCATCATCATTAAAATATGTTAAAGCCATCATTATAATGTGCACAGTGCCAAGCTGCTTAGAGATGAACATGAAAAAGTAGGGGATCAGAGTTACTGAAGATAAACTAATCCTCATAATAAAGTGCATAGTGCTCAATTACCACAGGATAAAGGCACCCCACACGTCAGGCTGGTGATAAAGTGCAAAGTGCACATCTTCCGGAAAAAAATCAATGACAAATACAATAATCCAGACATAATTTATCCAAGTTCAAGTTGCAAGATAGCCGGATAACATCAGTCAAATAATGCCAATCTGGTAGCAGCACAATCTAAAGTGCAGAACATTATCAGCCTGGGAATGAGCTTGATCCTACAATGAGAATACATTACATGAAATATTGCATAACAGGAACACTTATGTAAAATGCAAGTTATATATACAGGCAAGTTCACAACGCGAAATCCCCAAAGCAGCTAAATAGAGATCACTCAAGAAAACCAATAAAATGGCACTATGAAAATCATGGAAGAGTAAAGTCAAATGAAAAATGATAAAAACAGATTAAAAACAAAATGATGAGCGTAAGATAACAGGATGCAGTAGGAAAGAATGATCAGATACCAATGAACGTTTACCATTCTTCATCAATGTTGTGACCCATAGGAGCTTTAATTTCAAAGTCCAAAATAGTGATAGGCACTAGTAGAACTCGAAAAAAGGTAAAACCCTCCAGACGACCACTGTGATGTTCATAAAAATGTTTTATAACTAGAAACGCCAAATCCACATTTTGTATGGCTCGTACGTGTTGCAAGATCCGGATTTTCAATTTAAAGGTTGTGCAGGCCATATTCAGCACAAAAGTGATGGGTGGAAGGTTTTGAATGAATCTGAGCCACTGGCCTTGCTCTGGGCAACCTTCCACACCACAGTTTTTTAGCCCGTCTGCGCCATTGCCAAAGGGGTCCAGCATATGCAAATCAGTCAGGTACTGCCACCAATGGAAGCAGCCCATCCCGAACTGCTAGGCCAGGTCCCCTCTGCAGAGAAACACAAGCAACCGCAGACATGTTTTGGCCTTGTTGGGCCTCCTCAGTGAGGTGCAGCTTGGTTACCTATGGCGCAATGAGCAAGGGACCCACGTGTGGGCATACCCTCTCTCACATAGTGAGACAAACAGTAAGCACAAAAGTGATGGGTGGAAGGTTTTGAATGAATCTGAGCCACTGGCATTGCTCTGGGCAACCTTCCACACAACCATTTTTTAGCCCGTCTGCGCCATTGCAAAAGGGGTCCAGCCATATGCAAATCAGTCAGGTACTGCCACCAATGGTAGCAGCCCAGCCCGAACGGCTAGGCCAGGTCCCCTCTGCAGAGAAACACAAGCAACCCCAGACACATTTTGGCCTTGTTGGGCCTCCTCAGTGAGGTGCAGCTTGGTTCCCTATGGCGCAGCGAGCAAGGGACCCACGTTTGGGCATACCCTCTCTCACATAGTGAGACAAACAGTAAGCACAAAAGTGATGGGTGGAAGGTTTTGAATGAATCTGAGCCACTGGCATTGCTCTGGGCAACCTCCCACACCACCACTTTTTAGCCCGTCTGCGCCATTGCAAAAGGGTTACAGCCATATTCAAATCAGTCAGGTACTGTCACCAATGGTAGCAGCCCAGCCCAAACTGCTAGGCCAGGTCCCCTCTGCAGAGAAACACAAGCAACCCCAGACATGTTTTGGCCTTGTTGGGCCTCCTCAGTGATGTGCAGCTTGGTTCCCTATGGCACAGCGAGCAAGGGACCCACGTCTGGGCATACCCTCTCTCACATAGTGAGACAAACAGTAAGCACAAAAGTGATGGGTGGAAGGTTTTGAATGAATCTAAGCCACTGGAATTGCTCTGGGCAACCTTCCACACCATCGTTTTTTAGGCCGTCTGTGCCATTGCAAAAGGGGTCCAGCCATATGCAAATCAGTCAGGTACTGCCACCAATGGTAGCAGCCCAGCCCGAACTGCTAGGCCAGGTGCCCTCTGAGAATTCCATACCATTTTTGCAGGGGCAGCTACAAATATACATAACAAATTCAGTATTACATGTAATGTTGCCCTCAGTTGTTTGTATAACACTGATAACAGGATGTGCATAGGTGGTGAGAGAGACAGCAAATTGACATACTTTGCATTTAGAAAACCTGTTTATCAATTGCTGTAACCAAGCACTGCCCCCTCAACACTTTTAATAGGGCCAGATACAAGTGTGTATTTCAAGGCAGGGACTTTCTGAAATGTTAAATATGGACAACTGGTTAGAATCTGTGCAAGATATTTATGAATACAAAGGACATGCCAATGTTTGCAAATCATGTTTTGTAAAGATTGAGACTGTGCACTAATCGTAAGAATTAACATGATGTCTGATGTTTTATCATGGGCATATTCTCTCTCCTTGGTCAATAATGCATCTCAACTTAAGGTTCTAGCATCAGAAAAACCCCTTTCAGTGACTCTTTTGGAATATCTGCAAGATACAAAGCTAGACTCTGTAGCAGAACATTCTGTATCAAAAGTAGAAACATCCAAGAAATGTTGACTTAAACATACATATTTCCATATGGAATACTACTAATGCACATGGCTGGATGACTACTTTTGGCATGTAGAGGAAGGTTTGAACTGGTAAATTCTCTATCGACTGTAGTCTGGAGATCTGTATCAGTTAACCTTACTTGTACATCAAGAAAAAACAATATCTGTTTGACTATGAGTCTCAGTAATTTGTAAGTTGTTATTATTCTGAATCAGGACTCACACAAAATCCAACCAGTCATCCATATCTCCTCTCCAAATGATAAAGAGATCATCAGTAAAGTGCAGCCAAGTCACAGCCTGATCAGTTAAAGCTTCATTATTGGATGACCAAACATAATGGAGTTACCACCAACCCATTGTGAGATTGCCATAAAAAGGGGCGGAAGTACCCCCCATCGCTGTTTCTCTCACCTGTCAATAATCGGACTCATTGAAAAGGAAAACATTGTTGTTCAGGCAGAAGGAAAACATTTTCTAGATGATTTCTGTGTGTGACAATAAATTCAAAGATCTACTGCTAAAAAAACATTCACATGCTTTTATTCCAACAGACCAATCAATGGGAGACCACATAATGTGTGGCAAGTGGAAAACCCTCTTACCATGGTATTTCATGAATGAGTTTTAAAAAATGTTTAGTATCCCTCAAACATGAGGGCAAAGAAGAAACAGGTGGATTTAAAGTTACCTCAGTACACTTAGAAACATATTAAAAACATGAGCCTGATAATGTAAAACTATGCCTGCCTGGAGGCTTAGCAAAACACTTGTGAATTTTTGGCAGAAAATAATTAGCCGGTATGACATATCGAGGGGATGATACACATGTACAAATGTCAAGATGCAGAATGCCTCATGTGGACCATTTCTAGGTAGAGTGATCATAGGCAATATTAGTGAAGGGATTAGCAGACAGCTTGATGTAGCAGGCATGATCCACCTGCCCCGTATAAATGATCAGATCAATATTGTTGAGCCCAGTCTAGTTCAATTAGCCTGTGTTTACACACACACACATAGACTCAATTTGAGATTTGCAGTGATGAATTCCTAAACTATGTCTTTGTTTTTTCCGTGTCACCTAAAATTAAAAGTGCAGAACAAAACTGTGAGTTCAGTTACAGATTTCGTCCTACCATAGGGGTCCTTATCCCTCTTTCAAATTCAGGTTGGGTTGCACCTTCACTTTCGATCTCTGAGCAGCAGAGCCTCCCATAGATAGGGTGCCCCCTTCATTTGTACAAACAAACAGACTTTTAGCCACATCGATGTTTTAGTAGCCCGACCCCTTTACAATCTTCTTTCCTAGATTTGAAAACTGCAAGGAGAAAGAAAACATCATGCTAGTAGTTATTTCTTAACGGACCTATATTGTTTAAAAAAAAAAAAAACAATCTGCATTATTAAAATAAACAAATAATGACACAAAATGTTACACCATACATGTTTAACTTGGAATGAATGTTCCCCTGCCCCCACTGAGACAGCTCTGCACACCAGAAATCTGTAGGTTTCTCTCTCTCTCGCCCTGTAGAAAGTCTCAAAAAAACAAAGTATCCGTGCCAAGCCTGGAGGTTTAGCAGGTATGTATCAAGCTGTTCAGATTGTATCAAGATGTGTATTAACCCACTTGTCTATCTTGCTAGATCAACAGATGGCACTGAAAATGAATTTCTAAAAATAGTCTTTGTTTTAAAAGCAGCTGCAAAATTATTCCCAATATCTTTATTTTAAGCTTTGTACGTCAGTAAATATTTTGAATAGTTCAGTGGGTTAAGAACCTGCAGCAGAGATCGACCTGCAAGTTTCACATACATCACTGCAGCTGGCACTTGAACCCACCAAGCCACCATTCCAAAAGAAATTCATAGCAAGAAATGTTTAGAGGGATCCTTCAACCATTTTGTAAAGCGCATACCAATAACAGAAGGGTCTGTTGACATTTTTTAGATATATTGCCAATATTGCCTAAGCAAATTAATTGTATAGGATCAAGAACATTTAAAATCTGATTAAGGTAAATCTAGCATAAAGCTGACTATTCCCAAACTGTACTAACGATTTAGAGGCATAAGCCAATCATCACATGCTTGCTTATTTCATTTTTTAAAACAGGCATCCAGCATATCATTTTGTAAACGTGTAAAAGTGTAAATAACATGCACAGTTTTTGAAAAACAGTATTTTTTGCTCTTTCAAACAGGCAGGCAGGCTGGTAATTATTTAATAAATATACAATTGACCTATACTTCCACAAATAGCTTGTGAGACCTCTTGTCTGGATTTGCCTTGAAAATGCTAATGGGACAAGAAAATGAACATCCCCAGAATTAGCACTTTGCATGCAGAGTTGCCACTTTGCATGTGGAAGGGTCACTGGAGGTGAACCTGCCCACATGAACCGGTTTCCATTAACTGCTGCCTGCTGGGCAGCCCTTTTCTGACAACAGAGCTGTAAATCACAGCTCCAAGGAACACTGCAGGGAGCCCACTCAGTGGCTGACACACACCTTCAAAGGCCACAGGCCGCTCCTGCTGCAACTTCCCTGGCTTCTGAGTCTTGAAACCCAGACTACTGTTGTCCAAGGAGAAACATAAAATCCGGATGTATTGCATTTAAACCGGACAGTCGGGCAGACCTTGAAAAATCTCATCAGTGCAGTCGAAATCTGGGCTGGAGGCAACCCTACCCAGCGACGAAAAGTAAGTGCCAGAGCTGCTTTTCCCTCGAGCGCTTCATGCACATTTTGGAGTTTATTTATTTATTTATTGAACATTACTATGGTGCCTACACAGCAAAAAGTGTTTCCAAGTGCCACAAGATGGGAGAGGGGAAGAAAGGAGAATAAAACAATATACGGTTCTACTAGGCCTTGTGACATTCGGAACATGCAAGTGCAGAAAAGGAAGTGCAGGCGGGGATGGCCAGGGTGAATGTAAGGGGAAGGGTAGGGTGGGGGTGCAGGAGGGAGGAGGCCCCAGAATCTGGTTAAGTGCTTAGGAAGGCAAGTGTGCTGACAGACGGGTTATGGGGGTCAACTAGTGCGAGGAGGGGGTTGGACCAGACTCAGTAGTCTAGTAAGGAAAGGGTGCTGAAGGCCAGTGCTAGTAAGGGGGTGCTGAGGCAGACTGGTCAAGGGTGGGCCTGTCGGCTCTATGACACAGAAGGGACCAGGCAGCTAGTTGCAGCAGCAGTGGGGTATTAGCAAGGAAGGGGGAGAGGGAAGAAGGAGGAGAAAAGGAAGGTCCTGAGTAGCTTCCGGAACTTAAGGAGATCCGGCTCAAATCTGAGAGGGGCAGTGAGGCCATTTCAGAGGGAGGCTCCTACCGAAGAATGAGAACTACCCTCTGCTTGGAGAAATGTCTGACCTGCAGCTAGAGGACCAAACGACTCTAGCACAGAGGTATTTAGGGAGAGAGCATTGGATCTAGACCAGTCCCAGGCCCCAGGATGCCTTGTGGATGATGCAAAAGGTCTTGAATTTGATCCTTGCAGCCACGTGGAGCCAGTGGAGAAATTTTAGGGCTGGAGAGATGCGGTCCCTGGGCTTGAGGTCAAGGATATGATAGGATATTTATAACGCGCTTAATACCCAGAGGTTTCTAAGAGCGGACTCGGGGATCGAACCTCCATTGCTCTGTGCCGTCTTGCTTCCAAGGCGAGCACGTTGCCCCTGAGATATCCTCCTGAGACATGCAGTCCTATTCTGGATTAGTTGAAAAAGGCGGGGGGAGGAAAGAGGAAGAGGTTGTTGCAGTAGTACAGCCTGGAGAGAGCCAGAGCTCTAGAGGCATTTGGCCTCATTACGAGTCAAGCGTTAAGGGTTTTACGGCGCCGTAAACGGCGCCGACCTTTAACACCTGATTACAAGGTACCTTTGCGGGATGGTGATTTTAACGCCTGCTTTTTGCAGGCGTTAAAAACCATGCTGCAAAGGGACCTTGGTGCTAAGTACGGTGCCGCAATTTGCGGCACCGTACTTAGCGCCTTCCCCATTCCCATTATGCCCTATGGGGCAAAAATGGGAATGGGGAAGAAGCCATTGGTGAATGGGGAATTACCGCCCCACTCACCTTGGAATGGGGCGGTAATTCCGTCATCCACCATGGCGGAGTTGGGACCTTAGCGGCATAGACCATGGTGCTAATAGCGCCATGTTCCTCCGCCAAGGTCGTAATGAGGCCTATTGAGTTTCTGAGGGAAGGTAAGGAAAGGGGGAAACCTTTGAGGAGATGCAGCTGGTAGTGGGCCTTCTTGGCAATATCAGCGATATGAAGTGAGAAGGAGCGGGATGAGTTGAAGATGGCACCCAGGTTTTTTGCCTCACAAGATGGTGAGGGGAGGGGTCCCAAGGAGAGCGACCAGAGAGTTGGGGGAAAGGAAGGAGGGGTTCTAATACAAAGGATCTCGGTCTTACTGTAGCACGATATGTGGAGAAGGCGTTTCCCTGGATCCCTGCTTATCTTGAAGCAGCCTCCCTCCACTTCAGGTCCCACAAAGCAGTATTTGATGTCCCACTTTATAGTGAACCAGCATGATTTGACTCCATTTCTAGGCATGGCCTCATTTGCGTTGCCATTTCTCCCGACACACCCATTTTCCGTAAGCAAATTGGGTGTTAATGGAGGGACGTACCACTACACATTCACAAGTACGGGGTGTGTTCATTTTTGTTGCTCAATCTGTTTACATTTACTTGGTAATTCATAGGATTTCGCAGAAAAGTGTCGCAAGCGGCTGGCGCAGAGTGTCCGTGTGCGATTGTCTGCGCCAGCCGCGTGCGCGAAAATCGATTTCCGCGCACAGCGCATTCATGGATTTTCGCATCCAAAACCAGCCGTGGCGCAGCGTGGCGCAGCGACCCTGCAGCAGCGCCAGTTACGCCCCCAAGAACGCCCTCGCGCAAGGAAAAGCCTTCAAAATCCCCAAATAATTGCAAAGGGCTGTGCTAACCCTGGACCAGTTCACCGGGCTGGCAAACAGCAAACGCCAAGCGGGGAACGTGTATTTCAGTGGTTCGCGGGAAGTTCCACACGCGATTGTCCTGTGTACGTGTGCATCAGGGGTACGCGGGAAGTTCCACACCAAAATCAGCAGGGTACGTGTATTACAGGGGTGCGCGGGAAGTTCCACACGCGATTACAGCAGGGTACGTGTATTCCAGGGGTGCGCGGGAAGTTCCACACGCGATTGGCCCCGTGCAGGGGTGCGCGTGAAGTTCCACACGCGATTTCATCAGGGTACGTGTATTTCAGGGGTGCGCGGGAAGTTACACACACGATTGGCCCCGTGCGAGCAGGGTACGTGTATTCCAGGGGTGCGCGGGAAGTTCCACACGCGATTTCATCAGGGTACGTGTATTTCAGGGGTGCGCGGGAAGTTCCACACGCGATTGGCCCCGTGCGAGCAGGGTACGTGTATTCCAGGGGTGCGCGGGAAGTTCCACACGCAATTTCATCAGGGTACGTGTATTTCAGGGGTGCGCGGGAAGTTCCACACGCGATTGGCCCCGTGCGAGCAGGGTACGTGTATTCCAGGGGTGCGCGGGAAGTTCCACACGCGATTTCATCAGGGTACGTGTATTTCAGGGGTGCGCGGGAAGTTCCACACGCGATTGGCCCAGTGCGAGCAGGGTACGTGTATTTCAGGGGTGCGCGGGAAGTTCCACACACGATTGGCCCCGTGCGAGCAGGGTACGTGTATTCCAGGGGTGCGCGGGAAGTTTCACACGCGATTTCAGCAGGGTATGTGAATTTCAGGGGTTCTGGGGAGTACTACACGTGAATTGGCCGTGTGGGTCCACCCAGGTGTACGCTCGACAACCTCCACGGCCCCTGCAGGCAGCCCACACCACGGGGGACTACCCTGCACCCCTGCTCAAGTCCCGCAGGCAGCCCATCCACCATGGGCATGCCCCCCAGCCAACCCACATGTCACCTTGCACTACTGATCAACAATGCATGTCTCCCACCACCCCCACCCCCCAGCAGTGCAGGGGCAGCCTCCACCAGGCCCCCACTCATGTCTCCCACCACCCCCACCCCCCAGCCACCATGGGCATCCCCCACCAGGCCCCCACTCATGTCTCCCACCACCCCCACCCCCCCAGCAGTGTGGGGCACCCTCCACCAGCCCCCCACTCATGTCTCCCACCACCCCCACCCCCCAGCAGTGCAGGGGCAGCCTCCACCAGGCCCCCACTCATGTCTCCCAGCACCCCCACCCCCAGCCACCATGGGCATCCCCCACCAGGCCCCCACTCATGTGTCCCACCACCCCCACCCCCCCAGCAGTGTGGGGCACCCTCCACCAGGCCCCCACTCATGTCTCCCACCACCCCCACCCCCCAGCCACCATGGGCACCCTCCACCAGGCCCCCACTCATGTCTCCCACCACCCCCACCCCCCAGCCACCATGGGCATCCCCCACCAGGCCCCCACTCATGTCTCCCACCACCCCCACCCCCCAGCCACCATGGGCACCCTCCACCAGGCCCCCACTCATGTCTCCCACCACCCCCACCCCCCAGCCACCAGGGGCAGCCTCCACCAGGCCCCCACTCATGTCTCCCACCACCCCCACCCCCCAGCCACCAGGGGCACCCTCCACCAGGCCCCCACTCATGTCTACCACCACCCACACCCCCCAGCCACCAGGGGCACCCTCCACCAGGCCCCCACCCATGTCTCCCACCACCCCCACCCCCCAGCAGTGCAGGGGCAGCCTCTGCCAGGCCCCCACTCATGTCTCCCACCACCCCCACCCCCCAGCAGTGCAGGGGCAGCCTCCACCAGGCCCCCACTCATTTTTCCCACCACCGCCATCCCCCAGCAGAGCAGGGGCAGCACCACCAGGCCCCCACTCATGTCTCCCACCACCCCCATCCCCCAGCCACCATGGGTACCCTCCACCAGGCCCCCACTTATGTCTACCCCCCCCCCACCCCCCAGCAGTGTGGGGCACCCTCCACCAGGCCCCCACTCATGGCCCCTATCACCCCCACCCCCCAGCATCCAGGGGCACCCTCCACCAGGCTCCCACTCATGTCTCCCACCACCCCCATCCCCCAGCCACCATGGGCACCCTCCACCAGGCCCCCACTCATGCCTCCCACCACCCCCACCCCCCAGCAGTGTGGGGCACCCTCCACCAGGCCCCCACCCATGTCTCCCACCACCCCCACCCCCCAGCAGTGTGGGGCACCCTCCACCAGGCCCCCACTCATGTCCAACTCATGTCTCCCACCACCCCCACCCCCCCAGCAGTGTGGGGCACCCTCCACCAGGCCCCCACTCATGTCCAACTCATGTCTCCCACCACCCCCACCCTCCAGCCACCATGGGCAGCCTCCACCAGGTCCTCACAATCCCCAATCATGTGCGTTATGGTCAGCCTCCACAGCCAAAAAGCCCTACCAAGTACCCCATTCACCCACATGGAAATGGAAATTACATGTTACACCCCCAATGTTAATAAAGCTAATGAACCGATGTCCGTCACACACAATGGTTGCAATTGAATGGGAAAACACCCAACATGACATGCATGAAACCAATGAGATGATACCACACAGTGAAGTATGAAAACAAAATTGTATTAAAAAAAAGAAAGAATGCAAAAGAAATGAAACAAACTACAATGGGAATGAAAAAAAGATAAGCTGCATGTCCGTTTAAAAAAATAAAAACACCAAATCCTAATCCAAAAAAATGTCGTCCAAAGTCAAATGAAAAATAAAATCAATCCAATTAAGAACTATGTACAAAACATCCAAGGGTCCATGAGCCCAACTAAACAAAGGAAACCTACAAAAAACCCTAACTAAAATGCAACTATATACAAAAAGTGGAGCAGTGTCCGTCGACTCCAAATCATAATAACAAACAAAGGAAACCTAAAACTAAAGAACTATATACAAAGGCGGCGGGCAAGTCCAGCGGCTCACTCCGTGGTGTTCCGGGCCAGGGCATCATCGAACTCCTGTTCGATGTCCCGGAGGCGGTCCTGTTCCATGGCCCCGAGGGTCCGCAGGGACGACGCCGTGTCCTCCTCCAACCTCCTGCGGATTGCCTCGAGGCACTCGGCCCGCCTCAAGGCCCTCCTCATGGAGTTCTCCGCCCTGACCATTGTGAGCCGCGCCTCTTACGCCCGCCGCCGCTCCGCACCTAAGGCGTGGCCTAACCGCTGCCACACGGAAGACACTCTCTGTCCTGCGTCCTCCTGCCCTCCGGCCGATGCCTGCCCCTCCGATGTTGAAGGCCCCGAGCCTTCATGGCTCCCACCACGTTGCTGCTGCTGCTCTGCCTCTGCCCGTGCGCTGCCTCCTGCTGCCTGCACATCCTCCGCCGGCTGGGGTGCAGTTGTTGATGTGGCCACCCCTGCTGGACGTCCGACTCCCGACTGTGGCAGGGATGCCTCCTCCACCAGCCTGGCCGCACCGTCAGAGGCAGCTCCACAGGGCACCCAGGTGACTGATGGGTGGGAAGATGGCACAGAGGACGACTGGTGCGTAGGGGGTCCAGTTGAGGAGGGGGTCGGAGCAAGCCCCATCAGACGGAGGAATCCGGCCTGGGTGACCTGTCCCAGCAGGCTGACGTGGTCAACGAGCCATTCGAGATGACGTGCAGTCTCTCCATGAAAAGACTGCAGGTCACCTCGCATGGCCCGTTGACGCAACGCCACACCAGCCAGGACAGGCTCAACCCGGACCTGGATAGCCACGTCCGCAGGCAGAGGAAGGCCAGTTGACGTCAGCTCATCCCCTGCCTGAAAACATGTCTGGACGTAGGCATCCCTGCTGGTGCAAGATGATGCAGGGACAGGATCGGGGACAGGATTGCACACAGGCACCTCCGCGGCGGCCTGTGCTGCCTCCTGTCCCTGGTCCTGCACTGCACCACTAGCACCAGTGGGATCCCCACCTCCAGACCCCGTCTCTGGTGCTTGCACGGCCTCCTCCTCCACCAAACCCCCCACCAACCTGGATGACTCCGTGCCATCTTCCCCTGTTGGGCCCTGTGGGGTCCCAGCTGCCCCTTCTGCTGCCGAGGAGTCCAACTCCAACCTCCGCCTCTTGGACCTCCCCCCGGCAGCTGCGGCCTGGGACGCGGCACCGGACTCCTCACTCCCCGACGAGATGACAACACGGGAGGGGAGCCGGGCCTTGCGGCTCCGGCTGGCGGTGGGATCCCCGCCGCTGTGCTCCACAGCACCTTCTCCGCCCTCTTCATCAGTTGACGCTGCAGACAGGGAGAAACAAAACACAGGCATCAGGGCACTGTACAATGGACACATACACACATGACATTTGCACATGAGTGGCATTGGCAAACCTCAGACATGTCATCACAATCCCCAACACACATGTCATTACAACTCGCACACATGAGCCATACCACAGCCATATCGCAACTGCCACCACCATCCCTACACATACAACAGCATGAGCAGCCAAAGGTGAGCCAGACATCACATGCAACACAGGAAGTGCACCACACATGTACACACACCACCACACTTGAATGCATGTGTTCACCTCTGCCAAGTGTCGCACTGTTCAGACGGGCATCCATGTCACATCTGCCAATCAGGCTTCCACATACCGCTGTCACATGCATCCATGTTGCATCACTGTTGCACCCTTGTCAAATACACACACATGCACATGTACACAGTGCTCATACATGCAGCCGAAAACAACATACATGCGTGACATCACGGACATGTCTACTTACATACACATTCATCCAAACATGTGTGCCCACACAACTGCATTTGGCATGCAAGCCTACACACACAAGCACCATCCATGTCTCACACATTACAGCCCTCGCATTTGTCAGCCCCACGGCCCTGTACACCCCCACCCATACTCGACCCCATACAAACAGATGTGCAACCTGCACACTACCGAATAATCACCACACGCACTGCTCACAATCAGGATGCATGTACACTCACCGCTCAACTCCAGACGGGTCTGCTTCTCTAGGACCTGGACGTGGAGCGCTGGGATATGCGTTCCAGGACCCTCATCTGTTCTTCCGACAAGCGGCCCCGGCGCCCCTTGGCATCCGCTGCCTTCAAGAGGTGCCGGGCCTTGTTCAGGGTCCTGGACCTGAAGTCCTCCCAGCGCTTCCTGACATGTTGTAAGTCGCGGACTGCCACCCCCTCCGCGTTGATGGCAGTCACAATGTCAGTCCAGATCCGAGTCCGTCCTTCCTTGTCGGCGCGGGAACTTCCAAAGAGGGCATCATTCTGCCCCAGGACTTGCTCCACCAGGACACCAACTTCGGTGGCACTGAAGCTGGTGCCCCTCTGCCTCTCTGGCCTGGGGTTGTCAGTGGTCCCAGATGGTGTTTGCCCCGACATGACAACCCCAGAGGCAGGAGTGGGTGGGCAACTGGGTCCTGGGGCTGGGCTGTGGAGTGATGGAATCCCAGTCGGGAGTCTTCGGTTCCAGCAGGGGTGGTCACAGCAACAGCACCCCTGGCTGATGTGCAGGCAGCAAATGGCAGTGCACGTGGGCAGCAGGCAGTCAGGCAGCAGCAGATGGCAGTGGGAGCGTGCTCGGGGCTCTGGGGGGCAGTAGTTCGGCCTTCTGGGCAGGAGCATGGTCTTCCGTGTGCTTACGTGTGGCCAGCTTGATACGGAGTGATTTGGCACGTGAAAAATCCAACACGTCTGCGTGTAATTCGAGGAAAGGCCCTTAGCGCGTAAACGCTTCGCCAGCGTATGCGCGTCTATGAAGTCACGTGCACGTTGAATTGGGCACACGTATGAAAATGTTGCGTGTGAAAAAAATGAAAGACACGTCCGAGTGTCAAAGCGTGTAATTGGTGGGAATGGGCCTAGCGCGTACACGTGGCAGTGACAAAGCGTGTAATTGGTGGAAATGGCCCTACACGCAGAAGTGACAAAGCGTGTAATTGGTGGAAATGGCCCTACACGCAGAAGTGACAAAGCGTGTAATTGGTGGAAATGGCCCTAGCGCGTACACGCCGCGTAAGTGACGCTGGACGTGTGGGCCTGTATAAAAGGTACGTGTAGAACACCATTTCCTTGTACGTGCTTTTCGTGGAGAGCGAGTGGGTGAATTCTGTACTTCTTGTCGTTTCAAACGCGATTTACTTCACGGCGTTTCAAGTTCGTATTCCCTTTTACCTCTGACAGCTTTTTCTCTTTTTTCTCTTTTACTGGTTTACCTGGGCCTTTTCCCTCAAACAGTGTTTCCTTCTACTGTTGTCCTGTCTCCTCAGACAGCGTACAAATCTTCTTTTGGCGGGGGTGTTGCCAACCAAACGCGCTCCTTTTTCACGCTCTTTTACCTGGCAGACGGTGAGTCACGCACGTATCTAACATCTGTGCTTGCCCCGTGTGTAGCCTACCCCTTCAGAGGTCATTCTAGGCTGCGTGTGACACGCATACGTTCATTCTTGTGTTACTGGGTGCCACAGCTTAGTGCAGGTTTTACTTTCTGCACACGTGGTCTAGGAGGGGTTGCGTACACGTCATCTCCCTTTTTTGGGGCTCCTGTGCGTAGCGTGACCCGTCATCTTTCCCCAGGGGTTACATTCAGCCTTGCAAGAGCACTAGGGTACAATTACCATCTGGTACCCAACCCCTTTGACCCCCAATTGCCCAGGACAATAGTTTACAGCCACTCCCATACGCACATTAACATCAGTGCCATGGCTGGGAGGCGAGGATTCCGTAAGGGTGGCAAAGGTGGATGTCATGATCTCTGCTTCCAAAAGATCAGGACTTGCCCGACTCCATTGGAAGCAGACCCATAACCCCGGTTCCGAGTGCCAGCCAGTCCCAATTGGGACCTTTTGGACCCTGTCCTGGCGCCAGTGGCACCAGGCTCATAAAGATGCCCAGTCCCAGCGCTGGAAGCGCCGGGCTCATAATGCTTGGGTGGACTTACCTGCAGCAGACCATGCTGCTTACTTACCTGCCAGTTGAACCCCTGATCCTCTTCTTTTTGGGACTACTTTTCCTGTTGGGTGGGGCAGGAGCCACTCCCTAGGTTCAGAACACTGGAACTCTTCTGGAAAGCAGGAACTCTTTTCTTACCTAGGCGTGGCTGTGGAAGGAGACACCTAAGCACTACAGGAGGCTATTTAAACCACACCCGATGGATGAATCTTGCTTTGCGTTATTCTGCATTCTCTGCAGCAGAACGCTCATCGTGTCTTCTGCTTCTGATCCTGGGCCTAAGGGAACAAAGGCTTACCATCCTGGAATCCAGTCTTCAGCAGCACCTGTAAAGACAAAGAAAGAACAGGTTAGCACTAAGGTCTTCAGTGGCAGCGCATTTCTTACCTGGTCCATCGGCTGTCACCAACGCCTCGCTCTGCATTCCGGCATCTGAAAGACAAAGGCTTACCTACTCTTCGCATGCTCCGGAGGCCTTTGGCGCTGCATCCCGCATCTGAAAGACAAAAGAAGGTGTGTTTAAAGACATTGGGCAACTTTATTACTCAAGTGCCATTACTCCTTCCAACGCCAAATCCAGTGGGTATTCCAGCACCCTTCAGCTTCTCTAAAGCTCCGAACTTGTACCTGCAAGATAAAAGGGACAGTTAGTGCGCATCGTGAAGCAGGCTACAAGTGCTTACTTACGTGCTTCCAGGCGCTTCTATTCCTCACGCGGGTTCGATCCTCAACTCTCATCAGCCCGCCATCCGCCATCGCCGGAACCCTGCAAAACAAGAGATATCATTACAAAAGACTTTTAAGACAATTGAAGTGCCCAGAACTTACCGTTCGTGCAGTTAACGACGGACAGCAGTCCTCTGAGGTCAAGAGGCCTGCACCCTTATCCAGTGAAGAAACTGGTTACGGCACCCTGCCCCGAGGCAGATGGAGAGCTCGGCGTTCACTTACCTAAGGTGAGGGCGTTAACCTTTGGGGTTCTACAGGAGAAGAGAAAGGGAGGAGAGAGGCACCCAATAACCCCAGTTCATTAATCCCATATTTTCTATCTGCAGACATCTTACTCTTCGAGTCAGACATACAGTGCACAGAGGTCCAGCCCAAAGAGCCAACTGTGTGTTACACATCACCTTTGAAGATACGGCATTCACCCAGTCAAGACCGGCGCCTCTGCGGGAATCAGGTGAGCGTTACAGAACGCAAAGCCGACCGCAAAACTCCCACCCAGGCGCTATGGAAACCTCGGATACCGACCAGCTAGCCCAGTTACTTGGGGAACTAAGAGCAGAAGTGCATGCAGCCCGTCAGGAAACGAATGCTCTAAGAAGGGAACTGATTATTTCCAAGGAGCGAACAGACGATCTCGCTAGACAATTGCTACAGTCACAAGCCGGACAAACTCCGTTACCCGCATCAGGGGCAAATATTCCTTCAACATCCTCTACGAACCCAGTGCAGATCAACCTACCTGGGAATGTACCTCTGGCTCCGCCCGAACGATTTTCTGGTGATCCAAAGAGGTTTGCAGTATTTATTAATCAGTGCCGGTTGCACTTCTTATGCCGGCCAGCAGCCTTTCCAACTGATCAAGCTAAGGTAGCTTTCGTGCTTTCGTATCTTAGTGGCAATGCGGCAGACTGGTTGATCCCTCTAGTTAATCAAGATGATCCGGTTCTCCATAATTTTCAAGCTTTTCAGCTCAGTATGGAAAAACTGTTTGCAAGACATTCACAGGGGCAGGCCTTGGACAATGAGCTCCTTTCATTGCGACAGGGTAATCAAGACCTTTTGGCTTATATTGCGTCTTTCAACAGACTGATAGTGGAAACTCGATGGCCTGAGGACAAAAGGATTACGCTGTTTTATAGAGGTCTACGTGGAGAGCTCAAAGATGTGTTAGCCCAAGTAGTGAATCCCCCGCAAGACTGTTGGGACTATATTGACTTAGTCGTTCAAATTGACCACAGACTGCAGAACAGGAAGGCCGATCGTTCCAAGTTTGATGCTCGAGTATTTTCCAAACCACCAACTCCTACCAAAGGAGTAGACTCCGGAGAACCCATGCAAATAGGGGGCCTGAAAGGACCACTAGCACAAAAGGAGCGGGAAAGGAGAAAACAGCTGCAATTATGCCTCTATTGCGGAAACTCGGGGCACTTTCTTCGAGACTGTCCGGTGAAACCAGCCAAGAAGGCAGTAGGAGCTGCAGTTACCAGGGTCACAAACTCTGAGCAGGGAAACGACCTCGCCCAACAAGAATAGAGGTCCTCTTGCCGAGCGTTAAAACCAGTTCCGTGACCTCGCATTTCGTGATACCTATGGTCCTCATTAGCCCTGAACATCCGGATCGATTACATGCGATTGAAGCTTACGTCGACAGCGGTGCCATCGGCAATTATGTGGATCATGAAATGGTTTTGAGGATGAATCTGACTCTTTGTCCAAAGGCTGTAAAGGACGTCATTACTACGGTGGATGGTACGGAGATAGCCTCCTGACCAGTAACGCATACCACCCAAGAAGTGATGCTAGTAAGTCAAGATGGACACCATGAGAAGATCGTGTTCGATGTGATCAAGGCCCCTCAGTTCCAGATTATTATAGGAATTCCTTGGTTAGAGAAGCACAATCCTCAGATCGATTGGCGAGCAAGAACGGTTCAGTTTCCAGAATGTGTCTCTACTTGTCACCCCCGACCTGATATTGCACTGGCAGCAATTTCCTCGGAGGCTCCCCAGTTACCTCCTGAATACCTAGAATTCCAAGTTGTTTTCCGGAAGGATCGGGCTAACTCTCTACCTCCTCATAGGTCTTATGACTGCCAGATAGACCTGATACCTGGATCTACTCCTCCTTGTAGTAGAATTTATGCCCTCACCGAGCCTGAGAATCTTCACCTCCGACAATACCTGGATCAATACCTAGCGAATGGGTTTATTCGTCCTTCCAAGTCCCCTGCTTCCTCAGCTTTGTTCTTCGTTCCAAAAAAAGAAGGGGACCTTAGAACTTGTATAGATTATCGCGCCCTGAACCAGATCACCGTTAAGAATAGATATCCGTTACCTTTGATCCCTGAACTCCTGGACCAAGTCAGAAAAGCATGCATATATACAAAGCTGGATCTTAGAGGAGCCTACCACTTGGTACGAGTAAAAGAGGGCGATGAATGGAAGACGGCCTTCCGCACCAAGTATGGGCTATTTGAATATCAGGTCATGCCCTTCGGACTTTGCAATGCCCCGGCCGCCTTTCAATATTTTATGAACGATGTCCTCAGAGAGCTCATAGATGTGTGTGTTGTTGTTTACATTGACGACATCCTCGTTTATTCTTCATCAGAAACTGAACATCGGAAACACGTGAAAATGGTCCTCGAGAGATTGCGTCAACACAAACTTTTCGCTAAGTTGGAAAAATTTGTTTTCAACGTGACTGAAGTTGAATTCTTGGGATTCATATTATCACCTAGCGGAGTGCGTATGGATTCAAAGAAGGTCGATGCAATTCTCAAATGGCCATCGCCATCCTCCGTAAAAGGTGTTCAAAGCATGTTAGGCTTCGCTAACTTTTACCGCAGGTTTATCCCCGAATTCTCTCGAATAGTCCAGCCCATCACCGCCTTGTTAAAGAAAAACAAACGTTTTGAATGGTCTACCGAGGCGGAACAAGCTTTCCAGAATTTGAAGACTAGATTTATCTCTGCACCGATCTTAAAACATCCTCGCCCAGAACTCCCCTACATCGTTGAAACTGATGCTTCGAGCCTTGCCATGGGGGCAGTTCTATCACAAAAGGACCCAATAACCAATCAGTTGCATCCCGTGGCATTTTGGTCCCGCAAATTCTCGCCTCCTGAAATCAATTACACTATTACTGATAAGGAACTTCTAGCTATCAAGTCCGCCTTTAAGGCTTGGCGGCATTATCTTCTGGGGGCCCGACACACCGTTACTGTGATTACAGATCACCGAAACCTGCAATATTTGAAAACCGCAAAAGCTCAATCCTCTAGGCAACTCCGTTGGGCACTATTGTTTGCCGAGTTTGACTTCATAATTACCTATCGACCTGGTACAAAAAACGGTAAAGCTGATGCCCTTTCTCGGATGGGAGTGGAAGAACATTTGATCAATCCTAAACCTGTACCTATCATTCCCGAACAAAGAATTCTAGGTGTAATCGCCACACAATCCATAGAGGAAGTTAAGGATAAAGCCAGGCTACTGGTAACTCCAGCAGACATACAGAATTGGCATCTGCAGGGAAAGGACTTTACGGTGAAGGACAACCTATTATATTTCCAAGAACGGTTATACCTGCCCAGCACAGATTTACAGAAAAAGGTAATCTCTTGTTATCACGATTCTTTAATGGAAGGACATCCCGGTATGACCAAGACCTCGGAAAAGATCAAGCGCTACTTCTGGTGGCCGTCTTGGAAAAAAGATATCAGAGACTTTATAATGTCCTGTGGAGTATGCGCCCAAAACAAGAGTCAAAAGGAAAAACCAGCCGGCCTCTTACGCCCTATTGACATCCCGCCTCGCCCTTGGCATACGCTTTCTATGGACTTCATCACCGATCTACCTCCATGCTCCGGATACAATACGATCCTAGTAATCGTGGACCTATTCTCCAAGATGGCGCATTTCATTCCACTCAAAGGCTTACCAACAGCAGCAACTCTGGCCCGAGAATTTCTCGAAAACATCGTCCGACTGCACGGTTTTCCTTCAGTTCTCATTTCGGATCGAGGTAGTCAATTTATTTCTCATTTTTGGCGAAGTTGCTGTCGGTCGGCTCAAATTGATGTGAGACTTTCGACCAGCCACCACCCTCAAACCGACGGACAAACCGAGAGGACCAATCAAACTCTGGAACAGTATTTGCGCTGCATGCTACAACAAACTGAAAAAACTTGGAAAGATATCCTTTGGATAGCTGAATATGCCTACAATAACTCTGTCCACTCGGGAACTGGGAAGACCCCGTTTTTTCTTTTATACGGTAGTCACCCTCGAACCTCGGAGTTGGATCCACTCCAAGATCTTGGAACACCAGCAGTAGACCACCTGCATTCTACAATCACCCAAGCCTTTAAGGAAGCCGTTTCTCACCTTCAAAGGGCTAAAGAACAATACAAGAAAGGAGCAGACCAACATCGGAAGGAAGCCCCCCAATATCAAGTAGGAGATCAAGTCTGGTTATCCACCAAATTTCTACCTCTAAAAGGACCACGCACATTCAACCCAAGATACCTTGGTCCCTATTCCATCACTACCATAGTAAATCCAGTAGCGGTCAAGTTGGTCTTGCCCCCTCACATGAAGATACATCCGGTCTTCCACGTCTCTCTATTAAAACCCGTGCATCCTCAAACCCGACTAACTACATCTCCAAAACCTATTCTAGTTGATGGAGAACTCGAGTTTGAAGTCAAAAGCATCCTGGATTCCAAGATCTCCAAATCTAAACTATTTTACCTGATTGACTGGAAAGGCTACGGTCCCCAAGAAAGATCCTGGGAACCTGCAGAATATGTCCACGCGCCTCGTCTAATCAAAAGATTTAATCGAACATTTCCTAACAAGCCCAAACCCTCGGAGAAGCCCGGTTTGGGAGGGGCCTTGAGGGGGGGTGCTGTCATGATCTCTGCTTCCAAAAGATCAGGACTTGCCCGACTCCCTTGGAAGCAGACCCATAACCCCGGTTCCGAGTGCCAGCCAGTCCCAATTGGGACCTTTTGGACCCTGTCCTGGCGCCAGTGGCACCAGGCTCATAAAGATGCCCAGTCCCAGCGCTGGAAGCGCCGGGCTCATAATGCTTGGGTGGACTTACCTGCAGCAGACCATGCTGCTTACTTACCTGCCAGTTGAACCCCTGATCCTCTTCTGTTTGGGACTACTTTTCCTGTTGGGTGGGGCAGGAGCCACTCCCTAGGTTCAGAACACTGGAACTCTTCTGGAAAGCAGGAACTCTTTTCTTACCTAGGCGTGGCTGTGGAAGGAGACACCTAAGCACTACAGGAGGCTATTTAAACCACACCCGATGGATGAATCTTGCTTTGCGTTATTCTGCATTCTCTGCAGCAGAACGCTCATCGTGTCTTCTGCTTCTGATCCTGGGCCTAAGGGAACAAAGGCTTACCATCCTGGAATCCAGTCTTCAGCAGCACCTGTAAAGACAAAGAAAGAACAGGTTAGCACTAAGGTCTTCAGTGGCAGCGCATTTCTTACCTGGTCCATCGGCTGTCACCAACGCCTCGCTCTGCATTCCGGCATCTGAAAGACAAAGGCTTACCTACTCTTCGCATGCTCCGGAAGCCTTTGGCGCTGCATCCCGCATCTGAAAGACAAAAGAAGGTGTGTTTAAAGACATTGGGCAACTTTATTACTCAAGTGCCATTACTCCTTCCAATGCCGAATCCAGTGGGTATTCCAGCACCCTTCAGCTTCTCTAAAGCTCTGAACTTGTACCTGCAAGATAAAAGGGACAGTTAGTGCGCATCGTGAAGCAGGCTACAAGCGCTTACTTACGTGCTTCCAGGCGCTTCTATTCCTCACGCGGGTTCGATCCTCAACTCTCATCAGCCCGCCATCCGCCATCGCCGGAACCCTGCAAAACAAGAGATATCATTACAAAAGACTTTTAAGACATTTGAAGTGCCCAGAACTTACCGTTCGTGCAGTTAACGACGGACAGCAGTCCTCTGAGGTCAAGAGGCCTGCACCCTTATCCAGTGAAGAAACTGGTTACGGCACCCTGCCCCGAGGCAGATGGAGAGCTCGGCGTTCACTTACCTAAGGTGAGGGCGTTAACCTTTGGGGTTCTACAGGAGAAGAGAAAGGGAGGAGGAGAGAGGCACCCAATAACCCCAGTTCATTAATCCCATATTTTCTATCTGCAGACATCTTAATCTTCGAGTCAGACATACAGTGCACAGAGGTCCAGCCCAAAGAGCCAACCGTGTGTTACACATCACCTTTGAAGATACGGCATTCACCCAGTCAAGACCGGCGCCTCTGCGGGAATCAGGTGAGCGTTACAGTGGAAGAGCCACAAGTGGTGGCCGTGGTGGATCCGGTAGGGGACGTGGTCGTTACTTGCAGGGTGAGCCTGTCCCCCCATGTGTGGAGGACCAGTCAAGGGCACCCATAATCCCCCCCTCCCGTTGAGGCTGATGTGGCTGACACCATCCATGCTCAGCCCTTGTTGGACCAGCCCATTGTGGCACCAGACCTGGCTGACTCCATGGCTGACTTCCAGGTCAGCAGGCCTATGACACGTGCGCTGGTGCACGTTGATGTCATCATGCCACGTGCATCTGGGACAGCAAGGTCATCTGCTGCCCCAAGTAGGCATGGCGGAGAGGCTGCAGGGGCAGCTGCGGCTCCATCCACCCCAGCTCTCACACACCCAGCCAGGACAGTGTCGGTCCTAGTCCATCCTGCTGACATTCCCCCTGACACCATTACACTTGAGCCAATGCCTGCACCAACTCCCATGCTGAGTGTGCAATCCCACACTCCTGATACAGAGTCCACCAGGGCTCCTGCCCCTAGTGTCCAGAGCGGCGCAGGACACTCAGGATCACCACCACCTTCCAAGCGGAAGAGGAAGAGTGCTCGTCCGGCACAGGCTGATGCCCCAGACACGGCTACACAGTCTGTCCCGTCGAGGAAGCCCAGCTTCACGGATGACGAACTGAATGCACTTGTCTAGTATGTGTCCGCACATGATAACGAGATGGTCATTGTTGCAGGATCCAAGACCACACCTGCACAACGCCAGGCACACTGGCAGACCGTTGCGGACATCGTAAGTGCCCTTGGAATCGTGAGGCGCACAGCCAATGATTGCTATAAGCGCTGGAATTACCTAAAGCGCAGGGCAAAGAGTAAGCTGGCCTCAAGTCATGCCGCAACTCTAGTGACTGGAGGTGGGCCTCCAGTAGTAGACATGGAACTCACTCCACATGAGTCAGTCGCTGGGACCTACGTCACGGAGGAACAGATCCAAGGCGTGGGAGATCTGCCTGATTACGAGGCATTGTCCGGTGAGTGCACATGCATGTGTGTGTCATCCATGTCCATGTTGTGTGTGTGAGGGCTTCTGTTTGTGTGCCAGGTGAGAGTGTGTGCGCCTGAGTCGTATGGGTCAGCCATGTGCTTCATGCAATACATCCTGCGCAGCTGCATTTGGCCATAGCAGTATCCCTTCTGCCAACAGTAGACATCTAGCCCAACAGCATGCCAGTTGCCATTGAAGTGTCACCTTGCCACAACATTGTTGCTTATTTTTCTCTGTTCATTCTGGCAGATTGTTTGCATTCCACCACTTTTACTAGGCATTTCTCAGTCCTCAAGTCACATGTCTGACATGGCTATGGTAAAGTGGAGTGACATTGTTACCTGGATATCATTTGTTCACACATGTCCCTGTGCAATTGGACCATTTTGGACTGGCAGCTCCAGGAGAAAAATCTGACCTGTTTGAATTAGAAAAGCTATTACATGCGGGAACTGGACTGAATGGATAGGCGCTGCCCTCCTCTCCATCTTCACTCAATAGCAATGGTACATGCCATCTGTGTGATGGCATGTGTGTATCACCTGGCAATCACAGGCCAATGTGTGATGCCACTGCCAGGCAGCATGCAGAAAATGTGTTCATCTTCCATCTTGGTGTCATCAGTGTGTGCCATTTGCCTGCCCTTCATATGCAGTGAGGGTGCATGCATGGGAGGGTTTTAGTCATGTGGGACATGTGTCAATCAAGTACTGGTTCTCTTGCTTCTCAGCCCTCATTGTGTGCCATGGTGCTAATGCCTGTTTCCATTTCTTTGTTTTTATGTCTTTGCAGGGGAAGACGCACCTGATACTGCTGGGGTTGTGGAGATGGTGCAGACCCAGGAGGGGTCCGAGGGCCGACCAACCACCAGTGAGGGACGTGGTGTGGTGGTGGGTGAGAACCCACAAGTGTTGCAGGTCGTGCTCTCAAGGGGTGTCTCTGGCTGCACCTCCCCCGAGCTGTACTCAGGTGTTGATTCGGATGATGAGACCTACGTGCCGTCGCAGGTGAGTGTTCCAGGGAGGGATTCTGTTCTGTCCCACCCACCTGCACCAGGGTCAGAACCCTCAATGGGGATGTCAGTGTTGGCAGCTACGCCTTTGGTGGTTACGGATGCAGGGTCACACTCTGCGACATCTGATCCTGTTCCTGGGCCAGCAGATCAGAGGGGGAATGCAGTCCTGCAGCCTCAGGCAGTGCCGGCACAGCAAGGCGCAGTTCGCCTTGCCCCAGACAGGTGTGGTGCCCGCCGACGTGGTGGCCGTACGCCACCTGGCAATACCGCATGGGAGCAATCCATTTACGGTATGGCAACCCAACAGGCAGCATCATCCGAGATGATGGCTCAGGCCATGGATAGGGTGGCCACTTCCATTGTCCCCCCTGAAAGGCTGATGGAGCGACTACAGCAGGCAACCGACTCCATCTGCCAGTCACACAGGGAGGACATGTTGGCGTCCAACAGGGACAGGCGGGCGGCACTGGCGACTCTGCAGGAGGCCATCTCCATAGAGTCCCAGGGCCACAGGGAAGCCCTGAGGCAGGAGCTCCTTCACCTCAGGACGACTCTTGTTGAGCTTGAGGCTTCAACACACCAAAGGACAGAACAGCAGCTGGAGCGTCTCACCCGTACGCTCTCAGCTGAGATGCAGGCAACGAGGGCGGAGGTCCGGGCATCCCGTGAGTTGTTGCATGGGGACCTCCGCACACTCATCCTCCAGAACCAGACCTACCACACCCGCATGCTTGCAGCCATGGAGGAGCAGACTAGGGCCTTGCGTGGGCTGCCTCCCATAGTGCAACCACCTCCGGATGCAGCTGCACAGGGTGATAATAGTGACAGCAGTGATACTCCCACAATAGGGTAGCCGTGTGGGCCATGAGCCCATGGAGGTGTTTTTTTTCCCAGGATCCACACAGGTGGGTTTTGGTGTGCACCCTGTCCTCGGACCTCCTGGGTGGCCTCCCCAACCCCCCGGGCCCATCAATGGCCATTTTTTATTTTTTTTTATTTTTATTTTTATTTTTATTTTTATTTTTTTTTATTTTTAATTATTTTTTTCCCAATTTTTTGGGGACAATTTGTTGCCTTCCGTGGTTCCTGTGGGCATACGCTGCATTGTGGCTGGGCACATGCAGGCTTGTCATGTATTTGGTTCAGATGCTTGGGTTTGAGTCACACACACCCCTCCTGCTTCCCGTTTCCATGGGCTTGCAAAGGGTGTGCCCAAGTGACATTGACGTACATGGTGACATTGGACTCCCTCTAAATGTGTGGGTAGTCTAGTCAATACTGTGTATACATTCCTAGTGCATATTGCTGTTGTGTTGTACACTGCATGTTGCATTGATGTGTAACTCATCATCTGTGTCTACCTCCCAATTTGCAGGTCCCTTCCTCATGTCTACACAAGGCCCTCTAGTTTGGAGATGGGGCCCATGTTGGCAGCAGTGTACCTACAACTCTACATGGCGCCAACACTGCACAGTTGGTAGTGGTGGGAGTGCAGGCATTTCCAGGTGGTGAGACTACTAATTCATAACATTTGTGATGTCATGTTAATGGTAGTACCTGCTCAAGTTTGTTGTTGGTCCTGCATTACTGTGAGCATTTCAGGTGTTGCAAGTTTCAATTAGGGACACTGTACATTGTGACACTAGTGTCATGTTGTGGGGATTACTTTGTTTACCTGCAAATAGCATGACATGGCACGGTGTGTCCTGTGGCGGTGCTGGGGATGGGTTGGCTGACATGGCACTGTCCTCTTGTTGCATTTTGCAAGTGGGTATTCATTTTAGCTGCTTGAATGTGTTTCTTCACAAAACTGTATTGGTGGTGTCTGTGTGGGTAGGGATGCACACATTGTAACACTTCCAGGTGAACAATCTCAGGCTGATATGGTTTTCACGGTTGATTCTCCAGACATTCAGGATCAGTGTCAGGTTGAGTCATCATTGATTGTCAGATGGAATGTGCCAGGGCAGTGCGCACTCCACAGGGGTGTGATTTCTATGTGAAGTAATTAGCCACTAGCTGTGTATGGGCTGCATCCCCCGGTGCCCTTCCCCTCCCATGCGCAGCGGCTGTGCATGTGGTTGGGGATGTGGGGCCACCACCATGTCCACGGCCAGGCCCCGGCGTGTTGCAACGTTGTGCAGGACACATGCTGCCACTATGATCCTGCACACTACTGGGGGAGCGTACAACAGCTGCCCGCCAGAACGGTCAAGGGAGCGAAAGCGTGACTTTAGCACTCCGAATGTGCGCTCCACTATGCCCCGGGTTGTAATGTGGGCTGTGTTATATCTTACCTGGGGTGGCGTGGTGGGGTTCCGAATTGGCGTCATCATGTGGGGGCTGAGAGGGTAGGCACTGTCCCCTGTGGAGGTGGTGATTGGTATCATTGGTGGGGTTGTGACCTTGCTCAGTATCTGACATGCATGCATGTGCAGTGGCATTCATACTCACCAAGCAGCCATGTATCGCCATGCCGCCCAGCTTCTAGGTCCCGGCTTAGGGTGGACATTCGGTAAATGAAGCTGTCATGGGTGGACCCGGGATAGTTGGCATATACTGAGGTGATGATTCCCTTGGCATTACATACTACCTGCACGTTGATGGAATGCCAGTGCTTGCGGTTCCTATAGATGTGCTCTGATGCCCTGGGGGGACGTAGAGCCAGATGGGTGCAGTCGATGGCACCTAGCACTTTGGGGAATCGTGCCACACCGTAAAAACCCAGGGCGGCAGCATGCCTTTCTGCAGGTGTTCTGGGCAGGTATATGTGCCTGCGGACTGATGGGCATGCAGTGATGATGTTCAAGACCTGGTGTAGGAAGCGTGACTGGGTGGCCTGTGATACCCCACCCACTATGGCACTGAAATGATCCAGTGGCTAAGAAGTGCAGTACATTGAGGACCTTCTCCAGGGGGCTGAGTGCTTGGGAGCACAGGGTGGGTGATGTGAGGTCATCCTCCCACTCAGTCACCAGGTCCAGTATAATGTGTGGTGGAAACCTGTACCTCCCATACACCTGGTCATCAGGCATCCCGAAAAGGCTGGTTCTGGGTGTGAATATTCTGGCCCTGACTATCCTCCTACTCCTCCTTCGGTAGCCCACGCCCACTGCTGCTAGGAACGGTATGTTCATCCTGGGTCTGAGCTTATTTTGTTAGCGCGCTAATTTATGCGTTGCGCGTGTTGTAGGCGAGCGTGTGACCCGCGCACCCCTGAAATCCAGTACCCAGTCCAATAGCGTGTGGAAATTCCCACGCACCCCGGGATATAGGTGCGCTGACGTACTTGCGTGTGTAAGTGCCCGCGCACCCCTGATATACACGTACATAGGCCAATCGCGTGTACGCGCACTTTTGTCCAATTACACGCGATGACACTCTGACGTGCTGTCCAATTACACGCGATGACACTCTGACGTGCAGTCTTTCCACGTGTGCTCTGTCATCACGTGCTTTGTGGGAAACACCCATGCGGGTCACGTCACAGACGCGCTTACGCGCTAAGGGCCTTTCCTCGAATTTCACGCTGACGTGCAGGATTTTCACGTGCCAAATCACTCCGTATCAAGCTGGCCATGCGAAAACACACGGAAGACCACGCTCCTGCCCAGAAGGCTGAATTACTGCCCCCCAGTGCCTCGAGCAGCCTCCCACGTGCCATCTGCTGCTGCCTGCCTGCCTGCCTGCTGCCACCGTGCCCTGCCATTTGGTGCCTGCACATCAGCCATCTGCAGGGGTCCAGTTGCTGTGTCCACCCCTGCTGGAATTGAAGACTCCCGACTGGGATAACATCGCTCCACAGCCCAGCCCCAGGACCCAGTTGCCCACCCACACCTGCCTCTGGGGTTGCCATGTCGGGCACTTCCACATCTGGCACCAGTGGCAACCCCAGGCCAGAGGGGCAGAGGGGCACCAGCTTCAGTGCCACCGAAGTTGGTGTCCTGGTGGAGCATGTCCTGGGGCAGTATGATGCCCTCTTTGGATCGTCCCGCGCCAGCAAGGAAGGACGGGAGAGGATCTGGGCCGACTGTTTGGTTGCCATCAACGCAGAGGGGGTGGCAACCTGCGACGTCCAGAAGATCAAGAAGCGCTGGGAGGACTTGAGGTCCAGGACCCTCGTGAAGGCCCGGCGCCTCGTGGAGGGGGGCCGGGGCCGCATGAGTTCCATCCAGATGAGGGTCCTGGAACGCCTACGCCCAGCGCTCCACGCCCAGATCCTTGAGAGGGAGACCCGTCTGGAGTTGAGCGGTAAGTGTCCAAGCATTGCTGTGTGAGACAGGGCATGTTGCGGTGTGCTGGTTCTCTGATACTTGCCTGTATGTGTGACATAGGCCATGTATGCATGTATGTGTGCAGGGACATCATGGTAATGCATGTGCGACCAGTGATGTGTGAACCACATGGTTGTTGCATGTGTTTAAATGCCACATGGGGAGCCCTATGCAGATTTTAGACATGAGAGCATGCCAGTCTCTGTTCCTGGACATGGGTGGGGGTGAGGGATGGGTGCTGATGGCAGGTACATATATGGTAGCCATGTCTGTGTGCCTGACCTGCGTGTCTGTGACTTGTGCATGCCATGGATGCATGACACATGTGTGTGACAATGCACAGATTCACTGATGCAGCCTAGTTACCCTTGTATCCGCTGTGTTTGGGGTGTATGGGGCCAGATGGATGTGACTGAGGTGAAGTGTGTGCATGTGATAGGCATGACCCATGATGCATGTGAGTTCCATATCATTGTATGTTTCAAGAGTCCATTGGACATGTATGGAAATGTCCATGGCATGCACCATGCCTGTTACTGTGTGTGTTTTGCCTGGACTGACCAATGTGTTGTGGAGGGACATGATGGAAGTGTACTTTGACAGTGGTACTCATCTGCTATTGCTTCCTGTCTAGGGGACCATTGTACAGTACCCTGATGCTTGTGTTCTTTGTCTCCCTCTACGCAGCGGCTAGTGGAGAAGAGGGCGGAGACGGCGCTGTGGAGCAAGGCGGCGGGGATGCCCCCACGGCTGCAGCGGAAGGGGTGGGTGAGCCCCCACAGGGGCCTGCTACGGTGGAAGATGGTGAGGAGCCATCCAGATTGGTGGTTTCCACAGAGGAGGAGGAGGCCGCCACAGGGGCACACATGGGGCCTGGTGGGGGCATCCCTGCTGGTGCAAGTGGTGCAGTCCAGGGCCAGGGGCAGGAGGCAGCACAGGTCACTGTGGAGGGGCCTGTGCATGTCGCTGTCCCTGACCCTGTGAGTGCACCACCATGCACCAGCAGGGTTGCCCCGTCCCAGGCCCGTCCGCTGGTAGAGGGGATGTCCATGTCACCTGACTCCCCTCCACCTGCGGACGAGGGGACCCGTGTCCGTATGGAGTAGGTCCTGATTCGGGTTGCGATGCGCGCGGGTGCAATTCGTGATGACGTGCGTGCTTCCCGGGAGGAGCACGCACATCATCACGAAGAGCACCGTGCCGACGTGGCCCAATTGGGATCTTCCATGTTCGGGGGTTTCCTGCATGTGTCGGCCAATCTGGCGGCCCTCTCCTCCTCTGTGGAGGCTATACGCCAGTCGTTCTCCTTGCCGTCTTCCGGCCCAGATGCCACCAGGGCCCCCTGTGGACCTGCCCTGACCTATGCAGCCAGCTCGGTGGGGATCCCATCCCTGCCACAGTCGGGAGTCGGAGGTCAAGCAGGGGTGGACACCACAGCAACTGTACCCCAGCAGATGGAGGATTGTGCTGGCATCATCAGGCAGGGCACGTGCACAACGGCATCGGTGGATTCCATCAGCCTGGATGCCGTCGTGCTGGCAGAGGCAGTTGCGTCGGAGGCAGCAGCAGAGTCAACGTGGGAGGCATCATGGCTCGGGGCCATCAACATCGGAGGGGCAGGCATCGGCCGGAGGGCAGGAGGACCCAGGACAGGAAGTGTCTTCCGTGTGGCTGCGGTTGGGCCAGCAGATAGGTGCGGAGCGGCGGCAGGCGGAAGAGGAGCGGCTCACGATGGTCAGGGCGGAGAACTCCATGCGGAGGGCCCTGCGGCGGGCCGAGTGCCTCGAGGCAATCCGCAGGGGGTTGGAGGAGCAGATGGCGTCGTCCCTGCGGACCCTCGGGGCCATGGAACAGAACCGCCTCCGGGACATAGACGAGGAGTTTGATGATGCCCTGGCCCGGAACACTACAGAGTGAGCCGCTGGACTTGCCCGCCGTCTTTGCATATAGTTCTTTAGTTTTAGGTTTCATTTGTTTATTCTTATGATTTGGAGTCGACGGACACAGCTCCACTTTTTGTATATAGTTGCATTTTTGTTAGGGTTTTTTGTAGGTTTCCTTTGTTCAGTTGGGCTCATGGACCCTTGAATATTTTGTACATAGTTCTTCATTGGATTGTTTTTTTTTTTCATTTTATTTTTTCTTCTCCATGGAGCAATGGTGTTTGGATTTTTATTTTTTTTTTCTGTCGGATTGATTTCATTTTTAATGTGACTTAGAAGTACATTTTTTTTTGATTTTGTGTTTTTCATTTTTTGGGACGGACATGCAACTTTTCTTTTTTTCATTGGCATTGTACTTTGTTTCTTTTCATTTGCATTCATATTTATTTAATACATTTTTGTTTTCATACTTCACTGTGTGGTATCATCTCATTGGTTTCATGCATGTCATGTTGGGTGTTTTCAAATTAATTTGCAACCATTGTGTGTGACAGACATGGGTTCATTTGCTTTATGTACGTTGGGGGTGTAACATGTCATTTTCATTTCCATGTGGGTGAATGGGTTACTTGGTAGGGCCTTTTGGCTGTGGAGGCTGACCATTACGCACATGGTTGGGGATTGTGAGGACCTGAGTGTAGGGGGACATGGGTGGGGGCCTGGTGGAGGCTGCCCCTGGTGGCTGGGGGGTGGGGGTGGTGGGAGACATGAGTGGGGGCCTGGTGGAGGGTGCCCCTGCACTGCTGGGGGGTGGGGGTGGTGGGAGACATGGGTGGGGGCCTGGTGGAGGCTGCCCCTGGTGGCGGGGGGGTGGGGGTGATAGGGGCCATGAGTGGGGGCCTGGTGGAGGGTGCCCCTGGAGGCTGGGGGGTGGGGGTGGTGGTAGACATGAGTGGGGGCCTGGTGGAGGCTGCCCCTGCACTGCTGGGGGGTGGGGGTGGTGCGAGACATGAGTGGGGGCATGGTGGAGGGTGCCCCTGCACTGCTGGGGGGTGGGGGTGGTGGGAGACATGGGTGGGGGCCTGGTGGAGGGTGCCCCTGGTTGCTGGGGGGTGGGGGTGGTGGGAGACCTGAGTGGGGGCCTGGTGGAAGCTGCCCCTGGTGGCTGGGGGGTGGGGGTGGTGGGAGACATGAGTGGGGGCCTGGTGGAGGCTGCCCCTGGTTGCGGGGGGTGGGGGTGATAGGGGCCATGAGTGGGGGCCTGGTGGAGGGTGCCCCTGCACTGATGGGGGGTGGTGGTCGTGGTAGACATGAGTGGGGGCCTGGTGGAGGCTGCCCCTGCACTGCTGGGGGGTGGGGGTGGTGGTAGACATGAGTGGGGGCCTGGTGGAGGCTGCCCCTGGTGGCTGGGGGGTGGGGGTGGTGGGAGACATGAGTGGGGGCCTGGTGGAGGGTGCCCCTGGTGGCTGGGGGGTGGGGGTGGTGGTAGACATGAGTGGGGGCCTGGTAGAGGCTGCCCCTGCACTGCTGGGGGGTGGGGGTGGTGGGAGACATGAGTGGGGGCCTGGTGGAGGGTGCCCCTGCACTGCTGGGGGGTGGGGGTGGTGGGAGACATGGGTGGGGGCCTGGTGGAGGCTGCCCCTTGTGGCGGGGGGGTGGGGGTGATAGGGGCCATGAGTGGGGGCCTGGTGGAGGGTGCCCCTGCACTGCTGGGGGGTGGGGGTGGAGGTAGACATGAGTGGGGGCCTGGTGGAGGCTGCCCCTGGTGGCTGGGGGGTGGGGGTGGTGGGAGACATGAGTGGGGGCCTGGTGGAGGGTGCCCCTGCACTGCTGGGGGGTGGGGGTGGTGGTAGACATGAGTGGGGGCCTGGTGGAGGCTGCCCCTGGTGGCTGGGGGGTGGGGGTGGTGGGAGACATGAGTGGGGGCCTGGTGGAGGGTGCCCCTGGTGGCTGGGGGGTGTGGGTGGTGGTAGACATGAGTGGGGGCCTGGTGGAGGGTGCCCCTGGTGGCTGGGGGGTGGGGGTGGTGGTAGACATGAGTGGGGGCCTGGTGGAGGGTGCCCCTGGTGGCGGGGGGGTGGGGGTGATAGGGGCCATGAGTGGGGGCCTGGTGGAGGCTGCCCCTGCACTGCTGGGGGGTGGGGGTGATAGGGGACATGAGTGGGGGCCTGGTGGGGGCTGGCCATGGTGGCTGGGGGTGGTGGGAGACATGAGTGGGGGTCTGGTGGAGGCTGCCCCTGGTGGCTGGGGGGTGGGGGTGGTGGGAGACATGAGTGGGGGCCTGGTGGAGGCTGCCCCTGGTGGCGGGAGGGTGGGGGTGATAGGGGCCATGAGTGGGGGCCTGGTGGATGGTGCCCCTGCACTGCTGGGGGGTGGGGGTGGTGGTAGACATGAGTGGGGGCCTGGTGGATGGTGCCCCTGGTGGCTGGGGGGTGGGGGTGGTGGGAGACATGAGTGGGGGCCTGGTGGAGGCTGCCCCTGGTGGCGGGGGGATGGGGGTGATAGGGGCCATGAGTGGGGGCCTGGTGGAGGGTGCCCCTGCACTGTTGGGGGGTGGGGGTGGTGTTAGACATGAGTGGGGGCCTGGTGGAGGGTGCCCCTGGTGGCTGGGGGGTGGGGGTGGTGGGAGACATGAGTGGGGGCCTGGTGGAGGGTGCCCCTGGTGGCTGGGGGGTGGGGGTGGTGGTAGACATGAGTGGGGGCCTGGTGGAGGCTGCCCCTGGTGGCTGGGGGGTGGGGGTGGTGGGAGACATGAGTGGGGGCCTGGTGGAGGGTGCCCCTGCACTGCTGGGGGGTGGGGGTGGTGGGAGACATGGGTGGGGGCCTGGTGGAGGCTGCCCCTGGTGGCTGGGGGGTGGGGGTGGTGGGAGACATGAGTGGGGGCCTGGTGGAGGGTGCCCCTGCACTGCTGGGGGGTGGGGGTGGTGGGAGACATGGGTGGGGGCCTGGTGGAGGCTGCCCCTGGTGGCGGGGGGGTGGGGGTGATAGGGGCCATGAGTGGGGGCCTGGTGGAGGGTGCCCCTGGAGGCTGGGGGGTGGGGGTGGTGGTAGACATGAGTGGGGGCCTGGTGGAGGCTGCCCCTGCACTGCTGGGGGGTGGGGGTGGTGCGAGACATGAGTGGGGGCATGGTGGAGGGTGCCCCTGCACTGCTGGGGGGTGGGGGTGGTGGGAGACATGGGTGGGGGCCTGGTGGAGGGTGCCCCTGGTTGCTGGGGGGTGGGGGTGGTGGGAGACCTGAGTGGGGGCCTGGTGGAAGCTGCCCCTGGTGGCTGGGGGGTGGGGGTGGTGGGAGACATGAGTGGGGGCCTGGTGGAGGCTGCCCCTGGTTGCGGGGGGTGGGGGTGATAGGGGCCATGAGTGGGGGCCTGGTGGAGGGTGCCCCTGCACTGATGGGGGGTGGTGGTCGTGGTAGACATGAGTGGGGGCCTGGTGGAGGCTGCCCCTGCACTGCTGGGGGGTGGGGGTGGTGGTAGACATGAGTGGGGGCCTGGTGGAGGCTGCCCCTGGTGGCTGGGGGGTGGGGGTGGTGGGAGACATGAGTGGGGGCCTGGTGGAGGGTGCCCCTGGTGGCTGGGGGGTGGGGGTGGTGGTAGACATGAGTGGGGGCCTGGTAGAGGCTGCCCCTGCACTGCTGGGGGGTGGGGGTGGTGGGAGACATGAGTGGGGGCCTGGTGGAGGGTGCCCCTGCACTGCTGGGGGGTGGGGGTGGTGGGAGACATGGGTGGGGGCCTGGTGGAGGCTGCCCCTTGTGGCGGGGGGGTGGGGGTGATAGGGGCCATGAGTGGGGGCCTGGTGGAGGGTGCCCCTGCACTGCTGGGGGGTGGGGGTGGAGGTAGACATGAGTGGGGGCCTGGTGGAGGCTGCCCCTGGTGGCTGGGGGGTGGGGGTGGTGGGAGACATGAGTGGGGGCCTGGTGGAGGGTGCCCCTGCACTGCTGGGGGGTGGGGGTGGTGGTAGACATGAGTGGGGGCCTGGTGGAGGCTGCCCCTGGTGGCTGGGGGGTGGGGGTGGTGGGAGACATGAGTGGGGGCCTGGTGGAGGGTGCCCCTGGTGGCTGGGGGGTGTGGGTGGTGGTAGACATGAGTGGGGGCCTGGTGGAGGGTGCCCCTGGTGGCTGGGGGGTGGGGGTGGTGGTAGACATGAGTGGGGGCCTGGTGGAGGGTGCCCCTGGTGGCGGGGGGGTGGGGGTGATAGGGGCCATGAGTGGGGGCCTGGTGGAGGCTGCCCCTGCACTGCTGGGGGGTGGGGGTGATAGGGGACATGAGTGGGGGCCTGGTGGGGGCTGGCCATGGTGGCTGGGGGTGGTGGGAGACATGAGTGGGGGTCTGGTGGAGGCTGCCCCTGGTGGCTGGGGGGTGGGGGTGGTGGGAGACATGAGTGGGGGCCTGGTGGAGGCTGCCCCTGGTGGCGGGAGGGTGGGGGTGATAGGGGCCATGAGTGGGGGCCTGGTGGATGGTGCCCCTGCACTGCTGGGGGGTGGGGGTGGTGGTAGACATGAGTGGGGGCCTGGTGGATGGTGCCCCTGGTGGCTGGGGGGTGGGGGTGGTGGGAGACATGAGTGGGGGCCTGGTGGAGGCTGCCCCTGGTGGCGGGGGGATGGGGGTGATAGGGGCCATGAGTGGGGGCCTGGTGGAGGGTGCCCCTGCACTGTTGGGGGGTGGGGGTGGTGTTAGACATGAGTGGGGGCCTGGTGGAGGGTGCCCCTGGTGGCTGGGGGGTGGGGGTGGTGGGAGACATGAGTGGGGGCCTGGTGGAGGGTGCCCCTGGTGGCTGGGGGGTGGGGGTGGTGGTAGACATGAGTGGGGGCCTGGTGGAGGCTGCCCCTGGTGGCTGGGGGGTGGGGGTGGTGGGAGACATGAGTGGGGGCCTGGTGGAGGCTGCCCCTGGTGGCGGGGGGGTGGGGGTGATAGGGGCCATGAGTGGGGGCCTGGTGGAGGGTGCCCCTGCACTGCTGGGGGGTGGGGGTGGTGGTAGACATGAGTGGGGGCCTGGTGGAGGCTGCCCCTGGTGGCTGGGGGGTGAGGGTGGTGGGAGACATGAGTGGGGGCCTGGTGGAGGCTGCCCCTGGTGGCGAGGGGGTGGGGGTGATAGGGGCTATGAGTGGGGGCCTGGTGGAGGGTGCCCCTGCACTGCTGGGGGGTGGGGGTGGTGGTAGACATGAGTGGGGGCCTGGTGGAGGCTGCCCCTGCACTGCTGGAGGGTGGGGGTGGTGGTAGACATGAGTGGGGACCTGGTGGAGGCTGCCCCTGGTGGCTGGGGGGTGGGGGTGGTGGGAGACATGAGTGGGGGCCTGGTGGAGGGTGCCCCTGGTGGCTGGGGGGTGGGGGTGGTGGTAGACATGAGTGGGGGCCTGGTGGAGGCTGCCCCTGCACTGCTGGGGGGTGGGGGTGGTGGGAGACATGAGTGGGGGCCTGGTGGAGGGTGCCCCTGCACTGCTGGGGGGTGGGGGTGGTGGGAGACATGGGTGGGGGCCTGGTGGAGGCTGCCCCTGGTGGCGGGGGGGTGGGGGTGATAGGGGCCATGAATGGGGGCCTGGTGGAGGTTGCCCCTGCACTGCTGGGGGGTGGGGGTGGTGGTAGACATGAGTGGGGGCCTGGTGGAGGCTGCCCCTGGATGCTGGGGAGTGGGGGTGCAGGGGGACATGAGTGGGGGCCTGGTGGAGGGTGCCCCTGGATGCTGGGGGGTGGGGGTGCAGGGGGACATGAGTGGGGGCCTGGTGGGGGCTGCCCATGGTGGCTGGGGGGTGGGGGTGGGTGGTAGACATGAGTGGGGGCCTGGTGGAGGGTGCCCCTGCACTGCTGGGGGGTGGGGGTGGTGGGAGACATGAGTGGGGGCCTGGTGGGGGCTGCCCCTGGTGGCTGGGGGGTGGGGGTGGGTGGTAGACATGAGTGGGGGCCTGGTGGGGGCTGCCCATGGTGGCTGGGGGGTGGGGGTGATAGGGGACATGAGTGGGGGCCTGGTGGGGGCTGCCCATGGTGGCTGGGGGGTGGGGGTGGGTGGGAGACATGAGTGGGGGCCTGGTAGGGGCTGCCCATGGTGGCTGGGGGGTGGGGGTGGTGTATGACATGAGTGGGGGCCTGGTGGAGGGTGCCCCTGGATGCTGGGGGGTGGGGGTGCTGGGTGACATGAGCAGGTGTGCAGGGTAGTCCCCTGTGGTGTGTGCTGCCTGCAGGGGCCGTGGAGGGTGTACAGGGAATACCTGGGAGCACACAGCCAAATCGCGTGTGGAACTTCCCGCGCACCCCTGAAATCCACGTACCCTGACAAATCGCGTGTGGAACTTCCCGCGCACCCCTGAAATCCACGTACCCGGCCAAATCGCCTGTGGTACTTCCCGCGCACCCCTGAAATCCACGTACACGGCCAAATCGCGTGTGGAACTTCCCGCGCACCACTGAAATCCACGTACCCTGACAAATCGCGTGTGGAACTTCCCGCGCACCCCTGAAATCCACGTACACGGCCAAATCGCGTGTGGAACTTCCCACGCACCCCTGAAATCCACGTACACGGCCAAATCGCGTGTGGTACTTCCCGCGCACCCCTGAAATCCACGTACACGGCTAAATCGCGTGTGGAACTTCCCGCGCACCACTGAAATCCACGTACCCTGACAAATCGCGTGTGGAACTTCCCGCGCACCCCTGAAATCCACGTACACGGCCAAATCGCGGGTGGAACTTCCCGCGCACCCCTGAAATCCACGTACACGGCCAAATCGCGTGTGGAACTTCCCGCGCACCCCTGTAATCCACGTACCCTGGCAAATCGCGTGTGGAACTTCCCGCAAACCCCTGGAATTCACATGCCCTGCCAATTCGCGTGTGAGACTTCCCGCGCACCCCGGTATACACGCACACGTTTTTTTTTGTCAGCGGGTGTCCGTGTTTGTGGGTACCCCTTTGCACGTCATTTGTCCTGGAGGGCCACAGTATGGGACATTCATCATGGCAGTATATAGGTGCTATTTTTTGGCGCACCTTTTGGCGCACATTTCTTCCAGGCGCAGAGACGCTACCGCCTGCTTTCTTGTGGCGGTCGTGTTTGTGCCTGTGCGCTGGTTTGAGCGTGCGCTTTTTTGCCCTATTCTATTCCATGAATACGTGTTGTAGGCGAGCGTGTGGGCGTTCCGCGCACTTGTACCCTGTACTTCCCCCGTGACGCCCACATTTTGGCAAGTTGTTCCCCATTCCGAGTGTTACGCCCCGTGTTACGCCTACTTTTCTTGCGTGCGCCGCGCTATGTGCGATTTTCGCTGTGGCCTGTGCGATTTTCGCTGTGACCTGGCGCACGCAGTTAGATGGCCTGTGCGCCAACGTGCGCCGCGCACTTTTTTATCGCACATCCAATGGTTTTCTCGCGCACGGCCTTCCATGAATCGATGTGCGCTGCTTTTCGTGCGATTTTCGCACTTGCACTGCGATTTTCGCTATTCCACTGCGATTCGCACGTTTTTGGCCACTTGCGCCACGCTAATTATTCCATGAATCGGCCTCTTAGCCTTTACATTTGCATGTGCATTTCAGTTTTGTGAACCGGTTTCCGTTTGTGCACATGCAATCCACACTTCATTGTGATGCATTTGTGTGCATTCGGCCCCACAGTGTGAATAATGTCCATTCTTACAGTAGAAGCTAAAACTGTTTTGGTGTTTTTTGGTGAACTTATGCATCTACTGCATGGATATCCGTTTGAACTCATGGGTGCAAGCTCTCACAGGTCCACTCAGTTCTTCATCTTTCTGAAGTCGATAACATGTATTCCATTGACATTACACGTGTCACTCAGCAGCAAGAGATCTCTGGGTGGCTGTGCACTTTACAAATACACCTGGCATGTTACACAATTCAATGACAACAGTGTATTTACGTAGATTTGCATAGTAAAATGTTCAAATGGCTTTGCAGGTTTTGAATCATAAACTTCCAAGTTACTCTCAATGCTCTGCAGAGAGTGCTCAACACACTGAGCAATCTCTGAGACTTACAAAGCGTAGAATTACTTGTTTAGAGAATCATTGCTACGTGTGACACCAACTCCGATGTGTTACTACATACAAGCCAGTTCTACTCTTCTGTAAAGTAATGGGGATCTTGTATGGAGGAACTAGGAATCAGTGACAAAGTAGTTGTCGGCTCGACTACCCCACTGGCTACTCCCTTGACCAGATTTGGCAATCTGACTTTGTGTGCACCTCTGGTGCACTTGCCTATAGGGAACTCTGGAGATTCCCTGATGGGACTCTGCACCCTGGGCAGGGGAGGACTGGCCTACAGGAAACTCTGGAGATTTCCAGGTGGGCCTCTGCACCCTGGGCAGGTGAGGACTGGCCTACAGGGAACTCTGGAGATTTCCAGGTGGGCCTCTGCACCCTGGGCAGGGGAGGACTGGCCTACAGGGAACTCTGGAGATTTCCAGGTGGGCCTCTGCACGCTGGGCAGGGGAGGACTGGCCTACAGGGAACTCTGGAGAATCCCTGGTGGGCCTCGGCACCCTGGGCAGGGGAGGACTGGCCTACATGGAACTCTGGAGATTCCCTGGTGGGACTCTGCACCCTGGGCAGGGGAGGACTGGTGGGACTCTGGGTCTCTTTTGTGTGGTAACATTTTTTTTTTTATTTCCAAAGAAAAGGGTTGGTTTGCTGAAAATGTGTAATATGGGGCACTTTCAAAATCTTTTGCAGGGCCTCTTTTGGTTCCTAGCCCCCCCCCCCCACCTCGTGGAACCCGCCTCTGCCACCGGTTGCCCTGACTGTATCATATTTTTGGATTGTTTCTATATACTTATTCCAAGGATATTGAAACCTGGACGTTGCATTGATGCTTCAAGGCACACGTTTAACCAGCCCTGTTTGACTCCCAAATGGTTTAGCAAATTGCCCGGGACTAGGATTAAAAGAAGGACTTGGCAGAAGGGCCAGATAAAAAGTTAAGCATCACTCTGAAAATGAAGAAAGTGCAACAATCTATATAAACAGGCCGCCTGGCTAGCTCACCTGCAGAAAGCCCAAACGAAAAAATATATGAGGCGAAACAGGCGTCTCCAAGGAGCAGCGGACAGATTTATGTGTTGACGATTGCTACAGGTTTTACTTACTTTCTACAGCACTTAAATGATCCCACCAACACCATTCACTCACCCGTCTTTCACGAAGACCCTTAACACCTCAGAGTAAACATGGCAGCTTCGGTATGGAGGCCAAGTTGTGCACACACGATGCAGGCCTCACAACCAAAGACACTTTCATCTGCTCACGCGCTGCAGCGATGACACGTCCCCTCGGCGGGTGCATTCTGTCAGTGTAAATGCTCTCCGCACTTGCACGTTCTGAATGCTCACAAGGCCTAGTACGTTCCTTTTTATCCTCCAGTGTATATTTTGTTTTCAATCCCATGTTTCCTCCCCATTTCCCTGTGGGTGCTTTAAAACACAATGTGCTTGCTGTATAAGCATCTAACAAATGCACAATACAATTAAAAAATAAATAAATAAATATTCGCAATCCAGGAAAGGAGCCCTTAGGATTCCATTCTCCACAAGAGTGAATTGAATAGCTGCATCTCCAGTGCCAGCGTTTAACAGATCTGGAGCTTCATTGATAGCGAGGATGGCTCATGCCACGCTCACCTGTGGCCGGCGTAACTTACAGGCATCAAAGCAGAGCCCTACCAAGACGAAAAGGGAAAGCAATGAACCTCAGAAAGCAATCCTAGGGAAAAGACAGCTCAAAAGTAACTGAGCGCTGTGTGGTGGTGATGTGCTACAAGGTTAAGTCAAGGCCCCCACCAAGAACTAGAGCAAATATTGACAAAGCTTATTCCTTTTGGTTTTTGTGAAGGCACAGGATATGTACTTGCCAGGCCCAGCCATAATGGTACTAACTTGCCAAAAGATGGCAATAGTTGGTACATAGTGTTAGTACCTGGGCATAAGATGTCAGAGCCTCATTAATGTCTGTCTAATGCCTAGGAAAGAGCCACACATGTCTGAACAGATGTAATGATACACATGTTATGGGATCCAGCTTGATACATCCCAAAATGGTGCTCCCTAAACACATTATTGAGATTGGTATTTCATGCAGCCCAATTGTGTGTGTGTGCCACTTTAATTCAAGCCATTTGCCTTCTCAGTATCCATCTCTTCCATCCACAAAACATAATCAAAGGTTTGACCGAGGGATATACACAGATTTCTACAGTAGACTAACCCATTGCAGGCACATACTACTAATGTCTATGTGCATACAGCAAGTACACACATTTAGCGAGAGGTTACAAGCACTTACATAGACCTGTGGATGATGAAGGTCTCTAGAAGATAGCACTGATCTTCTTGTGTTGCTGCTCACATGCATGACTGAATTCTGCACATATATTTTAATCAATGTAAACACTGATTTCTCAGTGGAATAGGAAGAGTGAAATTCCATTGACAGATATCCAATTGTACAGAATCTGTTGAACAATCTCGTCTGCCCATGATTGGCAGACACTACCAATAATCTTCTTTAACTCTTTAGAAGAGTGACATTGTAAACATTGGAACATTCGATGAAATGTGTAATAACAGAGTGAAATATTTGACATGAATGGACGGGTAAGGTGCGTCCAGGATCACACAATTAGTCAAAATAATGCTCAATGATGGAGGATTCAAGTGCACGTCAAAACCCATCTTTATTCAAACAATGAAAGTAAGCTGGGGGAGGAAGCACACATTGCATTCTCATAGCTCTCAAGCAAGTTTGGTTACAAAACTACATCAGAAATTACATCACATTACACTACCAATTTACAAAACCTATGCTGAAGTGGTGTTGGTTAATTACTCAAACTATTTATAGGATGTATAGGGGTTTGTCATTCTACTAGTAGGTACATATCTGATGGCTCCTCCTCTGATGGCTTCTCCTTGATCCATCCCACTATTGATACTACTTCCACTACATCATTACAGGGACAGGTAATTGGGTGGCGCTATCCATCATAGGTGGTGTGGCAAGGGGACTTCTCATTGGTTGACATCTGGCTTCACGATATTGGACACCTTGACACAGTGTCAAGGTATGAGCGAGTTGTAAGTGGGGGACGAGACTCTCATGGTCTTTCTTACATCCTATTAAAGAATACTCGTGATCATCCCGTGGCAATGAGGGCTTCCCTATCCTTTGTGCTCAGCCTTGTGTGCCGTCTGGTGTCTGTGTGTGTACTAATGGAGTCCTGAAAGTGTCTTGTCTATTTCTGGCTCAAAATGATTCACCGGTCTTTTCCATATCTGGCTCATGTGTTTAGGTAACCTGTTTTAGAGTGGTTTTTCTTCTGTCTACTGAGGCTTCAGCTAATTCCACCATGCATATCCTGTTCATGTGGCCACTCGAGACACTAGTCGGTTACTTTCTATAAAGTCTTTTGTCTTACTGATCTTATGCACCTGGAAATCAATGGTCGTTTGTGCTCTTATTAAAATTGATTAACTTGGGAGTCTACCTCTTCTCGTCCTGGGAACTGTTATATCCTGCCTGTTTTCCGTTCATCTATTACTCCCTTTCTTGTTCCTGACCTTGGCTCTGGCCGTGAGCTAATGCTTGAGCTCTGCACACGTTTCTTCAATACATGTGTTTTTATAAATTCAGTACTTGACATCTGAGGCCTTGCTAGTTCTGGGACTTGTTGTGGCCTTTTTGTTATGAAAATGGCTGTACTCCTGTCTTCCTGTTGGTGAACTATAGCCGTGTCTTTTCATCTGATATTTCTGCCATATGATGATTTTCCTACACGTATATTCAGCATCTTATCGACCTAATATCCAACTGCGCTAGCAGTCTAGTGGAGTCCCTTTCCTGGTACACAGGAACCTCCTGTCACTTTCCACTATGTTGCACTATTTATACCACACACTATTTGTGCACTCTGCAAACTACTTTTAGTCCTTACTTGTGTCGCACAATTAATCAATTCTTTATGTCAGATTGCATGTAGGTTCACTTTGGTTAAGCATATTTTTTCATGGATCTAAGTTTAACTCATATTATCACCACCCCTAGGCTTATAGGGCGGTATGGCTGTCTCAGTGTGTCAATTTCACACCCATGCAGTAATGTGGCGGGGCCAGTGCCGAAAGTATTAATGACGTATTCATCTGCATCATAACAGGACATAATAGATTATCTTACTGCACACATACCTTCCAAACCTATTTCCGAGGCACGACCCTAATACATTGCTGGGCAACCTGCAGACCTTCCGATGATCAGATGATATGGCCTAACATTCTCAGGTGTTCTTTCTATTCAATATAATGTATATGGGTGTTGTTTGTTGTAGGTCAACACATCTAGAAGGCCTAATGGCCCTCACCACTACCCTGATAATAATACCTAAGGGAACTAAAAATGTCAAGAATTATAGACCAATAAAAAGGAAATCGGACAATAAGAACTATGAATGGCAAACGCAAATGAACTGGTGTCAGGATGGGGGGAGACAGGAGATGAAGAAGTAGAGGTAAGAGGCCGTAAATGTAGAGTTAAGGTCACTGAAGACAAGAGACAGGGATGAGAGGATGAGAAAGAGTTTCCATGCCACAGAAAAAAGGTGCAAAAGAGTTTGGGAAATAAATCTATAGGAACTCCAAAAGCACAGAAGAAGAACGTTGTTGGCGTAGAATCGTACTTTGAAAATTGATTCACCAAGTCACTCTGAGCAAAAAGGAAAACCATTATACAACATTAGAAACAGACAGTAGTGTTCTCCAGTGCACACAGGAAAACCTTTAAGCTTTTTAAAAAATCAGAAAGAAAAGAACCTCATGGCCACATCACAGGGGAAAATTGGTATGCAATAAAAGTATTAGTTGCACTGCATTATCAAAGCAAAAACAACAGCTTTTCATAATGTCGAGGGTTGGCAAGTGGACGCATGTCTTAGTCACCTTTGAACAGTCCCAGCCTTTCTGCCAACAAAATTGTACATGTTGGGAGTAAGTGCATTCCTATTATCAGGACACTGAACTGCATGTGTCGAAATACAAAGGCCCAATTCTGGCACTATCCTGTAATAAGTTGTTCCACTGCTCTTGAGCTAGCCTGCCGCTATTAGAAATAACATACATTAAAAATAAAGAAATGTCGATTGAAAGCGAAGGACTGGCTCTAGGTTGGCCACTTTGCAGGTTTAATGGACATTTGTCTAGTATTTCCAGCCTGTAAAGTAAGGTTGCTTTGTGTTATGACAAAATACGATTATCAACATATTGTAAGAGAATCTATACAAAAGGAAAGGATGCAAAGGAAAAACATACATTTAAATAGAACAAATTGGACTGCATTTGAAATAAACACATGTGAGGGAACAAGAGTGTGTTTTTCCACAGTAAATGACAAGACCCACAATAAATCCTTCCAGTTATATGAGAGAATCCAGCAACCTTTATTAAAGGATGAACAATCGAATATGGGATAAGAATACCCACAGCGTGTTATAGAAAAGTGAACAATTGGGTTTTGGTCCACATTGTGTCTATTTTCTTCTTTACAGGTCTGAGACTCAGATTTGTGTAAAGAAATGTTCAGAGGCTTGACGGGTGTTTCTTTGCAAACAGGATCCTTATTGCAAAAATATTCTAATGTTGTCCTGTGTAAAGAACTAGTACTATTGAAACGTGGAAAACAAAGGTAATTTTAAATGCTACATTTGTGATTGAAACTGCTGGGCTGGACAGCAACATTGCAATTCTCAGGCTACAGTAGCAGTAATAGGGGATGCTGCCCCAAATAAAGTGTAAACTCAGACCTGTGAGGGTAAGAGCCTGTGAAGCTGGGCTATACACATTATGGCAGAACCTGGAAACACGCAAGGACCAAATGTTCTCTTTGATCTGGGAACAGGCCTTGAGAGAAAAACAAGTGCTACTCATTAACGAACACCCTTTGCCATTGGTCCTCTCAGAGAATATGCAAGGAATATACCCAAGGAAGCAGGCTCACAGTACACTTCCGCATAGGCAAATGAACTTCAAAGAATTATCTGATAAAGAATCCCATTAAAGCCACCTCTCAGAGATCAGAAATCGCCCAGCTTTGAGCTTCAATAGGACCAACATTATATATCCTTTTTACCAGGCCAAGAGCTGGAAATACCATACATATTTTGTGAATCCATTATATTTACAGAGAAACTAAATTGTTCAGGATAAAATACTCTATCAGCAGTACAACAATATGTGTTTATATTTGTTTAATTATGTAAATTAGACAAATGTATATATGTATGTGCAGAAACATCAGTGATTCATGCATACTAGCTAATTCAGAGATGTGAATAGGATTGGTGCGGATTGTTGAGTGAAAGTGTCATAGAAGAAACATGCAGAAATCTGTCACACACTCACAATATGTTGTTCTGAGGTGAAAATTGTATTATTTGATTCACCTTAGTGAGATTAATCTGGCAAAATAATTAGTAACTTGATTACATGTGTGGAACATAATGTTTTAGAGAATAACAATTGTTTAATGTAGAAAGCTCAAAGATGACAACATACCAGGTGGGAGGGGAACTGGGTTTAGACGCTACTCCCATTAGAGTGCATTCTTCATTAATCTGGTCAGTGAGCAGAAATGTTATTTATTTATTTATGTATTGGATATTTATAAGGCACCTATATGAAAAAAAAACAGTGTTTCAAAGTGGCACAAGGCACAATGGAAGGGAACAAGGGAGCAAATAAACAATGAAAAAGAATGGATACATTAAATGAACAGTGATCCTACTAGGTCCTGTAACATTTGGTTTGTGCAAGTGCAGTGAAAAGAAAAAAGGGGGAGGGTGGTGTGGGTGAGAGCAATTAGTGTCACCTACGGGCGGAAGTGCCATAGGTGCCGATGGGGAGGCAACAGGTAAGTACATTGACGGCGATGTCCCAGGGGAAGAGTGAAGTCTACCGTCCAATAGGTAAGTGCATGGCGGAGGCAAAACCACACGACAGGTGGGTATGGGGACATAGGGAAGTGCAGTGGCATGCCTGGGGTGATTGGGCAGAAGGCCATGACCCTATTGGGCTCTTGAAGGATGAGGCCACCAATCTCAATGACAGAGGGAATGGTTAGCACAGGAGGGGAGAGGGAAGGAGGAGGAGAAGAGCAAGGTCTTGATTTGTTTGCGGAACTTGAGGTGTTCGGTTGCAAGACAGAAAGAGGGAGGGAGACTGTTGAAGTCAGCTGAGGAGAGAGATCTATCCCCAACTCTCTGCTTGGAGAAACGCTTGATCAGCAGAGATTTGGAGCCAGAAGATCAAAGGGTTCTGGAAGGAGAGTATTGACAGTAAGAGAGAGTTGCAGGTACAGTGGTACCGGGCGCCAGACAGCCATGTCAATGATGCAAAAGGTCTTGAACTTGGTCTTTGCAGCACCGGGAGCCAGTGGAGAGATTAGGTACACAATGGTGATGGTTTAATGTCATGTAACCTTTGGCACGTTGTCCAATCACATAGTTTAGCCTATCAAAATAGAGTAATGATATGCACCACTAACAGGAATGGTTCTAATCTATACAAATACAAACCAAGTGATTGAAGGGGCTCACTCATGCACTCGCTGGCTGGAATGGACTGACTGAGAGACTGACTGGAAGAAGGATTGATACCAACAAGAAAGTGAAAGGAATAGCATGTCTTCCCTTGGCTCATTTTGGATTACAGGCAAAGAACTGTAAGCGAGGATCACATAGAATTAAAGAATTATTTTTTATTTTTTTATTTTAATTATGATATTAGTCAAAATGTCACTTTTTACACAAACAAACATATTACATATATAAAACAAGATAAAAGGACACTTTATATCAATACCAAAGTATAAAAAGTAAAATAACTTATAATTACAACCAGCATTATTTGATCAATTCCTGAAGAGAGAAAAAAAAACAAGAAGAAAAAAGAGGAAGATACAGCAACTTCCAGCTCACATTTCCAGTTAATTTCAGATCTGTTAAGAGACAAATTACTTCATAAGTTAAAAAGGTTTCATGGCCTTGTGCCAGTCTTTGCCAAAACAAATTTGAGTTCAAAGTTTTCGAATCATGAACAAATCTTTTGAGTCTTTTGATTCTGAGAGGCCACATCCCCATACATTCTGCTAACAAATGGACCACCGTTTGTTTCACTCCCTCTTCACACTTGTCACAAATATTAGATGGAAACATCGTTGGATCTGTAATATGTTGAATTTCCAGTGATGGAAGCAAATTTAACCTGAATCGCAGGAAGTCAGATCTATCCCGCGGATTTAATGATTTTTTTAAATAGGCCAGGAGATAACCAATCGGTTTATCAGTTTGGGACCAAGACGCTGAGAGTTTGGCAGCTCTCATCTTAGCTATGGTTCTGATACAGTCCATTCACTTAACAGATTCTTTAACCTTCAATGGATTCTGGATTATAATATCAATTAAGGAAGCTGCCAGATCTAATATGGTGTTACAATTGAGTCTCAGGGTATTAAGAACGATGTTATCATTCACCTTCAACTGTTGACTAACTTCCTCATATAGAGAGGCCTTCTGGGGGCATACGATGAGTCTATACAAGCACAGCCATTTCCATTCCATTCTAGACAATAGTGAACCAAGAGCTAACTCATACCGTATACATGCAGTTGGTATAGAATTTGGTAAACCCAAAACATTTTTCCAAAGCTGACCCTCAATCTTTTCCCAGTTTACATCAAAGACCTGGGGATAAGTCTCCAGACCATATGTAATCACTGGAAGAACTTTACCCGCATAATATTTAACAAGAGGAGTCAAGGAAAATCTACAGTATTTTGAGCATACTCTCTTCATTTGTGCTCATAGCCTTCTTAATTTCGGGTGAATAGATGTTAAAAGATGACAAATAGAAGGATAGGATGGAATCTGGCAACCCAGATAAGTCACTTCTTTATCTGCAGTAAGGATCGAATTGTTCAAATGCCATACATAATTTTTTGTTATTTTAAGCGGATGTTTAAAAATAACAATTTTTGACTTATTTGGATTGATAAATAGATCATTTAGAAGAGCATATTCTGCTAGAGCTGTAAGTGAACGTTGTAGGTCGACATGGGTGTGATCATCACCACAATATCATCGGCGTAGGCCAACCATGAGATTTTACTTGTTCCAATCTTAGGAGCAACTAGACCCTTTTTTACTTATCATTGAAATAGGTCCCCCATAAAGAGAACAAACAAAAAAGGTGCCAATAGGCAACCTTGATGGACTCCCCTTTCTGTCTTAATGGCAGCGGATAAACGGCCAGATTTTGTATTCCTTACTCTAAGTGCTGAGTCTTGATGCAGATAGATAAGAATATTCAGTAAACCATCCGACAGGCCCCATTTATTTAATTCTTACCACAATTTATTTTATATTTATGGTATCAAATGCCTGGGAGAGATCCACCCAGGCAGCAAAGAGAGGGATACCAGCTTTTGCCATTGGAGAAGAAGTAATACAGGTCAAGATCAGTATGTTCAAAGATGTTGATAGGCCTCTTCTAAAACCTGTCTGTTCTTTACCCTTGGATTCTGCCCATCCGCAAGTTCACTCAAGACTAGGCCACTGAAAATGTTTCCATCTGCATCAAGTAACGACAGTTAATCGCCAGAGTACCGTCACTCTTTTTGTATATTGCAATGACAGTATCCTCTTTCCATGATTGTGGAGTTGACTTTGACAGAAGAATATTGTCAAAAAGACCCTTCAATATTATGGGCTACATAGCTGGATTTTCTTTTAGAACCGAATTAGATAAACCATTTGGACCCGGGGCGATTAAGCTAGAACATTTCTTAATTAAGTGCTCGATATCATCTATCTCAAAATGGAGGGACCAATTTGCCTCTTTCTTGCAGTAGATGAGTTGGGAGGCATCGACAGCGTAAACCTTCAGAAAGTGGTCCACCCATGTTTTTTCATTGATCAAGGAGGTTTGAGAGGTGTCATTAGGACTATCTATCGATTTGGTAATTGCCCAAAAAAAATGTCATCGTTATGAGATTACATAAACCTGTCGCTTTTGACCCAGTTCTTATATCAGTTATTAGTTTGTTTGATTTCATACATTCTTGTCTTTTACTTTTCTTTTCATAATATGTTTATTGACTCTTAATTGCCTCTTTTTTTCATATATTTGGTTATTGAAAGAATGTTTATGTTTTTTAAGAGTCTTACCATTAGCTGACTGGATTCAAATACCACAAAAAGGTGGTAAAATTATATGGTTTGTATTTCTCTAACAAGTGGCTTGGAGGTGAGTGGTTCACAACTCTTTCCAGATTCACATTAAGAGTATGACCCCCTTTTTCAAATCTCATAACTCGATTTCCTGGTATATTTACTTCTAGAAGGGAAGAATATTGAGGGTTTATAGAAGTATCCTCTATTTTTATGAGGAATGTCAGCATAGCATGGTCACTATCTTGTGTATGTATCAAATTAAGAGTTAAGCATTTGTCAAATATATTCTTAGAAACATACACATAATGTATGGTTGAGAAGGCATTATTTATTTCCCAAAATGGTGCACATGGGATATCTCCCTTAACATTCCCATTGAGCATGATTAAATTCCATTCTGACATAAAGTCATCCCAGACATATCCTTTGCTAGACTTATTTTGTGGCGTAAAGGGTGCTAAGTTTGTAGTAATACATTGAGTATTCAAGTCACCCAAAAGGATCAATTCATCAGATGGAAATTGAGATATAGTTGCAACCAATGTGTCAGATAGAGAGTCCAAAAAATCTCTAATTGAGGTACTGTAGGGTTCCAATAAATTGTAATTACCAACCGGTAGGAGAGGATATTATTGTCTTTGATCCACACTCTGACGACCAATAGTCCCTGAATTATATTTGTTATCAAGGTGCATTCATCAAAGACCTCTCTTCTACACACTAATAGCAAGCCTCCACTAGGACGACCTACACCTCTATGTTCAGCAAATTGTTGAAAGACAGAGAAATATTCAATACCCACAGCATCCATCAACCAAATTTCTTGCAATGAAATCAGGTCAGATTTCCGAAAAAAGAGCCATCTCTGATTGTCTCTGGAAAAAGAGTTATAGCCTCTAGAATTCCAGGATAGGCATCTGAGTTCTTGATTTGCTAGAGTTTCTGTTCAGGAAAACCCATCCTTTGGAAGACTTGAGCTATAATTTCTGGTACCATTTCCCAGAGGTTCTGAGGCCCTCCCAAATGTAACCCTTCACTCCTAGGTAGACTATTTGGAAGAGTACTGGAGTGTATTTTGGAGATAATATATCCCCTTTTCAGCCCTTCCTCTCTGGACTCAAGCATTGTTTCAGATGATAGTCTTGATTTCATTTGGACTTCCGTTTGACCTTGTATTTGGATAATCTGGAAAGCTTACTCGCTCTATATCGCTAGAGGTCAGGTATTTTAACAGGTTCATAGACTTCATCTCCTCCAAAATAGCTGGCCGATTAATGGGAGTTTTTGAGGCACTATCTTGGGATTTGGACAAAAAGATACTCTCTATTGAGGAGTTACCAACACCATTTCTAGATGATGAGGAGAGAGCTGGAGATGACCTGGTCATCGAAAGAGATGGCAGTGGAAGGGTGGTCTTAAGATTTCTCAGAGCAACCTTCTCCATCAATGGGTTATCATTCTGGCCAGCTTCAGGTTGTATAATCACCTTCCCAATTTGTGGATTTTAAGTGAGGTGATTTTTTGTAAAGTCTCCTCATCCATTCCCAAGTTATGACTTTTTTGCCCAATCAGTATATTTGGATTTTTCTGTTTTAGAGAAATTGGAGCGACTTTCAATGATGGCAAACCTTATTTCAATTTTTGTTTTTGTTTAGGAGGCAGAAAAATGGGAGCTATTTTCTAGGGTGGAGCCAGAAAATCCGTCTGACTGCTGACTCTCACTTTGGAAATGGTTGGCAGGCCCTGATCCAGATTCTTCTATTAAATTAATTTTAACATTTTTAGATGACCCTGGAATTGGGCCTTTCAAATTTCCCTTATTTTTGCTCAGTATAGGCAGTTTTTACAATTTTCTGATATACTCCTTGGAGCTCTCCGGTAGTTGTTTACTTTTCCCATTCTTGGCTATTTGGTTGTTGTTTTTTCCCTCCATTTTTGACTTGTCAGTCTTCCTTTTCCTCCTTTTTTTGTTTTTCCATTTGTTTTTTTTGTACTTTTTCTAAATTTCTCTGGTCGGCTAAGTCTTTATTTGGCAACTCTGTTTCCTCAGTTGAGTGATCTTTCGGAGTCGGGAGGATCTCTTCATCAGCCAGTTGCACTAAGTGCATGAATTCTTCCATGACAGATGCCGATAGAGGGATATCATCCCACTCATTAGCCATTGGTCCTACATCCAGACTTGTTGGTATAGCTGGAACATCCTGGTTTCTTCGAATTGAGTTAAGTCCTGTTTTAAATCCTCTCCTTCTAATAGCATCTGATCCATTTAACTTAATTGTATTTTGTGGAAGGATTTTAAGAGATTCATAGATGTAGTTCTCTCCTCATTTATTGCTGATTTTAGTGCCATCATATTTAAGTCTACTGACTCCATGTCCTTTGTTAATTCCATTAAAATCCCTGAATGTTGTTCCACTTGGGATTTAATATTTTCAAAAACTTTCACCAGTGAAGTCAGGACAAAGTTTAATGCCGGTATTGTTGGAGGTCCCATGTCTTCCCGACCCAAATGTTCCTGTTTATGATCTTTTATCTCATTTTCAGAGGTCAAAATCGGATTGTGTCATTCCATCGGAGATTCTTCTTCCGACACAGGCCACAATTCCACAACCAGACCTTGGTCTGCCGAGAGGTCGATATCTTGGACATCCAAAGGTACAACCTGAGAAAGTCTGCTTTGAGGACTTAGATTTTGTAATTCTTCCAGTGGACACTGAGTATCTGAGAAGTCGTCTATTAACATCACTGTACCATCTTTTGTTACTGGTACACTGGATTTGGGAAAATGGTCTTCAATAGTAGTTTTCATGGTGGTCGCCGTAACCGTGTAGTTCAGTTTCGATTTTAATAAGGTGTTAGTTGCCATATCATGAGGGGTGCAATAAGATGGATCCTTAAATTTGTCCAACTTGCAGGGAGATAGACCGGAGGTTTTATGATTTCCAGGTCATCCGGGAAAGTGCTCTGTGGTGGTAAGAAGCTGCCCCTCCCCCTTTTGTCAGGGTATAATGGACATTTTTCCAACATATTCAACCGATCCAATGAGGTAGAATTATTTTGAGGATCGGACAATGCGGCTTTACCTCAAAGTGGAACGCTTCGCAAATTATAGAAATTTGGCATTGCCTCTAGCCCCTCGCTTGCCAATCAAAGAAGGGGGAGTTGGAGCTAAAAGGCAGACCAAACACCATACCAAGGAGAACACCGCTGAGCAAGACCAAAATGATTAAGCCAAAGTGTTGTCAGAATTCCCCCAATAAAGATCCAAGGGGGCCAGAGCCCCAGAGATCCCTCACAGTAAAAACTGAGAAGGTGAGATCAAAGGAAGTGTCTCCAAGAGTCTCCCGCTCAACCTCAGTTAATCCAGAACAATAGATGTTACAATAGGGGTCCTAGGCAAGAATTGCATTTTAAAGTTCAAAATCGTACAAGATCACAGCTGTAGAAAGGGCAACAACGTTACCCGCCTCTAGCACATTCACTGTTCAATGTTATGGACAGCATATGCACTTTTCATTTTTCCAGCATTTCGAGCATATAGGAGCACAAGATCCAATAAGGTCATCAGTGGGATCAAAGAGGACTTACCTTAACAGTCTCCCACTTTGTGTCTCATACAGCATTTTCAGAGTCTTACCTGGAGGCCCGCTGTGAGCGAGCTGAGCAAATTTGCTTTGCTTCCTACAACTTTCTCGCTCTGTCAGCTAAAGGTTCACTGATGGTCAAGAGTCGCTGCTCCGCGCACAGAGCACAGAAAACAGCCAAACAGCATCCAAAATGTGCGCCCTTAACTTGCTCAGGCTTTACGCCACAAGGGTGTTGGTATTGTGATTATATCCGCTTCCTGGAAAGGTAGATGGGCGGAGCTACAAATCTCTTAGCTCTTAAGGGAGCAGTGCCTAATTTCCTTAAAAAGTACCTTTGATCCCCAATCTCATGGCCTTACTGGACCAATTTGCAACGATCTCCGGTTTCACAATAAACACTGCAAAATCGATGGGTATGAACCTCTCTGAACCCCCAGATACCCTAGTCACTTTACAGAACACATACCCTTTCAAGTGGTCTTCCATGCATATCACTTATGTGGGAGTGTGCCTGACCCCAACTTACTCTGGCTTGATGAAAGCTAACATCCCTAATCTTTTAAAAAACTCCAAAGACGCGCTACAAAACTGGACCAAGCAAGAAATATCATGGCTCGGGTGAATCAACGCAGTTAAAATGTCCATCCTCCCAAGGCTGTTATATATGTTTCATGCCTTGCCAATACTAATCCCAGAACGAGACCACCTTGAATTGCGAAAAGTAAAAGGTAATTTTGTTTGGCAAGGTAAGACACCTAGAATCCCGCATAAACTCCTCACGAGGGGGAAAGTACATGGAGGCTTGGGACTCCCCTCTATCCCACGGTATTACAGGGCTGCGCAGATAGCGGTAATGTTAGGCTGGACTGACCCACCAGAAGTGCCCAAATGGCATGACATCGAGCAATGAACATCCCAGCTTCCGTTAAATTTGTTACCGTTTCTCCCGAAAACAGCCCCCACCTGCCAAGGCCCCCTTTTGCCCACCACGGCAACGACGCTCCGTTGCTGGGATAAAGCCTGTGCTCAAAGAGGCTTCTCATCGGGCCTTGGCCCGCTATCTCCGATCACGCAGAACCCAGCCTTCACCCCGGGTCTACACCCCAAATCTTACCGGTTCTGGTCAACGGGGAAGCCATTGAGGTTGCTTGACTTTATGAGAATAATCTGCCTATAACATTTGAACAATGCAAAGGGAAATGTAACCAACCCATCCATAATATAAGCTGCCAGTTGGCCTCCTACGGGTATAGAACTGATGGTTCTGGGGGTCATCACTCTCATAAACTTGCTACCTGCTACCGTCTTCTGGAAAATGTCCCTATCGACGAGAAGCTACCTTATATGCTAGCATGGGAAAGGGAACTGGGAGAGACGATATCACAAGAATCATGGCAGAGAATATGGGGGAGAGCCCACGGAATATATCCCGATGCACCGCAATAATGGAGGGGGCACTTAAGCTATGCTTTCGATGGAACCTGTCCCCGCACAGACTACACGCGATGAACCCAGATTACCCGGATACGTGTTGGCATGGATGTGGAGAGAAGGGTGACCTGGGTCATTTGTGTTGGCATTGTGCTATCATACAATCCTTTGGCTTGAGATAAGGTCCAAAATCAGGGAAATCACGGGCGCCTCGATCCCTATGGATCCGCAGATATTGGTAATGAGTGACGCACCCGATGATGGCTCCTACCCAATGTCGGGCCCCAGAGCGGAGCTGATCTCTCACCTGCTTATAGCTGCTTGCCTCACACGTGCCCCCTTCTGGAAGGATGTGGAGGGCCCTCATATAGCATACTGGTGGATGAAGGCATATGGGGACCATTCCTCGAATACGTGGCAGAAAAGGAACACATATTCTTCCAACCAAGGATATTGAAATGCTTGCTGAATCCGTGACACAAGACTAGGGGCCGGTATGCCAGGCAGAATGGGACAATGAAAGGCAATGACTGGCAGGTTATAAGGTGTTTTTTTAATTATTATTATTTATTTTTTTTAGTTCTTTTCTCTAACTGTTCTGGTTTGTACAATCAACCTTTATTAATAATTCTTACTGGTTCACTTGGGATTAGTAGCAGTTTATATGAAATAAGCATATGATCCCCTAAACACAGTTGAACTAAGTATACTGATTCGAATCAGATGTTTGGGACAATTGTTTTAAAAAAAAGTGTGATGTTAGTGTAATAATGAAATTTCAATAAAAATAATCTGTTAAAAAAAAGTACCTTTGATGCGCAGTTTGCAAAGTTCGGGTTCCAATACAAAGCACTTGCTCCACTCCGCTTCGTGCCGCTTGTGCTAGTAGAGAACAGTCATGCACACCAGCAATGGCAGCAGCGGTATCAGTAAAGCACGGCACAGCCAAACAGCATCCAAAATGCACGCCCTTAACTCGCGCGGACTTAACCTAGAATTAAACCCTAGGCCTTCCTCAGTGGAAGAAGGAAACAGACAAGCCCAATGCATAGGAAGACAAACCAGGCAGTGGATGGAAGTGTTCCCATCTTGCTCAATGATGCCCACCTGTTACTTGCGGGGAGAACTGAACCAGTCCTTGAGGTAGTACCCACCTGTCTGTGAGACAGCCAAAATGACATTTCTATGTAAGTATAATGCTAAAAGGGAAATATAATTAAATGAGGAGGTATATTCTAAAGGGCAAATTATTAGATCGCAGCTCTTCTAATTTATGAAAGTACTGACGGGGAGGAGGGGTATATCAATTAGTTCATGGATATTAGTAAATATGTCGGAACTGTAAGTCCTCTGGAAACTTTGGATTTAATAAAAATAGACCAACATTGGGTGTATATTCTGAGATCCCTGGCTGCTTTTCTGTGTAATGGCAAGTACAGAATGGGGGGCATATAATATCTCACTTTGCACATGCCTAGAAACATATTGGGCCTCATTACGACCCAGGTGGTAGAGGGTTAATGGTGCTGGTAGAGCTGCCAGTGCCGTTATCCCTCTACCACCTCATTACGAGGTCTGCTTGCGGGTCCCGCTAAGGACGTCTGGTCAGACCAGGCATCCTTAGTGGGACCCGCTAGCAGACCAGGATGCTAACAACGGGCCCATCATTAACGGGCCAGTTGTTAGCATCCTCCCCATTCACATTGAGCCCTATGGGGGCTCGAATGGGGATGTACTGGGTCCGGACCCTGTACATCCCCATTCCTGAGAATGGGAATTACCGGGCCCGCCGAAGTCGGCATGGCCCGATAATTCCCTATTTCTGGGACCCGGTACCCGGTATGGGGGTAGCCATGCCGCTAAAAGCCTCCATACTCGTAATGCGGCCCAATGTAATGGAAGCCATGCTCTGGGTGCATCAGTGAGAAGGGTCCTGTTACTAGCTCTGAGCCACTCAAGGAAAGGTGATAGCATTGTTGAGTACCATCAGCTTTTCTCAAGCCAAGGTGCTAATTGATCATTACAAATGTGCATTGATACTCCTTAATGCAATAGAAACATCAGTGAAGGGAAGCTATCAAACATAAAAATACACACTTTTTTTTTTCCATTTTGCAAGCAATTTAAATGGATGAATATCAAGTAGCCTGTCTTTAAATTGAATGCTGTTTGAGACATAGACATGTCTATTGAGTAAAGGAGAGGTGTGTATTTTCAATAACTGAAGCAATAGTGAGATTTAGATAGGTAGGGTGTTCTGGATATATTTGGATTTCTGTAAAATTAAAGCTTTGTCCTGAATCCTCATTCACTTTCCAACGTTGTACGGAAGATACCCGGCACTTAGAAATGAGGTTCATGCAGTGCCCTTTAAATAAAGGCACTGTGGAGAATGGTCCCTGTTTATGTTGTCTTTTTCTTTTTTCTTTAAGGATGAGGCACTACCACCAAAAAGCTTCCACTGTGCTTTACCACAAATAAGGAAGAACAGCCAGAGACAGGGGAGCCAGCGGGACCTCCTCTCCGAACCAAGTAGGGGTATCATGGAATTGGGCCACAAAAGCTGCCTGTCTTTCATTTTCAGAGTGAAGGCCAATGTGAAAATAAAGACTGAAAACACAAAAGGATGACCATACAGGAATCCAAGCAGAAAACACATGGAGACAACAGCAGCATTACAGTAAAGCAGGTGGAAAGAAACATGTATATATATGTCAGTAATACAACACAGTGAGAAGAGGCCACGGCTGAATAAGTAGAGAGAGCCATCAGTTCACTGTGTGCAACACCTGAGTAGGAGCTCAGGAGGCTCCCAGGAATGTAAACTCAAATGATAGTAACCAGTCATTGTAGATGCAAGGTCAAGGTCTCGTGGAAATGGAGCCTGGCATACCCCTTCTTCCCCCACAATGTCAGAAAGGCATGTCCAATTGTGAGTATGTGATTAAGGGTGATGTACAACAGGCAACTGTGCTTGACATACTATACTGTGTGTTCTTGCTGTGTGATCCACATGAAAGACACCATTACACAGCAGAGCAAGCCTAGCAGTGTCAAGCATGCAACACAGTTCCACATATGCATGCATATAACCAATGCTAAAGTGCCATGCAGTAGTGGGCAGCCAGTGCTCTATGAGGATGATGGTGGGGCTCCTGATAATTAATGTATTTATTTAATTGTTTGTTTTAAAACACGCTTTATACCTGAGTTTGGTTTCGAAGCCAGATCCGTGATTCGAACCTCTGTTGCTCTGAGTTATCAGCGCGTTGCCTTTGTGCTATCCTCCGTTCACCCGAAGGCAGCCTGGCACATTTACGCAGAGCTGAGAGGTTTTGGTTTTGCTAGATGGTGGGAACATTGTCATGAGACAGCATCTGAAATGGCAGTCACTAGCATGCCCCTGGTGTCCCGACCCACCAAACAGCTGGAAGCTGCCTGAGCCAGCTAACTTCCTTTGTTGAACTCCAGTGGCGAGCCCAGATTCAATCGAAGACACTCGGCGGCATGACACAATGCCTGCTGAAGATGCTTGAGCTTCTCCAAAGGAATTGTGTTATGGCTCCAAGGCACAGCCCAGCATGCATATGAGACCAGCGAGAATCCACTTACACCTGTTATAAGGCAGGAATTGTAAAAGTATATTTTGCATGAATACCACCTGATAGTAAACATTGGCTTAAGCACATTTGCCTGGCACTGTAATATCGCATTGTATGAACCTGAAACAGACTCACTACGCCGCCATTTTGAGTTATCCACGATTTTGATCGCCTCTTGCTTTCTGTCCCATGTTTGGAATTTTGTTTTCGGCTGCAACAGAGCAAAATGAACTTTGTACTGTTTCCATGATGTTAACATAGATAAGAATGTTGAAGCTGCTAAAGTGGATTACACTGAGAAACCTTGGAGTTAAACAAAAGCCATACTAATCAGTAAGTTAGATACCATATTTACCAATAGTGCCTTCCAAAAGTGCCTTCACCATTCAAACAGCAAAGTGGAATGATGAACAGTTGAACATACTGTTTTGCAGAAATCTTTGTTTTCTCTCCTTGAAACTAAGCTGACTTTAAACTCAAGAACAAATGATAGACAAATATAAGCAAGGAAAATAAGGAATGTTACATTTGTGTCTTATGTTTGGAAAACATGTGAAAAGTTTAAAGGAAAACAACAAACTATTCAAATATGTTTAAGCATGACCTAGCTATGTGGATAGGCCATGAACCCTAGGTAAATGTATTACACGAAGAGGGGCTGGACGATGTGTCCGGGATTGTGGAAAACTTGTATAAATACTAGTGTTTTTTTTAAATGTCCAGCACTCTCTCATCTCACGGGTGTCTGCTTGCACACATTGCAGTGTGTTGAAAGCCAAAGCCAGACAGCTGCCTGTTAATAAATAGTACATTGTACCTTTGGACTCATGACTGGTGTATTTCTATTATGTGGTTTTAAGCCTCAATGTTTTTTAATCTTTCAGATGGCGCCCGAATAGGGACCCTCAAGATTGTTGCCACATCGCTAGACAAAGACGAGGCTACCGGAACTGGATTGGGGAGTGACGGGGTGCCCTGCAAAGTGAGACGTGATTCCTCCGCAGTACTTGACGCCGATCCCTGAACAATGAGCAGCGTTTAGTAGGGCATCACGACGAGGGGCCCAATATCGAGGCATGTTTGTCGGAAATGCCAGCCACGATGATTTGATGTCCAATCGTACCTTTGTTGATTGAAATCAGGTGAGTCGTACCCAAATTCCTAAAAAATCCTGATATTTGTTGCAAGTGTTGTCTCTTCAGAAACAAACGTAGCCCAGTAAGATCGTGATTTAACTATGCCTGGGAAATTGTCATCCTATTTTGCAGTATTCTTCCCCAGGGAAAGATGTTCTTTTAAACATGGATAACAAAACCAAGAAAGGTTGAGCTCCACTAGGCATATTGCGCTGCTAGACTCGCCATATTTCAAAGGAACTGTCAATAAAATGACTGATTGTGATCCAACAAAAACAGAAACACGCAAATGAATGTCAAATGAATCTTGTATTCAAATTCTTTTCATCAGCCAGAATGATTTGCCGACACGTGTTTTGACCTTCTGTGGTCTTTCTCAAGGCAAAAAATCTGGATTCCATATACAAAGCAATACAATCAAACCACCAATGAGACCAAGAAAAGTATTGTCATCAAAAATACCCCCAAAAAAAAAAAAACATTTGAATTGTGACATATACATGCATGTGGATTCCAATGGATGAATACATGGGATAACACAGACCACATTCAGAAATAATGTAACAATGTGAATACATACATTACCAAGGTCACCGTGACATAATTGACATACATGTTCCAGAACCATGTCATCATGGAAAATAACCAGTAAGATCACAACAAAGAAAAGGAAAGCACATAGGCCAGAGGCCAAATTAGCCTCATTATTAAACAAGTTGGATCAATCAATGTTATAAAAAATTCCATTCTGCAGTGCCTAACAATTGCACACCCAGCATGTTATAACTCACCCAACTGTACACCATAGGCCTATATTAACAATGTGCCCAACTAGGCTGATCGAGAAATGTGCCGCCCATGTAACTTAAATCCCTGAATTGATGGTGGCTGTGCCAAGACAGAGTGCCTGCTCGTAAACCAAAAGTAACATAAATACTGGCGTGCCCTGATAACACTGAGTGCTCCTCAATCCACCACCACACCTCTTATGTGCAGCCCGTTGTGCTCGAGCTGCGGCTTGATCAAAAAATATATGTTACCTAATTGAAGTCTGCTGCTATGCTGAAAATGATTTTAGAAATAAATCCAGATGTCATCTCCAAAGAACCTGTATTAAAAAGCATGGAAAAATGCACGTTGTATGTAAGGGTAAAAAATCCCTAAACCAAACGGTTTGTATGCCCCAGTATCGTGAAATCTGCAACCAATATCACCCTGGTAAAAATGTACCTGAAAAAGAAAGGCTGTTCAGCCATACAACTAGATACGAATGTGTCAGGTCACTGCAGAGCTCCAGCGTGTATCATGAAGCACAAATCTGTATCTGAAAACAAAATAACACAAAGACCACACACTTAAAGTCAGTGCAACAACATCTTGCTAAAACCACCAGCGTTTATGTACGCTGACAACAATAAGCAACTAAAAACAGTCTTACCTCAACAAGGAAAATGCTGTCTCCTGCACATATTATTGCATCCGCATAGCCGCTCGGATGATGCTCGGTACTATGTCATCCGAGTAAAGCACCCGAGTGAAAATATACGTGATTTGTCCCGTGTGCCTTGACGCTCATGTGAATGAATAAACCAATCAAAAATGCACTATCAAATGCATACAGCTCCTCATCCGTACTGTATTATACAGGTTCAATAACATGTAATAGTCAGCTCACATGAAGTATGAAGGTCCGATGACCAGATGTTGAGTAATATTAAAACGATGTGAAATTAAATGAAAAACCAAATCCATACGCCCGATTACAAGGGCTGTGTAATAGTTGGCCTTATCCCTGCAAAACTATGTCATCAAGGTACTCTAGTTCAAGCAATTAGCGTTTGTTACACATGTGAGACCGTGGTAAGACAACATGACCTATAACACTAAGATACAATCTAAGTGACATGGCACCTAAATTCCATAAAAAGGTTGACCACGGTCTGAGATGAAGAATGATGCATCAGTCAGAATTCCCTTCTGACTAAAATCTAAGGTGACAATCACGAAAAGAAACAAAATTAACAGCTTGTGGCTAACCCAACACCACTATTGTGATGATATGTAGAGAGATGAAAAAATCAAGACAGGACATTTATTTTGCAAAAAACAGAAAAAGAAATAATTTTTGGAGTTGAATTTGGTATTGCGGTCAGGCACTGAGCCGCCAGCTCATCCGGATTCGGGCACTGTTAACTACTAGTATACAACACTGGATGTTGATGTTACTCTTGATACTCGTCCATTCACAATTAATAACAGCCAAATATTGCTGTTACTCCTGACAACAAATATATTCTCAATGAGTGACAGTTTCTCCACGTAAACCTGGCTCACAACCCTCCAACATTTAGAGGAACATATGTAATTCGGTATCTGTGTTGAGAACCACCAAAGTACACCTGATTCGACATATGGTTCGTGCTTCCAAATAGCGCAGTAATGTTTGCCGGTCACCACCCTTTGGGTGAACATGAGCTTGCATAAGCCCAATGAAGCGAAGGTTCAGGACATCATCCATTTGATGATGTTCCTGCCAATGTATGGCAAGTGGCAATTTGGGATCAGCACTATTCAAATGAGCAAAATGCTCTCTGATGTGGATCCTAAGTTCCCTAATCGTAAATCCCACATATACTTTGCCTCAAACACATGAAATGTCCCTTATTTGGATAGAAAGACCATTATGGCATGTGAAAGAGTCTGCACATATTGAGAATTTGCAAAAATTACACATCCCGCATTTGAAAAAGCCTTTGGGTTTAGGTGGTAACCAAGTAAGCTGTTCGACTCTCTCTGTCCTTGGATCAAAGAAAGAGGGACAAAGCTGACCTCTGAGCGTCTGATTATGCGTGAAAATAAACCTGGGTCGATCAGTGAAATAGGATCTAAGATCCACATCCAATTTTAGAATGTACTAATGTTTGTTAAGTAATCGAAACAGCAAATTTGAATTTTGAACATATTTCGTAATGATTTGCACTTCAGAACAGTCAGTGGATTTTTTAGTTTGAGAGACTGCAAGTGTAGTATCACGTGATATGTCATTGGCACATTGCATACCTTTCTGAATACATTGACTTGAGTACCCACGTTTCAGAAACCGCTCCTTAATCTGTACACATTCATTCTCATAAGCCGCTTGAGTACTGCAATTCCTACGAGCTCGATAAAATTCCCCAAACGGAATATTATTGATAACGGAACGTTTGTGAACTCGTTGCATTCAAGATCGAATTAACAGCAGTGAGTTTTCTAAACGTCTGTGTGTGTATCCTCTGATTTACGATACTAATGGTTAAGTCTAGGAATTCAATTTGTGTAGGACTGCAATGTCCAGAAAATTCTATCCCAAATGTGTTCACATTTAAATAATCAGCACATTCTTGAAAAGATTCCATGCTGCCATTCCAAACCAATAAAACATCATCAATGTATCTTTTCCATTCCACAATATTAGCATTAAATTGGTGTGTTGTAAAGATGTAATGATGTTCAAAATAAGACATGAAGAGATTGGCCAACAAAGGAGCATACTTAGCCCCCATGGCCACGCCTTTGGTTTGCATGTAATATTGACCATTGAACAAAAACTGATTGTGATCTACGGTAAATGCCAAGAACTCTTTAATCATGGTTACACACTCTGTGTACGAAGAATAGTGATTCGGGAATGTAAAATCTATAGTATCAAGCACCAAGCTAGCAGATAATGTTCAGACCATTGAATTGATTGAAGTATTTGTAGAGCGTGTGTTGTGTCTCGCAAATAAGCTGGGAGAATGTGAACCATGTCTTTGATAGCAGTGTCTATGTATTGTGAAAGTCCTTCAGTGGCCCATCCCAGGCCACTCATTATAGGTCTGACTTGTGGTAATTGAGAAAACTCTTTATGAATTTTGGGAAGGAAATACATGGCCGGCATGACCAGACAGGATACCAATAGAAAATGCTTCTCTTCATCAGTTAAAACATGGGCAAGCAGTGCCACCCGGAGGGTCGCCGGCATATTTAATGTATTGAAATTATGGCCTGGGAGATATCGTATTTAATGCTATTTGGCACAGACAGACCAGATATGTTTCCGAACTTCAGTGGCGAGTTTATGGTCATTTTGAAATTGCCCGCCTAGAGCAGTTAGAATCTGTATTGTTGAGAAAAAAGGCTAGGCCTGCAGCATTTGATGCAGTTAGAGATTGGAGGAAGGAATCTGTCCAGCAACTCAAAATAAGGGAAAAGCATGTGCGTAGACACATGACGAATGCTGAGAAACCTTTATTGCATGATCAGTCAGAATCCATTAGCGGTATGGACAGGGCTTTTCAACTAGATGTGCCAAAGATATCACTCTCAGGATTTTCATGCATCAGACAAATTCATTAATTAATTGTTGAATGAACGTAGGACTGTTTCAACTGCACCACCTCCTTATGTGCCTCCTCCCGTTGTTGTTCCTCTTTTTCCCGTTGTTGTTCCCACTCCTGCACCACCACCCGTGCCAACAGTTGCTGTCCCCATGATTCTGTCTGCACCGGCAGCGGTATTGCCTCTGCTACCTATGGAACAAGAATTGAATGAACCCTATTTGCCAGGTGGTTCTGCTCCACCTGTAGTGGTTGAAGGGGCGGGAGCTGATCCAAGAATAGTGACTCATGGCATAGTATGTAAAGACAGAACAAGACATTTGAATACGTGGGTTAAAACGTACATAGAGGAGGGTGATGAATCAGCTGTTTTAGTTGCGATTTCTGATCAAGGGGGTCTTCCTGAACAGAATATTTTGATAGAATGGATGGGAACAAATTTAGTTGATATATGGAGTGATTTGATGGACATGAATGTCCCATAGGGGTTGAGGGATTTGAATGTCCTTGCCCGCTCAAGGCACACTGAGGCGAAAGTATAGGAGCATGTAGAGAAGGTATTTGAGTTTTAAGGGAACTACATCAGTTACAGAAAGATAAGATGGATGATAATGGACGGCAGGCTTCATATGTGCAGAAGCAATTTCTTCCTCCATCGAAACTAATGAGTGAAGAAATGCACATTTGCACAAGAGACACTCTTAGCTGGATTTTTGATGTTTCCATTTATCCCATTGAAGTACATGACACGTTTAGTCAGTATGCTCCGGCAATGCAAAGGAAAGTGTTACAGGTGATGGTTGAATATTTACAAGATGAATTTATAAAGAGAAAGGAATTTTGCCCCAAAGATTTTATGGTTATTTATACAATAACATTTGCACCCAATACTGCATTGACTTCTTTGTTACTTGATTTAGCCTTGTTGCTTAACATATGTTGAGATTTGCCTTCTTTACAATTGCCGATGAGGGAGGTTCCTCTGACATTTGTTCAGAAAGTAGAGATTCCTGCTAATGCTGCAGCAGGAACACCTGCCACCACTATTGAAGCACATTATGTTTCACAGTTTGTCAATGTCACCTTTTCTAGACAGGAAGTGAATACTATTAGGCAATCAATTCCAGATATTGGGAAGAATCCAACAGGATTTTATAAAGAAATAGAATCTGTCTTGCATTTGTCAGTTTTCACGCTTGGTGATATAGATTTGTTGTTTCCCGTGATCCTACCTGCTGATTTGTGGAAGCAGATGAGAACTCTAGATGATCAGGCAGAGATGGGTGATACATGGGATGCCTTAGTACAAGCAGATGGGGAAAGGAAAGCTGGTGATAAACCACCACAGGAGATACTGATGTTAGCAGATAGAATAGGGACTAAATGGAAAACTTTGGTTTCCGTAAAAGAGAATTATATGGGATTAGTTTACGGCTTGCAGGCAGGGGAAGTCAGAAGGTGCAACAGAGTTTTTTAACAGATTTGAGCAAGTCTTTTCAGATTTTAGTGGTCAAGATTTGAGTACAGAGCCAGGAAAGAGGCTATTTGTTGATAAGTTTGTGCGTGGATTGTTGCCTGAAATCCAATCACAGATTATGGGCCTCATTAGGAGTTTGGTGGCAGCCATGCCCTTAATAAGGGCATGTCTGCCTCCAAACTTGGGTCTGGGTTCCCTGAAAGGGGAAATACCGGGCCATTCTGTCCTTGGAGTGCCTGGTATTTCCCCATTAAGGGAACCCGGACCCGGTCAATCCCCGTTCCCATTCGAGCCCCCATAGGGCTCAATAGGAATGGGGAGGGAGCTAACAACGGGGCCGTTGATAACGGGCCCATTGTCAGATCCCTGGTCCCCTCGCGGGACCCGCATATGACGCCTGGTCTGACCAGACGTCCAGAGCGGGTCCCACGAGGGAACCTCATAATATGGCGGTATAGGTTTAACGGCGCTGGGACCTTTAACGGCGATGTTAAACCCATACCACCAAGGTCCTAATGAGGCCCTATGACTTCTGAAAGTGCATGGCAAGTGAAATCACAATCTGAAGTGTTGCACATGGCACAGTACTATGAAAATAGGGTTAATACAGAGAAGGAGAAGGTGGAAAAGAAAAAGGGAGACCTGAAGACTAGAGTGTTATTGCAGCAAATAGCTAGAGGAGCCAGAGGTGGGAATACAAAGTTCAGAGTCCAATTTACACCACAGGGTGGGACACAACTTGGTCCCGTACACATACACCAGTGTGCATATTGTAGGCAGGAGGGTCATTAGCGAGCACAATGCCCGATCCTACAGCAGAGATCAAATAGCACGTATGGCGCCATAGGTAGACGATCCATAGGCCGTCCTGGGATAGGGGGTCCTGGTAGAAATCAGTTTGCACAGCACCAACAGACACCATCACAAGATCATCAGCAACAGAGTGTTAGTAGTGGGAATTTTTTTGATAATCCTTCGAATGTCTATTTTTCTGAGGATTTTGCATCTGACGATATAATGTTCTGTTAGGACAGCCCGAAGCAGGGTCTAAAACCGATACCTATTCCCGTCGATCAGAAAAGGCCCTACGTTGAAATGAAGGTGGGGAATAGAGAGCATCTCTTTTTGATAGATACAAGATCACAGAAGTGTTCTATTGATCATTCAAGGGTTCCAGATATTCCACTGTCAGGCCAGAGCAACATTTCTGTAGGGTTCTCTGGTACGCCAGTGGTTAGTCCGGTCTGTCGGCCAATACCAATTTCACTGGGACCATTTACTGAATCTTGTCCATTTCTATTGACTACAAGTTGTAGTGAAAATGTGTTGGGATTGAATTCAATAAAGACATTGAATGCTGTGATTAACGGTTCTCCAGATGGAGTGTACTTAATGATTTCGCCCCCAACAAACGTCTGTTTGTCAATCCCTTTACCAACTGAATTGAATAAGGTTCCGACATGTTTATAGGCAGTTAATGACAATGATGTTGGAATTTTGCAGGTTGAGCCAGTTACAATTGTGTTGAAACACGTGTTAAATTGCTGCGTATTCTGAAAATATAAGATTTCGGTCGAAGTTGAACAGGCTTTGAAAAGTATTATTTCTGATTTCGTACACTGAGGTGTAATTGAAGAAATTGCGGGGAGTGAGTCTAATAGTCTGATTTGACCTATCTATAAGAAGGGGAAAATGTGATTCCTTTTCGTTTTATTATCAATTTGCGCACAGTTAATAAGGTGGTTGCTCCACAGTTTCCGATTGTACCCGATGTCACCACAATTCTGACTATGATTCCAGCCACGGCTACACATTTTAGTGTTGTGGATTTGAAAAATACTTTCTTTAATACTTTCTTTAGTATCCCTGTGCATGGTGATAGCAGATATCTGTTTGTGTTCACCCTAGGGGGACGCTAATTCACATTTACTCATGTGCCTCAGGGTACACTGAGAGTCCAAGTATCTATAGTAGAGCGTTGAAAGAGCAGCTTGATACACTCGAGTTGCCTTCCACTTGCACGTTGTTGCAATATGTTGATGATCTACTTCTTGCTGCTGATTCTGAAGATGCTAGCAAAGAAGGCACTCTGTTGCTACTAATTCATTTAGCATAAGGCTTCATTGAAGAAGTTTCAGTAGTGTCAACAGGAGGTCGCCTATTTGGGCTCTCACCTGTCGAAGGAGGGAAGACGACTGACACATGAACAGATACAAAGCATCTCTGATATGTCTGTTCCAAATACACGGAAAGAGGTCAGAGCTTTAATAGGCATGGCCTCCTATTGTAGACAGTGGATCCCAAATTATTAGGTGTTGACAAAACCTATGTTGGCACTGACAAAGAAGGAAATGTCTTTGCATTTACCGTGGAACATGGATTGCCAGAACGCTTTTGACTTGCTTAAGGCTGTGTTGTGTTCAACACCAGTTTTGGGCACACCAAATTATGAAAAAGGCTTTGTTTTGTATCTGCATGAACGTGATGGATGTGCTTTGGCTGTTTTGACACAGGAACATGTGGGCAAGACTATGCCGTGCAGCTATTTTTCCTCCACGTCAGACCCTGTTGCATGCACTTTGCAGAGATATTTGAGAGCTGTAGCTGTTGCATCCGTGAAACAAAGTGAGAGTATGGTTTTAGGTCACTCTTTAACCGTGATGGTACCCCACTCCGTAGACTTTCTATTAAACAGAATGCAGACGCAACATCTCACATCAGATCGACTAACACGGTAAGAGCTGATTCTATTTGCTTCGCATATTCAGATAAAGAGATGTTGTTTATTGAATATGGCTGAAATATTGCCTTCTCCACAAGAGAAGGATTGCAGTGACGAAATGTCACATGATTGCCTCTTTATTACAGAACAAGAAACAAAGGGCAGAATTGATTTAATTGATACACATTTAAAGAATCCACAAGGGGAGCTATTCTGTGATGGCTCCTGTTTTAAACTACTGCATGGTACATCTGCCACTGCTTATGTAATCACCACATTAAGGACTGTTGTGGAGAGTAAACGAATTCTGCATAACTCTGCGCAAGCTGCAGAGATTATTGCATTGACCAGCGCTTGTGAAATTTCTAAAGGGCTTAGTGTAAACATATATATAGATAGCCAATATGCATTTGGGGTGGTTCATAATTTTGTCCGACTATGGGCTGAGAGAGGATTCTGGATCTCACATGGAACACAAATCCAACATGGCACTCTGATAGACTGGTTGCTATCTGCACTTGTGCTTCCTACACAACTAGCATAATGAAGTGCACCACACACAAAAAAGTGAAGGACGATGTAGGAAAAGGAAACACTTTTGCTGACAGAATAGCCAAACATACTGCTATTGATTTGCACTCAAAAATGTACATGCCCGATTCAGCAAGATGGGTTACTGATACTTGAATGATGGAAGAAGGGGTTAGCAGTGTAAAAGAAATTCAGGCTGAAGCTACTCCAGAAGAAATCAAACAGTGGGCTGCGGGTCCAGCGGGTTTAGACGATGAGGGCTGTTGGGTGGATAATGAGAAGCAAAGATGGATGCTACCCAATGCCTATGTCACTGCTATGGTCACCATGTCTCATGGCCCAACAAACATATGTGCTAAAAAGATTTGTCAACAATTAGATCCCGTCTGGTATAACATTAATATCCAGGAAACTGCTGAACGTTTAGTCCAGAGTTGCATGATATATTTGCAACATAACATTGGGAAGGGAACACTGACACTGAAGGGCAGTTTTGGTCCCCCCTCCATGCCTTTTAGGGTGATCTATTTTGATATCATTGAGATGGAACGTTTCCAAAATTATGAATATGTCTTGGTTGCAATCTCTGCCTTTAGCAAATGGGTTGAGGCTTTCCCACTGAAAGATGCCACATCAATGTCAACGGCAAAGACCATGCTTAAGGAATATTTCCCTAGGTTTGGTTTGCCAAGAGTCATTTGGTCTGATAATGGTCAACATTTTATCACTGCTGTCATCCTGCAAGTATGTGCGGGATTACAGATCGAAAAACAGCTCCACTCGGCCAGACATGCTCAGAGTGCCGGCCTTGTGGAACGCCATAATGGTATCTTAAAGAATAAAATCACTAAAGTCTGTGCATATACAGCAATCTGAAATGGCCGGACGTTTTGCCAATAGCTTTGCCAACCGCACAGTCAAAGACAGGTCTCTCCCCATATGAGATTGTCATGGGGTGACCAGCCAACCAGCCTCGACTATTTACAATCCACTGGGAGAGAAATAAAATACTGCTTGCAAATATACTTTGCAGTTGATGTTATATCTTGGGAGGCTAGCTCAGGGGAAACGTGCTCGCCTTTGAAGCAAGACGATCCCCGGGTCCACGCTTAGATAATCCTGGGTATTAAGCGCGTTATAAAAATAACCAATCATATCATATATGGGATTCCAATGGAATCCACCTGCTCATTAGTAGGTGCTAATCCGGGGATTATTCAATTGAAATCCATGTTTTTACTCCTGCATGAAAATCTCATACAGGTTTAAAGCAAAGTGATCCCCTGAAATGCAGGAGGAACGCAAAGCAAAGAGGCCCCTCCTATGACTCCCACATCTGCAACATGAGCAGGAGAGGAAACTGAAGGCACAAAAGCAATTTTACACCATCATTTAGTGCAACACTCACTTTAAAATGACTTCCACAGTGTTTAGTTTACAAACCAGAACTGTAACATATGTGAACTGTATCCCGAATCCGCCATCTTGATTCCAAAGGGGATAACTTGTATGGGCCACATTTGCATAAATAAGGGGTTGTTTGTGCACATTTCAAAGTTCATCCTGAATCCACAATCAGGATGCACTTTTAAATGCACAGAAAATGATCTCATTCCCTGAGTACCTGGGGCAGATTAGATTAAATTAATGTTTCACCAGTGGCAGTGCAATTTTGCATGGTTTTAGAAGAACAAATTATTTCAATGCATTTTTGCCCTAGGGCCAAATTTGCTCTTTTGCTAATATGAATTGTTATTAGCACTAGGGCACACTTTACCCTGGTGCAAAAAAAGTCATTGAAAGCATATGTTTTTTTTGTACTTAGGCAAACATTGCCTTGCTGCCAAGGAAGCGCAAAATTGCACTTGCACATGTGCAACGTTTCTGTAATCTTGCCCCTTATCATCACAGGGTACGTAAATCATCGCATATTCATTACTGACCTTGTCGTTTTTTAGTTTTTCCTTAAATGTGACAGCAGCTGCTTAAACAGATGCTGATTGCATTTCTATCCCTGAAAGAAAGATACAAGTGTTCCTTTTTGTGTACATTTCACTGGGACCACCCCTTCAAGAGCCCATCACTGTGTAATGCACTCCCAGCCACCACATGAGTGCTGCGAGCTTGTCATATGTCAGTGTCAGGAGCACACTCTCGACACTAATGTAGGCAAAGGGGCTAGCCAGCCCATCGTTTGCACTGTTGTCCAAGTACCCCGGAAATACGCAGTCCTCCTTTGTGTACAAGGTGACCTGCACATTTCTCAAACAAGTGCAAATCAAAATGTGCTTCATCTGTACTTCTTTATATGTGCTTGTTTTTGAGAATCTGGTCCATTTGTCTGTATGTTCAGTCAAGCACCCCAAGCGAGACATATCAACTAACATCACCGGCAGGATATTTTAGCAGCTCAGATACTTGTATTTTGAAAACGGAAGGTTTTATGGGGAGAAAGGATAGCTCAGGGGCAACGCGTTAGTCTTTGAAGCAAGACAATGCTGTCCAACACAGGTTCCGATCCCGCGCTTTGAAACCGGTCGCTGGTATTAAGCGTGTTATAAATGAACAATAAAATAAATAAGTCTTTAAGCAGTGCATTAATACAGTGACACATGCTGAGACAGGCATGTGTGCAGAAAGTTCTATGACTATTAGGACTGATGTGTCTCTTTTAGGATGGTCTCCACCTAAAACTGCATAATGCCTGTGTCACCTTATGTGAGCCAATGCTTTGGTGTCCTGGGTATCGGCTGCTCTACCCCTTTCTGTGCAAACTATACACTGATGACAAAACACGTCTTGACCTGCCATTATTTCATTCCAACACATGTTTTAATTGGATGGTATTTTACCAGTTTTAAATCTGCACCTCTTTGCCTGGAACGGGAAATAGCTAGCAATGTTTTGTTTCAGCATGCATAGTACTTTTACCAGATTACAGGCATGTGAATTAGCAAAGTAGGGCGGGCGATTGATGTCTCTTACTTGGAATGTTCTCCCACTGAAGTGGAAATTTACAGAGAGTTCATCTCCTGTTATTGCATATTTATTTATTTTATTCATGCATTTGTTGCAGCGCACAAAACCCTCGGGTATCTCGGTGCTAGCTACTTTAGGGTACATTTATTTAGGAACATTATTTGCATTAGGGTGCAAGGTTCCATGTTACATTATTTGAAGAGAGTTGGAAGTAAAGTTACATTTTACCTTAGGAAAGGGATTTAAAAAGGGGGGGCGGCAGTGGGGATGAAGTACAGTCATTTGAACAGCCATGTCTTCAAGTTTCTGAGGAAGGTCTAGTAGGCCTCTTCTTTTCTGCAAGCGAGTGGAAGATTGTTCCAAAATGTATCTTCCAAAATTTGGCTGACAAGACCGGGAAGCTCTTGCTGAATTTCTGTGACAAGCAATGCTTCAGAGTGTTTTGGTTTTATTCAATGATCACTAAGAGGGCATAATATGGCAGAGCCCTCTACTAGCTGATGCACACAGACATATCATGTATGTCCTGCTATGAATCCCATCCCCTCATATCTTCTTGAGGCAGCTTGCAAATGATTCCCAGTTTGCGTCTTGAAGAGGAGGAAGGCCTCTCTCCATTCAGGCAACTGACTCTGGAACACTCTTACTCTTTGTTAACTTGGAATCAGGGGCCAGTGAGCCTTCCCTAAGCACTTTCAGACAAGGATAGTCAGAACGGGTCTTAAATATTACATGATGCATCTGTTCAAGTAGCCAAATACAGCTCTCTGAGAGGTGCAATAAACCACCTGTGGTTGACATTGTGCTACAGAAAATCAGATAACAAGGCTTAACACATTTTAGAAAGTAAATTATATCATAAAATAAATGTGCATAACATGACAAATAATATGCACATCTAACAATATAATAAAAGGCCAGGTGTATGTTTGTCTGATGCAGTCATAGCTTTGCCTGTTGTCTCCGCTAGAGGGAGCTGTAAGCTTAGGATATATAGTGGTTCTAGTGTGTTAATGTAAACCTGCACTTTGGCCCGTGTATACAGGCCTGTACACTAGTTAAAGTATATGATATAATGTATATAACGTAACACAGCATCACATAATGTAACATGGCAAGGACCAAGAGAGTGTAGCACATTGTTGTGAATGATAGAAGATTATTGGTTTTCCAAAGGTTTGGTTGCATGAAATACTGATTAACGCTGAATTGCTTTCTGCTGCCTAATAGTATAGGCTATGTTAGAATGTAGGCTGGCTTTGCAAGGGGGGCCCCATGGGCTCATGCACTTTCTTGCTCAACTCCCCCATGGGCTGCTGTGCATAGATGCTGCGGGCTCTAATTCACTAAACCCCACAAACATGCCTTAAACCTGTATGCTTCAGCTGGCCTTTACAGGTTTCACATTCAAGGACAAAATAAAATTCAAAAAATCAAGAAAGAGCAAACTCAGCAAACTCAGCCCCATCGATAGAAACAGCAACACAGAGGCTCCTGGCCTGTCTCTCTTGGAGGAACTCCTCCAGCACATAACTGCATTCAGAGCAGAGATTTTCAGCCCGTTTCAACAGCTGATTGTGAAGTTGGACCTTTACGGGGCTGCATAAGTGCATGGCCAGGGACACTAGCAAATGAAACATGTGTGGCCAGCAATCACAGAAAAGATGCACTCACAAGACATACATCAGAATGAGGGCATTGTATTTATCCTTATAACATTTGCCTCTACAATCTCCCTATTTTGTATGACAACCATTGCAAAAAATAATATCAAGAACAACCACTGCAAGCGAGAAAGTGGTACACCATGCCAAGGTGGACCCAGCCCCGCTTCACGCCTCCCTCGCCAGGTTACTTCCAATGACTACCTCTCTCTAACGCCTTTAAGCAGTGGGGCACTTAAGACCCCAGAGATTCCACTAAACACCACTGCATCTATGTAGCACCCTCAAATCGATGTGTTGTCCTACTTATTAACAGGTTCTGTAAGATCAAGCAAATATCGAGGCTTGGTACCACCAAAAATTAGATCCGCCAGTCACAAAGTCAAATATTTATTCTGTACAGATGCAAATATCAAAGCAGATAGCTATCTGGTTCACAACACCTCACAGTGCGTACCAGAAACACTGTGAGGGGAGTGAGTCCTGATCATCACAAAACATGCAGTATTTATACACAGTTCTGGTCATAGCTCAGCCCATCTCCAAACTAATAGGTTACAAATTTGGGTTGGTGCCCAGTTCACATGGAAAATACAACAATATTGTCTTTACATACTTCAAGTGTTTTCCAGTCTTCAAAATACAATGGTTACAACTTTGTTCTGTCTGGTCATGTTGGATATCCAGCTTAGGCTGATCCTAGTTTCAAGAAACAAATTCAATAGCTTATTGTTAAGGTACACAGTTCTAGTTTGTCTAACATTCAGTTCTTATGTTTGAATACGGCTGAGGCTATTGATACAGAAAACACTTTAAATTGGAGTTCACAAAGGTCGATTCTGCTCTGGCAGCTAAAAAGATAGCTAATCATTACTGAGGAGTGAGCAGAAGTTAGAACCAAGATGGAGGACTTTTTCCAAGATGGCGCTTGAAGTCAATTCTAATTCAGAACTTTGCAACATGGTTTTCCCCATGGAGCAACTAGGCTTAGGCCAATATAAATCAAAAGGAGGCATAATATGATTTCCGTTTAACAGTTCCAAAACACTTTCGTCCATCCATATGTAAGCAATATTACACAGACGGGGAGGGCATTACCGGGCCAGGTAATACCCTGGGGCCATAGTTAAAGTCCCAAGTTCACGTGCAATATTGCTATTAGTACCTGGGCACGATGTACTGGGGTACTAATAGGTTGTAAGTTGCAAAACTGCAACTTAAAAAAAAAGATGACCGCCATGGATCGGGTGGAAGGGGCCATACGTAGTCCCTTCTCCCTTTCAATGGAATCCCCACTGATGTTCGTGCTGTACCAGGAACGAGTTGTGGAGGCATTTATCAATGTTTGCTCTTGGGTTCTGTAAAGCAAATGCTGGGGGAAGCACCATCTTGCGTCCAGTCATCAGCTCAAATGGTGACATTTTAGATGCAGAGGTAGGGGTAGATCTGATGGCCATTAGGACCATAGGTAATCGGATGTCCCAACTTGGCCCAGAATCTGCCACAAACTTTTTTAATATGCTCACAATGGCTCTGTTGTATCTCTCCACTGCACCAGAAGAGGCTGGCCGGTAAGCAATATGTAGCTTCCTTTTGACCCCCAGTATCTCCCACATCTTTGTCATTACCTCACTGGTGAAATGGCTATCTCTGTCTGACTCAATCCTTTGAGGTAGACCAAAACGGGAAAAGATGTAGTTAATCATCAGGGCAGCTGCTGTTTCTGCCTTGCAGTTTGGGGCCGGGAGACATTCCACCCACTTGGTAAACAAGCATGTGACTGTCAACATGTACTTGTTTCCCCTAGACGAGCGAATCACGAGGCATATGAAGTCGATTTTCAAATCTGACCATGGCAGTGTCATCCCCCTCTTTTGGAGAGGCACACGCCATGTGAGGGATGATGGCTGAAATTGTGCATACACCAGACACCCATTCAAGTGTTGGTCGAGGTCCTGCCCCATGTGTGGCCAGTAAGCAACCTCTCTTAAGATCTCAAGTGTTGTATGAAACCCCCTATGACCGGCGGTGGCCGCATCATGGGCGTGACTTAACATCAGGCTTCGGAATGAGGTAGGGACCACCCACTGATTATGGCCAGCTTGGGATTTCCTTACCAACAAACCGTCTTGGATTCGGAACATCTTTGGACATTTCATCAACACTCTAAGGTCCTCTTTGCCAATGTAATCAGTATCCGTCAGGGGAAAGTTCTCAGGGTCCAAAATGTGTTGGTAAAACTTACCAATTATTGGATCCCCCTTTTGAGCCGTAATCAAATCAGCATCTGGGGTCTCCTTACTCCATTGTGCAGTTGAAAGATCATTGTGAGCATTTGTCTGGGACCTAATGATAGCAGTGACCTGGATTTCCCCCCGCAGGGACTCAATCTCTATTAGATCCCCTTGGATGGCCCCGGTTTTGGACAGCTGATCAGCTAAGTCATTTGCAGTTTTGTCTGGTCCCTCTACTTTGAAATGACCCTTGATCTTTTTCAAGTAGATGGTCCTCCCATTGTATGTGACCAGATCATCAACATTTTGGATTAACTTCCCATGTTTCAGGGGTTTGTTATTAGCACATAACATGCCTCTGGTTTTCCAATTAACCAGGTGCTCCACGAACCTGTTCCGTACATAATCTGAATCTGTGATTATGACCAGTTCGTGGTGTTGATGTTGGACAGCAGTGAGGATGGCCTGATGCACAGCCATCAACTCTGCCACCTGACAACTTCGGGGACCAATTTTGTACCCAGCGGAGGGTTCTGGGGACTCCTTCACCCATGCATTCCCTACGCCGGCCAACAGTTCTTTTTCCCCGTTGTTGTCAACATGGTAAGAGCATCCGTCCACATAGACAGTGGGCATCCCCTCACACTTGTCTTCTTCAAAGACTTTGTGTGGGGAATTAAGGTATGCCTCCATGTTGTCCTTGATTTTTAGACTTTCGTCCTCGAGACAGTTTTCTCTGGCACATTCATGCAAGTCAGCCAGACTTTGCGCAAGGGGACTCTTCTTATTTTGGCCATATCTGACCTCCACAGGAAAGCCTTGCATTGACAGAATCCAGGAAGTAATTCGGAAATTACTCACATTTCCTGTTCGGATTCTGTCAGTTTGGAGGTATTGCAGGGGCTGGTGTGGAGTCTCCACTATGATGTGTTCCCCCTGGATGAACGGGCGGTAATTCTTCAATGCCCACACCGTTGCCCGGAGTGCCGTCTCACAATCGTTGAATTTTTCTTCCACAGAGGATAACGTTTTGCTCGCATAGGAGATTACTTTATTGACCTTGTCATGCTTTTGGTATAATATTGCCGTCAAGCACATATTAGAGAACCCTGTCTCCAGGAAGAACTCCTTGTTTCTGACAGGGTAAGCTAGGCAAGGCGCTTGTGAGAGGCTTCTTTTGAGCTGTCTTACTGCCTCAGATTGTTCTGGACCCCATTCCCACTTGACCCCCCCCTTCAAGAGATGAATCAGGGGTCTGGTGATCTCTGCGTAGCCCTCAATGAACATTCTGCTGTAATTAGTCAGTCCAAGGAGGGGGGTCTTACAGTTTGGGTTGTGGGGTCTTTCAGTTTCTGAAGTGCTTCCACTTTCTTTTCCTGGGGACAGAGACCCTGAGGAGTAATCTCATGCCCCAAGAAATTAACACAGGTTCTACACCACAGTGCTTTCTGAAAGGAAAGTTTTGCTCCGGCGGCCCTCAAATGGGCCAGGACATAACGGATTTCTGCTATGTGTTCCTCCACAGTTGAACTTTTGATGAGGACATCATCTACATAAGCCAGGTTACCCCTTGCACCCAGGTCGGGCATGGCCTTGTGTAGGAAAATGTTGAACTCATTGCTGGAGTTGAGGTATCCGAAGGGAGTCCGGGTCCATGTGTACTGCTGGTCCCCAAAGGTAAAAGCCAGCTTGTATTGGTCCTCCCTACTGACAGGCGCAGTTCAGTATCCATTGGTCAGGTCTATTGCAGTGAATACTTGTGACCCTGAATCTGGGGTAGCCCTTGGTCAATGTAGGGAAGAGGCTATCTAGAAGTATGGACCCATTTGTGGAGCTCCCTAAGGTCGGCACAGAGTCTCCACTGGCCGTTTGGCTTCAATATTTCCAGCACCGGATTATTGAAGGTGCTTTGGACTGGACAGATTATTCCCCGGGACTCAAGGTTCTTAATTATTTCAGTAAGGGACTCCATGGATGCGAGAGGCAAGCGATATTGCTTCACAAACACTGGAGTCATGCTAGGGTCTGTGGGAATTGTTGTTGTGTGGATGTCGGTGCGACCACAGTCATATGAGTCTACCGCAAAGAGATCTTGGAAATTCAAGAATACTTGTTTCAACTTTTGCTTCTGTTCCAGAGTCACGGAGGCATCAGCTAGGTTGACTCTCTCTTCCACCATCTGCCTGAAGCCTGGAAAGACTTCTGGTTTTGCTATCTCAGCGGCCTCCTCCAGCTGGGTGTAGAAGTCCCTGGTCAGAGTGCATATTTGGACAGGAGGCTTTGGGGTTTTTGGGCTGATTCTTATTTTCCACCGGTTTCTGCACCTCATAGATGCGGGTGGCCTGCTCAATGACCCAGTCTAAAGATCTTTTCTCGTGAAAATCTCTCACGAGCTGGGTCATTATGTATTTGGGGAGAGAATCGAAAAAATGTGTTGATGAATTCTCTGCTGTCCGTGCGCAACCTTCTGGTGGTCTGCACAAAATTCTTGCATGAATTCTTGTGGGGCCTGATCCTCCCCACATTGCAAATTGTAGGCTGCCTTGCGAGCCTCTTGGGGATTGCGGTGAACAGAAAAATGTTTCAAGATGGCCGCCCTATATGTGGACCATCTTGAATGGTTTTGGTCCTCCAACCCCGCAAAGAAACTGGAGTATTCTGGGGTGAATGTCCATTTGACATACTGAATGCAGCTACTGCTGTCCTTCAAATGGAAAGTCGCCATCATTTGCTCATAGATCTCCAAGTGTTCCCATGCAGAATACTTGGTGTTCTTGTGATAAGGCGTGATGACACTCCTGATTGCCTTGATCTGCTTTAAGGGGTTCTTAAGCAAGGCCCTTTTTGCCTTATTGGCCTTTTTAGTTCGGGTAACCCTGGTCCGTTCATCCTCTGTCTCAGAAGCACTGCTCCCAGAGGTTCCCTTCTGATCTTCCAGGCTCTCCCGGATTCTGTGAGCCAGGCAATGGCTGGCAGAATGTGGGGATCTGGTCTCCTGTTTCCTGGGCCACTCAGAGGAGTCTTCAGATCCCTCCTTGCTGCCAGGATTTGATGGGTACCCCCCCACTGACCTAACTGGGCAGAGGTTTTCAGGATGCCCTTAGTGGGCCTACTCTCCTGGGGTTCCCCACTAAATTGCACTGTGCTTTGGTGCCCATACCCGGATGCCCGCCCATCCATTACTCTGAGGTACTGGCCCATGAACCCCATACTTTTGGCCGGATAGTAATCTGCCCTCCCTGTGGTCTTGTGCTCATGTGCGCCAGGAGACATGGGGGTGGCAGAGTCCAAGGACTGGGAGAGATGAAGGCCTCTGGTACTAGGGTTCCTTAGGTTATGCTCAGGTGTTTCCCTTTCCCAGCAAACTTCATCTCTATCAGCCCCTGCTCCCTGTTGCCATGCAAGAGCCTGTGTTGTCAGTTCCTCAGTTAAGGCCTTACTAGACTCTATCAGTCTCTCCTGCATGGCTACCTATTGCTGGAGCCTATCATTGTGCTGACAGAGAGCCTCATTCTCTCTCTGTGCCTCCTGATTGGTCCTGGAATACTGGGCCAATCTTTGCTGCAGGAGGGTTACCTCCTGAGTCCCATCCCTACTGGCCTGCTCCTTTCTTGCCAGAGCATCTTCCACCCTCCTGGTGTGCTCTAACAAGTTCTGATGCTCTTTTTGGAGGTCACCCAGCCGCTGGAGGGCCAGGTGATTTTCTTCCATTTTCCTTTTTAAGTGGCAGACTTCCTGGCCTAAGGTATCCCTTTCCTGAGTAAGAGCCTGCATCTGTGCCGCCAGGTCGTCCCTCTGCCGTTGAAGGGCACCAGCTTTCTGGCGCTCTTCATCAAACTCTGCCTGGGTATCCAGGTCTTTCAAAATCATTTTATTGCTTTCCTCTTTCTCTCTGTCTAGTTGGATTTGCAGGGTGGCTACCTGCTCTGTGCACGCCCTGTTGAAATTGATCTGTTGCTCCAGCTTTTTCTGGCTCTGCAGTAAGGAGTCCAAACTGTCTTGGTGCTCCTTCTGCAAGGCCAGAATTCTGGTATCCTGGTCAGCCTTTTCCTGTTGCAGGATATCCATATCCTCCTTTATTTTAATGGTGTACTGTCTACTCTCATTTTCAGACTCCTGGCTTCTGTGCAACCTCTGCTCAGAAGAGTCCAGATCAGATTGGGCCTTCTGTAATGCCAGCAGTTGCCTACTCGCCAGATCTTGGCCTTCAGCACATTTGTCCTGCATGGCTCCCATATATAGCTACAAATAAGCTGCTATCCTGACAATCTTGTCGTGTTCATCTTTAGCTTTAGGAGCCATATATAGTTCACTCAGGGCCACATGTAAGGGACCCTGATCTCTCCATTTATCTGACCCTGTTTCAGTGATCTGGGGTGCGATTGCCTGCAACCAGACCACCTGGTCCTGATGAGCCCACTCACCTCTCACAAATAGCTTATGTAAGAGGTGTTCTCTGGCTATTTTGATATATACATTCTGTCATTATGGAACTTGATTTCCTTCCTGACTTACAGAAGTTTGTATTTTATTTTGCAAAACAGACCGTTTCCTTAGAGCGTTCCTTTGAGGGGTGATTTTACAGTGTAACACGGCGTGGTGATCCAACAGAATTTATATATCCTGTCAGTTAGCACACTGTATTAATCTGCACAAGTGATAGATCTAATCCTGAATCCCCAGCTACGAGCCCCCACTCTGTTAAATGACTTCAATTCAGCAATCCCACTAAGTCAGTGCCTCGTCTGGGACGCTGATGGAAACCCTTATTTATATATTTTTATGACAAGTTATAATCTGGATGATGAACCCTTGTATAACGCCCCTCTCTTAGAATCCCCCTGACCCCACTGAGCCAAGAAGTAGGTTTGTTTTGCAAAATTGAAAAGGTTTATTTGAAAAATTAAACAATAGATATATATCACACTTTATAATAAATTAATATTTGATATCACACTTATGAGTATAATGTCGATCAACAATGGATAATGTTATACTAGCACACTTATTTTATTACTTAGGAGTTGGTACGGAAAGAACAAGGTAGCTGAGAATGCTTTTATGATTTCAATGAATGCAGTGATGGAAAAGAATGCAGCACAGGAATAAACTGATATGGGTTCAACAAAAGCTAAAATGTTCACTTTTCCCCTTGTGGCAATTCACTCCCCCCCTTTATGCTATATAAGGAGATGGAAGTGAAGCACACAGTTCTCAGGAATACAATCAAATGTAGTTCAGTTCCCCCCTAGCAAGCTTAGAACACAGGGATGATTTTAAAACACAGGCAAAATACTTTAAAGGTGGTATGCAAAGAAGGGAAACATATGCTAAAAATGATTTTAATTCCCTATCCGAGATTCAGGGTGGGTGATAGCTACTTTAAATTAGTTCAGGATCACTTTAGCAATGCTCTATGAATGATTGTCAGGTTGCAAACGAATTTCAGCAAAGGAAAGCAAGAAGCTGCTATTTTGACAAGTGAAGAAATTTGAGCCAAATCGCAAATCGCTGCACTTTTTCTGAGTGCGTCGAGCGCAATTACGGATGAAATATAAGGAGTAGCAAGTCGGTTTAGAGCTTGTTGGAAAGCTTCGAATCTCAGCTTTAAAATGAAAGTTAAAACTCGCACAAACGGTTCAAGAGATACGGAGGCTTTGGTGAAGGTAGTTTTTCAGAAATGAAACAATGATTCAAAATGGCAAAATTACACTTTTACAGGTTGAAAATCGGAGAAGGGACACACAATTCCTATGATGCAGTTCTGGACAGGTTCAAATGTTTTGAATCAGATTATTTTAAGCTAAGAGATGGGTTCTGCACAGTTCTAGCTGGGTACTCACACTATGAATTTGTAATAGGCCGTCAGGGTCTGGTCAGGTTCGGACTGGACTCCAGGCGGTTGGTTCTGAAGTCACAGCTATCTGGGTGAGCTCTGCTCTGCTGGTCTGCTCTGGATCTCTGGTTCTGGTCTCTCTGGTTCTGATCTGGTCTGTGGTTCTGCTGTCGGCACTTCTTTCTGGGTCTGCTACCGGTTCTGGCAAAAGTTCTTGGCAAAGAATTCAACAGCTCGCCCGGCTGTAGAATAGTTTGGTTGGATTGCTGGATTCTGAAGGCCTGCTGAAAAAGGATTTAGCTGGTGGTCCAGGCCTCTCTGCTTTAAGTTCTGGAGTGAAGTTCTGGAGTTCTCAGTCAGCGTGCTGCGCAGGAATTCAGTTGAAGGTTGGAAAATGAATGTGCCTGTCTGGCTTCCAGTGGCTCTTTTTATGTCTTTTGAAAATGGGTGTGGATGCTAACTTTCTTTGCCCAACCCACTCACAATTTGATAGGTCAAGGATTTCTCTTTGACCTGATTTGAGAAGGGAGCAGTGAGTCATCAGGTGTCATCTTTATGGCATACAGAAAGAACACTCCCCTTTTCTTTTACCTTAGAAAATCATTTTCATAACTAAACACATTTCCCAGATACACAAGTGGTTGACATTACATATACACATCATATATCACATAAGGTAGTTTCTGTTCCAACTCTGATGTTTCTAAGAGCTTGGATTAAGAAATGACAACATTTTGCGCTTTTTGGTTGGTTTACCAATATTGGATTTTTACCAAAAATGACACATATGTACACCGCCTCTCTACACATATTCCAGTAAATTTTAATTTATCTAGCATGAACCCCATGTCTGCAATCTCCATAGTTCATGGGGTTTTGCCTCAGAACATGGTACAGAGTTCTAACACCTCTTAAAATGTGCACAGAAAAATCACAAGAATAATGATATTATATAATGTTGACAAGTCCGTACTATGAATTATCCATCTTTTTGAAATTATGCTCTGGCCCAGAGGGGTGTGTTATCCCAAAGCACATGGTGGAATTTCTGGTTTGTCCACTTCCTCCAACTCAAGTTGCTCACAGAGGCACTGCCCCTCCCTGTTTCTCTCAAGAGGAAGCGATTTACGACCCCCCCTAATTTAACATTTGCCTGAGCCAAGGAAGGCTCATTGTTCAGTTTCCTGCTGTCCCCAGCTGCTCCTCCCCTAATCCAATCAGAGAGGTGTCATCTCCCTTTGGTGGGGGCAGCAGAATGCAGCCAGGCTTGGGAAGATTGGCTGAGCAAGTTTCAACTCCTGTCGGGGGTAGCTGCCAGGCAGAATTCAATCTCTTTAAGCCAGGCTTCAGATAAATGTCACTTTTGTTCCCAGTTTTTCTTCATCCAAATCAAACTTACAATTTTTACACATGCAGCTAGAACGCTGATTCTAAGTTCAAAACTATGACATTTAACAGTTGCAAACTATGTGACACTCAACAGTTGGTCACTCATTTATTTTAAACATTTATAGATTTTAGTGTCTTCCAGTCCAATTTCACTTCAGCTGCTGACATCCGCGGCTCAGCCAGTTTCATTATGAACATTATTTTGGGCTCTTTCTCTTTCCAGATTTTGTATGCACACAAGAATACATTCTGCCAAATGTCTGCTGGTGTTCAGTGAGATTTTTGAATATCTTGCAATGGTTAAAATAGGCATTTTTAGCTTGCATTTCAGAGAAACAAAGGTGATTTCAAAGCGCTTTTTGAGCCAACCGGCACTGCTGTTTTTCCTTTTGCATACATTTCACCCATGGCACTCCTGGCACATCACGCTCGCACTGTTGGGTGGTAGGTCAGGCGACCATTTTGGTGTGCGCAAAAACTGCGCGGTTTTCCTGGATCCTGGCGCAAATGTGGGCTTTTCCGTCATCTTGGATTTTCTAAGCCCACAGCACCAAATGTTGCAGCATAATAACTCGAACATGGGTCAAAACCCCTGACAATATATATATCTAATATTATAGCTGCCCTATTGTTAAGGTGAGTCGGACTCCTATAGGAGCCAATTTCTATTGTTAATAACTTTTGATTCGAGTAAGGGATCTGACTGAAAATTCAGAAGTCATTAAAATCCGGCATGGCGCCCCAGACTGCAAAATGTAGTAAAGATTTGTTGAAACATTAGAAAGTTATTAAGCGCCAAAATATTTTTTTCTCCAAAAGTGCAGCCTACTTCCCATTCATTTTACTATAGACAAACAAGGTACATTTTTTGCCAAATTGCACAGCCCAAACTGCTGGATGGACCACGTCCAAAACAACTTGGGCACAAAGTGTTGACTTGCGATCAGTGCATGGTTTGGGTTTATTCCGTTCAGTAGTTATTTAAATATTTGATGTAAAAGGGGGTGCCCCCTTCTCAAAAATGGATAGCTATATCTTGGCGACTTACCCAAAAGCAGGTTTTTTCAGAAATGAAACAACGGCCATCTTGTTTTTCTATTGATGCAAGTGATATCTGGGACTACAGCCGAGGATTTAGGAAAATTAAACCCTGGAAATAAGTTATATGCAGGTAAAAAAAACATGGAAATGCCATCAGGCTAGAGGCAGGGCGGAGGGGGTCGGGTGGCTAGAGGGCACTGAGTGAAATTGGGTGGGAGTTGGAGGGAGTCTAGGGACTGAATTTGTGACACAAAGCTTCTGTAGCCTCGGCTAAAGCCTGGAATAGCCGACATCTGAAAGAAAACTGTGTCACAGAAACAGTGTGTGCTGTGGGGGAAAAGGGCAGAGAAGGTGAGGAGGCCATCTGCGGAGTGAGGGGAGCTGGCATAGATGAGAGGGGCACTTGGTGAGCACTTGGGTAGACAAGAAACCATTTTCTTCAGCCGTTTTGCCAATACTCAAAGCTGTGTCCAGGACTACATATACCCATGAGTAAGAGTAGTTCTGTGCCCACAGCTATACATTTTTGGGTTTCTATGTTTTACTTCTTTTTGAAAGTTATTTGTATATTTGTGATGTCGGTGTGAAAAATCCCTCAAAGGCAATGGTCAGTGACACATTAGGCATTTGCTTGTTTTATAGTGGCGGCTGCTATGATAGGGCGGCCGGGCGCCACCCCCCCCCAAAAAAAAAAGAGAGAAGCTAAAGGAGATTCAATCAGAGAACTCTGATTGAATCTCTTTTAGCTTAGAAGATAGTGCATTTCCTTTGCCAACAGCGCGGGGGCGTTTGTGGCAAGGAAACAATAGTGTAGGCCCGTTGCCGGCCCGGCAGCAGGGCGCGTCCCAATTTAGTATATTTTTTTGTAGAGTGCGTGGAGCTCATAGCTCCACGCACTCTACGTAACCCCTTTTAATTAGAAGCCTGGTGGGGAGCTTGAGGGGTGGCCCCGCCAGTATAAAATGTGAGTAAACAGCGCACTTATTTATTCCCTCCCTCCCCTGCCATGGATACAGTAATGTCATTGGCTGGCAAACAGCCAATGACATTACTGTATGTATGACTGGCGGCGCAGGGTGTGTGTGTGCGCCTGCGCCGCATTCACACGTCTGTTGTTTCTGTTTCTTTTAGCCCGACGAGTCGACGAGTCAACACAACAACACACGGTGCTGCTGCTGCACCAGCGCGGTAAGTACCCAATTGTGCATGCATTGTATTTGTTTGTTTCTAATCTCTGTTTAGGCCCGGGGACTCGGGAGTGTTACCCCCCTTCCCAGGCCCAAACTATGTGGTCCACCACCACGCGGCCCAGGGCCCAGTCAACACTGAACGATGTGTAGGCTGGCCAGGGCCTACACGTCGTTCAGTGTTGTTGGAGTGGAGTGCAGTGCCGAGTATGCCGACTCGCTGACTGCCTCAACTTGGGGCGACTCACTCAGGCCAGTCTTTTTAGAGTTATTTTTTTTATTTTTTCGTTTTTCTCACCAGTTGGACATGTGAACATGTGTGACAATGAGACCAGCAGCAGCAGTGATGCTTTTTTACTGGAGATACCTGTGTGCAGATTATAGGCCATAGGGTTGTACATTTTATTGTAAATTAGCCTGTGTATAGGGTGCCTCTATATTGATGTAATGGAACTTTACAAGGTGATTAATCAAATTAGAGGGTGCATTGTGTGGGACGCTTTATGGGAAGCTTCCATCTGCAATTGCTTACAATATGAAACACACAGAACTGTTTTAATGTCTTTCTTTCTCCAATGCTATTTGACACCGAAATACTGCCAGCTGTTAGTAAAAGTTTTCTAGGCACACTGATTCTTCTTTGGAGATGACGCAAATATTTAAAACTCCTCAGTCATTGCCACATTTAGTCACACATGCATCTTTGGTAGCAGCGGCTATAAAAACTGTTTTACAAAAAAAAACATATGTACATATATGTAGGTAGGTAGTAGTCTTGTAAAGATTTATTTTAGGATACATTGTGTGTAGTCTTTGTTCACAGTTACTGTACCAATACTAACTTTCTATTCATCAACAGTACATATAAATGTAAAGACTTCTAAAAGTTCAGTAAGCATGCAAACAACGTTTTTTTTTTTAAGTATAGGTTTATCAGGAGGGAATGTCGTTGTACAATTTCTTTTTATTTTAGCCCATTGTCTGTATTATTAATATGAATTATGGATGGAATAACAAAACCTTTGAATTTCAAGCAAAAAACTTTAGTTGCAGGGATGTTAAGGTGAGCAATACATTGTAACAAAACCATTGAAACTCAAGGAAAACCTTTGTTGCAGGGACGTTAAGGTGAGAACTTAAAGCAACTAAACCCCTGAAATTCAGCTAAAAGTATCTTACCTACGTACCTATGACCACAATGATGACATCACAGATCACAGATATTACTAGCACTCATGCTAACTGTGAGAACCAAGTGCTGGCCTTTCCGGGAACTTGCTTCTCTGTCCTGCATATTCTATCTCAAGATGTCGATGCCTTCCACATGCAGATTCCGGGACCCTGCACGTCATTAAAAAGCTATTACATGTGCACTCGAAGGATGTTATATTTCCGAAAACATTGCTTTAAAATTGGATTCTGGCCAGATTAGAAGGAAACGATCATGCCGCTGTGGCATGCTAAACGGCGTAGAGTGACGCTGTTAAGACGATAGTGCTTGGGTAGCTTCGATTTTCATCAAGCAAATGCACCTCTGTTTAAAAATAAAATCACACCAATGCACCAGGTGGCGGTGAGTGCTATGCAGAGTATTCCTTGCAACAGGAAACTCAATGCTTATCCGCAGGCTGCACGGCGATAAGCCGTCACACACTGTTGGCCCACTGCATCCAGCATTTGGCAAGGAACAGAGTGCTGGCTCTGAATTCTCAACAGGAAGAAGCAGTCAAGCTCCATTTGTTATTGCAGAATTAGATTACACTATTAAATAAATATCGTTTCCAATTAAAAATACATACACATTCACACTCATACGCACACATACACCCACAGACACTCACACACATGCACACACACACACTTTCACACTCATGCACACACACACACACAAACACACACTTAAACACACACACACACACACACACACACACACACACACACTCTCTCTCTCTCTCTCTCTCTCTCTCTCTCTCTAATTTAGAACTCTGTAATTCTAAAGCTTGAGAGTTGCAGTAATTGCAGTCAGGTGTCGTTCTGTTGCATTGCCTTTCCAGAGTGTTGCTTTAGTTAATGGCTTGTCGTAAACTAGGGTATTAATCTGTGAGCTGTCATCATGCCATACGGCTGCAATGTTTCCCAAACCCTGAATTTATATGGACAAACTTTCACTTGTATAAACAGACAGGCGTATCCATTGTTGCATAATGGCGGAACACACTGGTCGTTGTGTTGCTAATATATCTCAACTGTCATAGGAGCACTGTTCCCCAGGAGCCTGGAAGTGAGGGAGGTGCAAGATGGGCTGTAGCAGTGGGACAGCAAAGATTAAGCTCAATTTGCAGGATTCAGGAGAAGGGTCTTTTCTTTTGAAAAGAACGTGTTATTTTATAGAACAAATAATTTATAAAGCGCAACATTTTCCACAAGTCGCCTCTTTGCACTACAACATCTCTGAACACCTAGAGCAGGCTCACACAGCTCTGTTCTTTGATGGCCGTAAATGGGTCAAGTTTTCAGGACCTCAAGCATGAATATTCGTGAGATATATAGGCCGATTCATGGAATTAATGTGCACCAAAAATTCCAGCGCAGAGGTGCCAAAACGTGCGAATCGCAGTAAAAGTGTGAAAATCGCAGTGCAGCTGCGAAAATGGCAGTGAAACCTGCGAGGTGCACGCAGGCGCACAGGTCATTAAATGGCGTGCGCCACGGCCGCAGCGAAATTGCACATAGCACGGCACACATTACGAAAGTAGACGGAACAAGGGGCCTAACACTCGGAATGGGGAACAACGCGTGAAAATATGGGCGTCATGGGGGAAGTACAGGAGGCAAGTGCGCGGAACACCCACACGCTCGCCTACAACTCGTATTCATGGAATCGAATAGGGCAAACCAGCGCACGGTCAAAGACGTGCACAGGGCCAAACAAGTACGCCACAAGAAAGCAGGCGGTAGCGTCCCTGCGCCTGAAATAAATTTGCGCCAAAATGTGCGCTTACAAAAAGCACCTATATACAGCTATGATGAATGATCCATACTGTGGCCCTCTAGGACAAATGAGGTGCAAAGGGGTACCGACAAACACGGACACCCGCTGTGTGAAAAATAGCGTGTGCGTGTATTACGGGGTTCGCGGGAAGTTCCACACGCGATTGGCCTGGGCACGTGTAGTCCGAGGTGCGCGGGAAGTTTCACACGCAAATGTGCAGGGCACGTGTATTTCGGTGTGCGTGTGAAGTTCCACACACAATTTCAGCAGGGTACGTGTACTCCGGGTGCGCGGGAAATTCCACACGCGAATCCAGCAGCCTACGTGTATTTCGGGGGTGCCGGGGAGTCCCACACGTGAATTGGCCGTGTGTGTCCTCCCAGATGTTCCCTCTACACCCTCCACGGCCCCTGCAGGCGGCCCACACCACAGGGGACTACCCTGCACCCCTGCACATGTCCCACAGGCAGCCCATCCACCATGGCCATGCCCCCAAGCCAACCCACATGTTACCTTGCACTACTGCCCACCAACGCATGTCTCCCAGCACCCACACCCGAGCATCCAGGGGCACGCTCCACTAGGCCCCCACTCATGTCCCCCTGCACCCCCACCCCCAGCATCCAGGGGCACCCTTCACCAGACCCCCACTCCTGTCTCCCTGCACCCCCACCCCTCTGCATCCAGGGGCACCCTCCACAAGGCCCCCACTCATGTCCAACTCATGTCCCCCTGCACCCCCACCCCCCAGCACTGTAGGGCACCCTCCACCAGGCCCCCACTCCTGTCTCCCAGCACCCCCACCCCCCTGCATCCAGGGGCACCCTCCACCTGACCCCCACTCATGTCTCCCTGCACCCCCATCCCCCTGCATCCAGGGGCACCCTCCACCAGGCCCCCACTCAGGTCTCCCTGCACCCCCACCCCCCTGCATCCAGGGGCACCCTCCACCAGGCCCCCACTCCTGTCTCCCTGCACCCCCACCCCCCAGTATCCAGGGGCAACCTCCTCCAGGCCCCTACTCCTGTCTCCCTGCACCCCCACCCCCCAGCATCTAGGGGCACCTTCCACCAGGCCCCCACATATGTCTCCCAGCACCGCCACCCCCCAGCAGTGCAGGGCACCCTCCACCATGCCCCCACACATGTCTCCCAGCACCCCCACCCCCCAGCAGTGCAGGGCACCCACCACCATGCCCCCACACATGTCTCCCAGCACCCCCACCCCCCAGCATCCAGGGGCAACCTCCACCAGGCCCCCACTCATGTCCAACTCATGTCCCCCTGCACCCCCACCCCCCAGCACTGTAGGGCACCCTCCACCAGGACACCACTCCTGTCTCCCTGCACCCCCATCCCCAGCACTGTGGGGCACCCTCCACCAGGCCCCCACTCATGTCTCCCACCCCCCCACCCTCCAGCGGTGCGATTTGCCTGGGTACGTGTTTTTCAGGGGTGCGCGGGTAGTCTTACATGCAATTTCATCAGGGTACGTGTATTATGGGCCCGTGTGAACTTCCACACGCGATATCAACAGGGTACGTGTATTACGGGGTTCACGGGAAGTTCCACACGCAAATTTGCAGGGTACGTGTATTTCGGTGTGCGTGTGAAGTTCCACACGCGACTGGCCCTGTGAGAGTGGGGTACGTGTATTCCATGGGTGGGTGGGAATATTTTCTCGCGACTGGGCCTGGGAGAGCGTGTTACGTGTATTCCTGGGGTGTGCAGGAAGATTTACACGGTCGCCTACAACGCGCCAAAAAAAAAGGTCCAATCCGGAAACACGTACGCCAGCATGAAGCAGGCGCACGTCCCGCGCAGCATAAAAGAGTGTGCAAACAACAAACAAGCTCAGACGCCAGGATGAATATACTGTTCCTAACAGCAGTGGCCGTGGGATACTGCAGGAGGAGGAGAAGGATAGTCAGGGCCAGAATCTTCACACCCAGAACCAGCCTATTTGGTATGCCTGATGACCAGGTGTATGGGAGGTACAGGTTTCCACCACACATAATACTCGACCTGGTCAGTGAGTGGGAGGATGACCTCACATCACCCACCCTGTGCTCCCAAGCACTCAGCCCCCTGGAGAAGGTCCTCAATGTACTGCTCTTCTTGGCCTGAGACCCCTCCTGGGTCTGCACCATCTCCACAACCACAGCAGTATCAAGTGTGTCATCCCCTGCAAAAACATGAAAGAAAAGAAATGGGAACAGTCATTAGCACCATGGCACACAATTAGGGCTGAGAAGCAATAGAAACAGTACTTCATTGACACATGTCCCACATGACTATAACCCTCCCATGCATGCACCGTCACTGCGTATGAAGGGGAGGCAAATGGCACACATTGATGACACCAAGATGGAAGACCAACACATTTGCTGCATGCTGGCTAGCAGTGCCATCACACATTGGCCTGTGATTGGCATGTCCAATACACATACATGACACATGCCATCACACAGATGGCATGTACCATAGCCATGTCACACATGTGACAATAGGACTGAGAAATGCCTAGTGAAAGTGGTGGAATGCAGACAATCAGCCTGAATGAACACAGAATAATACGCAACTATGTTGTGGCAAGATGACACTTCAAGGGCAACTGGCGTGAGGTTGGGCTGAATGTCTACTGTTGCCAGAAGGGATACTGCAATACCCAAATCCTGGTGCACAGAATATATTGGATGAAACACATGGGTGACCCAAACCACTCAGGCACACACACCCTCACCTGGCACTCAATCAGAAGCCCTCACACACACACCATGCACATGGATGACACACACATGCATGTGCACTCACCAGACAATGCCTCGTAATCTGGCAGGTCTCCCACACCTTGGATCTGTTCCTCCGTGACGTAGGTCCCAGCAACATACTCATGTGGAGTGAGTTCTATTTCCTCTGCTGGAGACCCAACTCCAGTCACTAGAGTTGCGGCATGACTTGAGGCCAGCTTTTTCTTTGCCCTGCGCTTCAGGTCATTCCAGCGCTTGTAGCAATCATTAGCTGTGCGCCTCACGAATCCAAGGGCACTTATGAGGTCCTCAATGGTCTGCCAGTGTGCCTGACGTTGTGCAGGTGTGGTCTTGCATCCTGCAGTAATCACCATTTCGCTGTCATGTGCGGACACATACTCAACAAGTGCATCAAGTTCGGCCTGATTGAAGCTAGGCTTCCTTGGTGGGCCGGACTGTATAGCCGTGTCTGGGGCATCAGCCTGTACTGGACGAGCACTCTTCCTCTTCCGCTTGGAAGGTGGTGGGGATCCTGAGTGTCCTACGCTGCTCTGGACACTAGGGGCAGGAGCCCCGGTGGACTGTGGACTAGGAGTGTGGGAATGAAAACTCACCATGGGATTTGGTGCAGGCATTAGCTGAAGTGTGATGTAGTCATCAGGGGGAACGTCAGCAGGATGGACTGGGACCGACACTGTCCTGGCTGGGAGACTCAGAGCTGGGGTGGATGGAGCCGCAGCTGCCCCTGCAGCCTCCCCACCCTGCCTACTCGGGGCAGCAGATGTCATAGCTGCCCCTGATCCACGTGGCCTGGTGACACCAATGTGCACCGCCACACATGGCCTAGACCTGCTGACCTGGAAGTCGGCTATGGAGTCATCCTGTGCCAGGTCTGGTGCCACAATGGGCTGGTCCAACAAGGGCTGAGCAGGGATGGTGTCAGGGATGGTGTCAGCCACATTATTCTAAACCAGGCTGGGGGGGACATGGGTGTCCCTGACTGGTCACCCACACATGGGGGGCTAGGGGCACCCTGCAAGTCCAGGCCACATCCCCTACCGTATCCAACACGGCCACTTCTTGTGGTTCGGCCACCTTTGCCACCCTTACCGCGTGCTCGCCTCCCAACCATGGCACTGATGTTGCTGTGCGTATGGGAGTTGCAGTAAACTATTGTCCTGGGCAATTGAGGGTCAAAGGGGTAGGGTACTAGATGGAATTCGTACCCTAGTGCTCTAGCAAGGCTGTATGTGACCCCTGGGGGAAGATGACGGGTCACGCAACGCACAGGAACCCAAAAAAAGGGAGATAATGTGCACACAACCCCTCCTAGACCACGTGCATGGAAAAATAAACCTGCACTACGCTGTGGCACCCAGAAATACAAAAATGAACGTATGCGTGTCACACGCAGCCTAGACTGACCTCTGAAGGGGTAGGCAACACACGGGGCAAGCACAGATGTTAAATACGTGCGCAACTCACCGTCTGCCAGGAAAAATCGCATGAAAAATATGCGCGTGTGCGCGTTGGCAACACCCCCACCAAAAGAAGAATTGTACGCTGTCTGAGGAGACAGGACAACAGGAGAAGTGAACGCTGTTTGAGGAAACAGGCCCAGGAAAAAGGACAAAAAGAGAAAAAGCTGTCAGAGGTAACAGGGAGTACGAACTTGGAACACCGTGAAGTAAATCGCGTGTGAACCGACAAGAAGTACAGATTTCACCCACTCGCTCTCCACGAAAAGCACGTACAAGGAAATGCCATTCTACACAGTGCCCTGATGCCACGTACCTTTTAAACATGCCCACACATCCAGCGTCACTTCCGCGTGTACGCGCTAAGGCCCTATCCTCCAATTACACGAGCTGACACTCTGACGTGCAGTCATAGGGAAACGCACCCGCACGCAAGTCACAGATGCGCATACGCGCTGAGGCCCTTTCCACCAGTTGAACGGTATGACACTCTGACGTGCTTATTTTTTCTACGCGCCATGGAAAATGCACGTGCGCGTAACGTCATAGACGCGCCTACACGCTGGGGGCCTTTGGGCCAATGAATTTGCGTACCTGTGCTGATGCGCTTACGCGCTAAGGCCCTTTCCTCGAATTACACGCAGACGTGCTTGATTTTCACATGCCAAATCACTCCGTATCAAGCTGCCCACGCCTAAGCACATGGAAAACCACGCTCCTGCCCAGAAGGCCGAATTACTGCCCCCCATCGCCCCGAACACGCTCCCACCTGCCATCTGCTGCTGCCTGATTGCCTACTGCCCACGTGCCCTGCAATTTGCTGCCTGCACATCAGCCAGGGGTGCTGTTGCTGTGACCACCCCTGCTGGAACCGAAGACTCCCGACTGGGATTCCATCGCTCCACAGACCAGCCCTAGGACACAGTTGCCCACCCACTCCTGCCTCTGGGGTTGCCATGTTGGGCACTGCAACATCTGACACCACTGGCAACCCCCAGCCAGAGAGGCAGAGGGCCACCAGCTTCACTGCCACCGAAGTTGGTGTCCTGGTGGAGCAAGTCCTGCGGCAGTATGATGCCCTCTTTGGACGTTTGCGCGCTGACAAGGAAGGGCGGACTCAGATCTGGACGAACATCGTGACTGCCATCAACGCGGAGGGGGTGGCAGTCCGACTATTCCATCATGTCAAGAAGCGCTGGGAGGACTTCAGGTCCAGGACCCTCAACAAGGTCCGGCGCCTCTTGAAGGCAGCGGATGCTAAGGGGCGCCGAGGCCACTTGTCGGACGATCAGATGATGGTCCTGGAACGCATATCCCCAGCGCTCCACGTCCAGGTCCTTGAGAAGCAGACCCGTCTGGAGTCGAGTGGTAAGTGTACATGCATCATGAGCTGTGCGTGTGGTGGTGTGCCAGTAGTGTGCATGTTGCACATGTGCATTTATAGGCCCAAGTATGGGGGGGTGTACAGGGCCGTGAGTGTAACGCTCACCTGATTCCCGTAGAGGCGCCGGTCTTGTCTGGGCGTATACCTTATCTTCAAAGGTGATGTGTAACACACGGCTGGCTCTTTGGGCTGGACCTCTGTGCAATGTATGTCTGGCTCGAAGGGTAAGATGTCTGCAGATAGAAATGTGGGATTAATGAACTGGGTTATTGAATGTCTCTCTCTTCTTCCCTTTCTCTTCTCCTGTAGAACCCCAAAGGTTAACGCTCTCACCTTAGGTAAGTGAACGCCGTGCTCTCCATCTGCCTCGAGGCAGGGTGCTGTAACCAGTTTCTTCACTGGATAAGGGGAGCAGGCCTCTTGACTTCAGAGGACTGCTGTCCATCGTTTACTGCACGAACGGTAAGTTTCGAGTAATTCTAATATCTTTAAAGTCTTTAGTAATGATGTCTCTTGTTTTGCAGGGTTCCGGCGATGGCGGATGGCGGGCTGAAGTGAGTTGAAGATGGAGCCCGTGTGATGAATAGAAGCGCCTGGAAGCACGTAAGTAAGCGCTTGTTGCCTGCTTCACGATGCGCTCTAACTGTCTTTTTATTTTGCAGGTACAAGTTCGGGGCGGCTGCAGGGTGCCGGAATACCCACTGGGTTAGATGTGGAAAGGAGTAATGGCACGTGAGTATTAAAGTTCCCCAATGTCTTTAAACGCACCTTGTTTTGTCTTTCAGATGCGGGATGCAGCGCCGAAGGCCTCCGGAGCGTGCGAAGAGTTGGTAAGCTTTTGTCTTTCAGATGCCGGAATGCAGTGTGAAGACCTCCGAAGCGCACGAAGAGTAGGTAAGCCTTTGTCTTTCAGATGCCGGAATGCAGCGCGAGGCGTTGGTGACAGCCGATGGACCAGGTAAGTGAAGAGCTGTCACTGAAGACCGTAATGCTAACCTGTTCTTTCTTGTCTTTATAGGTGTTGCTGAAGACTGGATTCAGAATGGTAAGCGTTTTTCCTTAGGCCCAGGATCAGATGCAGAAGACACGATGAGCGTTCTGCTGCTGAGGATGCAGAATAACGCAAAGCAAGATTCATCCATCGGGTGTGGTTTAAATAGCCTCCTGTAGTGCTTAGGTGTCTCCTTCCACAGCCACGCCTAGGTAAGAAAAGAGTTCCTGCTTTCCAGAAGAGTTCCAGTGTTCTGAATCTAGGGAGTGGCTCCTGCCCCACCCAACAGGAAAAGTAGTTCCAAACAGAAGAGGATCAGAGACTCAACTGGCAGGCAAGTAAGCAGCATGGTCTGCTGCAGGTAAGTCCACCCAAGCATTATGAGCCCGGCGCTTCCAGCGCTGGGACTGGGCATATTTATGAGCCTGGTGCCACTGGCGCCAGGACTGGGTCCAAAAGGTCCCAATTGGGACTGGTTGGCACTCAGAACCTGGGTTATGGATCTGCTTCCAAGGGAGTTGGGAAAACCCTGACCTTTTGGAAGCAGAGATCATGACAGTACCCCCCCTCAAGGCCCCTCCCAAACCGGGCTTCTCCGGGGGTTTTGGCTTGTCAGGAAATGTTCGGTGAAATCTTTTGATTAGGCGAGGAGCGTGGACATATTCAGCAGGTTCCCAGGATCTCTCTTGGGGGCCGTAGCCTTTCCAGTCAATTAGGTAGAATAGTTTAGATTTGGAGATCTTGGAGTCCAGAATGCTTTTGACTTCAAACTCGAGTTCTCCATCAACTAGGATAGGTTTTGGAGATTTGGTTAGTCGGGTTTGAGGTTGCACGGGTTTTAATAGAGAGACGTGGAAGACCGGATGTATCTTCATGTGCGGGGGCAAGTCCAACTTGACCGCTACTGGGTTTACTATGGTAGTGATGGAATAGGGACCAAGGTATCTTGGGTTGAATGTGCCTGGCCCTTTTAGAGGTAGATATTTGGTGGATAACCAGACTTGATCCCCTACTTGATATTGAGGGGCTTCCTTCCGATGTTGATCTGATCCTTTCTTGTATTGTTCTTTAGCCCTTTGAAGGTGAGAAACAGCTTCCTTAAAGGCTTGGGTGATTGTAGAATGCAGGTAGTCTACTGCTGGTGTTTCAAGATCTTGGAGGGGATCCAACTCCGAGGTTCGAGGGTGACTGCCGTACAAAAGAAAAAACGGGGTTTTCCCAGTTCCCGAATGGACAGAGTTATTGTAGGCATATTCAGCTATCCAAAGGATGTCTTTCCAAGTTTTTTCAGTTTGTTGCAGCATGCAGCGTAAATACTGTTCCAGAGCTTGATTGGTCCTCTCGGTTTGTCCGTCGGTCTGAGGGTGGTGACTGGTCGATAGTCTCACATCAATTTGAGCCGACCGACAGCAACTTCGCCAAAAATGAGAAATAAATTGACTACCTCGATCCGAAATTAGAACCGAAGGAAAACCGTGCAGTCGGACGATGTTTTCGAGAAATTCTCGGGCCAGAGTTGCTGCTGTTGGCAAGCCTTTGAGCGGAATGAAATGCGCCATCTTGGAGAATAAGTCCACGATTACTAGAATCGTATTGTATCCGGAGCATGGAGGTAGATCGGTGATGAAGTCCATAGAAAGCGTATGCCAAGGGCGAGGTGGGATGTCAATAGGGCGTAAGAGGCCTGCTGGTCTTTCCTTTTGACTCTTGTTTTGGGCGCATACTCCACAGGACATTATAAAGTCTCTGATATCTTTTTTCCAAGACGGCCACCAGAAGTAGCGCTTGATCTTTTCTGAGGTCTTGGCCATACCGCGATGTCCTTCCATTAAAGAATCGTGATAACAAGAGATTACTTTTTTCTGTAAATCTGTGCTGGGTAGGTATAATCGTTCTTGGAAATACAATAAGTTGTCCTTTACTGCAAAGTCCTTTCCCTGCAGATGCCAATTCTGTATGTCTGCTGGAGTTACAAGTTGCCTGGCTTTATCCTTAACTTCCTCTATGGATTCTGTGGCGATTACTCCCAGAATTCTTTGTTCGGGAATGATTGGTACAGGTTTAGGGTTGATCAAGTGTTCTTCCACTCCCATCCGAGAAAGGGCATCAGCTTTACCGTTTTTTGTACCAGGTCGATAGGTAATTATGAAGTCAAACTCGGCAAAGAATAATGCCCAACGGAGTTGTCTAGAGGATTGGGCTTTTGCGGTTTTCAAATATTGCAGGTTTCGGTGATCCGTAATCACAGTAACGGTGTGTCGGGCCCCCAGCAGATAATGCCGCCAAGCCTTAAAGGCAGACTTGATAGCCAGAAGTTCCTTGTCAGTAATCGTGTAATTGATTTCAGGAGGCGAGAATTTGCGGGACCAAAATGCCACGGGATGCAACTGATTGGTTACCGGGTCTTTTTGTGATAGAACTGCCCCCATGGCAAGGCTTGAAGCATCAGTTTCCACGATGTAGGGTAGTTCGGGGCGAGGGTGTTTTAAGATTGGTGCAGAGATAAATTTAGTCTTCAAATCCTGGAAAGCTTGTTCCGCCTCGGTAGACCATTCAAAACGTTTGTTTTTCTTTAACAAGGCAGTGATGGGCTGGACTATTCGAGAGAATTCGGGGATAAACCTGCGGTAAAAGTTAGCGAAGCCTAACATGCTTTGCACACCTTTTACGGAGGATGGTGATGGCCATTTGAGAACTGCATCGACCTTCTTTGAATCCATATGCACTCCGCCAGGTGATAATATGAATCCCAAGAATTCAACTTCAGTCACGTTGAAAACACATTTTTCCAACTTAGCGAAAAGTTTGTGTTGACGCAATCTTTCGAGGACCATTTTCACGTGTTTCCGATGTTCAGATTCCGATGAAGAATAAACGAGGATGTCGTCAATGTAAACAACAACACACACATCTATGAGCTCTCTGAGGACATCGTTCATAAAATATTGAAAGGCGGCCGGGGCATTACAAAGTCCGAAGGGCATGACCTGATATTCAAATAGCCCATACTTGGTGTGGAAGGCCATCTTCCATTCATCGCCCTCTTTTACTCGTACCAAGTGGTAAGCTCCTCTAAGATCCAGCTTTGTATATATGCATGCTTTTCTGACTTGGTCCAGGAGTTCTTGGATCAAAGGTAACGGATATCTATTCTTAACGGTGATCTGGTTCAGGGAGCGATAATCTATACAAGTTCTAAGGTCTCCTTCTTTTTTTGGAACGAAGAACAAAGCTGAAGAAGCAGGGGACTCGGAAGGACGAATAAACCCATTTGCCAGGTATTGATCCAGGTATTGTCGGAGGTGAAGGTTCTCAGGCTCGGTGAGGGCATAAATTCTACTACAAGGAGGAGTAGATCCTGGTATCAGGTCGATCTGGCAGTCATAAGACCTATGAGGAGGTAGAGAGTTAGCCTGATCCTTCCGGAAAACATCTTGGTATTCTAGGTATTCGGGAGGTAACTGGGGAGTCTCTGAAGAAATTGCTGCCAGTGCAACACCAGGTGGAGGGTGACAAGTAGAGACACATTCTGGAAACTGGACCGTTCTTGCTCGCCAATCGATCAGAGGATTGTGTTTCTCTAACCAAGGTATTCCTAGAATAATCTGAAACTGAGGGGCCTTGATCACATCGAACACGATCTTCTCATGGTGTCCATCTTGACTTACTAGCGTCACTTCTTGAGTGGTATGCGTTACTGGCCCGGAGGCTATCTCTGTACCACCCACCGTAGTAATGACGTCCTTTACAGCCTTGGGACAAAGAGTTAGATTCATCCTCAAAACCATTTCATGATCCACATAATTGCCGATGGCACCGCTGTCGACGTAAGCTTCAATTGCATGTAATCGATCCGGATTATCAGGGCTAATGAGGACCATAGGTATCACGAAATGCGAGGTCACGGAACTGGTTTTCACGCTCGGCAAGAGGACCTCTATTCTTGTCGGGCGAGGTCGTTTCCCTGCTCAGAGTTTGTAACTTTGGTAACTGCAGCTCCTACTGCCTTCTTGGCAGGTTTCACCGGACAGTCTCGAAGAAAGTGCCCTGAGTTTCCGCAATAGAGGCATAATTGCAACTGTTTTCTCCTTTCCCGCTCCTTTTGTGTTAGAGGACCTTTCAGACCCCCTATTTGCATGGGTTCCCCGGAGTCTACTCCTTTGGAAGGAGTTGGCGGTTTGGAAAATACTCGAGCATCAAACTTGGAACGATCGGCCTTCCTGTTCTGTGATCTATTTGAACGACTAAGTCTATATAGTCCGAACAATCTTGTGGGGGATTCACTACTTGGGCTAACACATCTTTGAGCTCTCCGCGTAGACCTCTATAAAACAGCGTAATCCTTTTGTCCTCAGGCCAGTGAGTTTCCACTATCAGTCTGTTGAAAGCCAAAAGGTCTTGATTACCTTGTCGCAACGAAAGAAGCTCATTGTCCAAGGCCTGCCCCTGTGAATGTCTTGCGAACAGTTTTTCAATACTGAGCTGAAAAGCTTGAAAATCATGGAGGACCGGATCATCTTGATTTACTAGAGGGATCGACCAGTCTGCCGCATTGCCACTAAGGTACGAAAGCACGAAAGCTACTTTAGCTTGATCAGTTGGAAAGGCTGCTGGCCGGCATAAGAAATGCAACCGGCACTGATTGATAAATACTGCAAACCTCTTTGGGTCACCAGAAAATCGTTCGGGCGGAGCCAGAGGTACATTCCCAGGTAGGTTGATCTGCACTGGATTCATAGAGGATGTAGAAGGAAGATTTCCCCCAGTTGCGGGTAACGGGGTCTGTCCGGCTTGTGACTGTAGCAATTGTCTAGCGAGATCATCTGTTCGCTCCTTGGAAATAATCAGTTCCCTTCTTAGAGCGTTCGTTTCCTGACGGGCAGCATGCACTTCTGCCCTTAGTTCCCCAAGTAACTGGGCTAGCTGGTCGGTATCCGAGGTTTCCATAGCGCCTGGACGGGAGTTTTGTGGTAGGCTTTGCGTTCTGTAACGCTCACCTGATTCCCGTAGAGGCGCCGGTCTTGACTGGGCGTATACCGTATCTTCAAAAGTGATGTGTAACACACGGCTGGCTCTTTGGGCTGGACCTCTGTGCAATGTATGTCTGGCTCGAAGGGTAAGATGTCTGCAGATAGAAAATGAGGGATTAATGAACTGGGTTATTGAATGTCTCTCTCTTCTACCCTTTCTCTTCTCCTGTAGAACCCCAAAGGTTAACGCTCTCACCTTAGGTAAGTGAACGCTGTGCTCTCCATCTGCCTCGAGGCAGGGTGCTGTAACCAGTTTCTTCACTGGATAAGGGGAGCAGGCCTCTTGACTTCAGAGGACTGCTGTCCGTCGTTTACTGCACGAACGGTAAGTTTCGAGTAATTCTAATGTCTTTAAAGTCTTTAGTAATGATGTCTCTTGTTTTGCAGGGTTCCGGCGATGGCGGATGGCGGGCTGAAGTGAGTTGAAGATGGAGCCCGTGTGATGAATAGAAGCGCCTGGAAGCACGTAAGTAAGCGCTTGTTGCCTGCTTCACGATGCGCTCTAACTGTCTTTTTATTTTGCAGGTACAAGTTCGGGGCGGCTGCAGGGTGCCGGAATACCCACTGGGTTAGATGTGGAAAGGAGTAATGGCACGTGAGTATTAAAGTTCCCCAATGTCTTTAAACGCACCTTGTTTTGTCTTTCAGATGCGGGATGCAGCGCCGAAGGCCTCCGGAGCGTGCGAAGAGTTGGTAAGCTTTTGTCTTTCAGATGCCGGAATGCAGTGTGAAGACCTCCGGAGCGCACGAAGAGTAGGTAAGCCTTTGTCTTTCAGATGCCGGAATGCAGCGCGAGGCGTTGGTGACAGCCGATGGACCAGGTAAGTGAAGAGCTGTCACTGAAGACCGTAATGCTAACCTGTTCTTTCTTGTCTTTATAGGTGTTGCTGAAGACTGGATTCAGAATGGTAAGCCTTTTTCCTTAGGCCCAGGATCAGATGCAGAAGACACGATGAGCGTTCTGCTGCTGAGGATGCAGAATAACGCAAAGCAAGATTCATCCATCGGGTGTGGTTTAAATAGCCTCCTGTAGTGCTTAGGTGTCTCCTTCCACAGCCACGCCTAGGTAAGAAAAGAGTTCCTGCTTTCCAGAAGAGTTCCAGTGTTCTGAATCTAGGGAGTGGCTCCTGCCCCACCCAACAGGAAAAGTAGTTCCAAACAGAAGAGGATCAGAGACTCAACTGGCAGGCAAGTAAGCAGCATGGTCTGCTGCAGGTAAGTCCACCCAAGCATTATGAGCCCGGCGCTTCCAGCGCTGGGACTGGGCATATTTATGAGCCTGGTGCCACTGGCGCCAGGACTGGGTCCAAAAGGTCCCAATTGGGACTGGTTGGCACTCAGAACCTGGGTTATGGATCTGCTTCCAAGGGAGTTGGGAAAACCCTGACCTTTTGGAAGCAGAGATCATGACAGTGAGGCTAACACATGCGAGGGCTCTCATGTGTGAGACATGGATGGTGCTTGTGTGTGTAGGCTTGCATGCCAAATGCAGATGTATGGGCACACATGTTTGGATGAATGTGTATGTAAGTAGGCATGTTCGTGATGTCACACCTGGATGTTGGTTTCAGCTGCATGTATCAGCACTGTGTGCATGTGTGTGTATTTGACAAGGGGGCAACAGTGATACAACATGGATGCATTTGACAGCAGGATGTGGAAGCCTGATTGGCAGATGTGACATGGATGCCATCTGAACACTGCAACAGTTGGCAGAGGCGTACACATGCATGCAAGTGTGGTGGTGTGTGTGCATGTGTAGTGCACTCCCTGTGTTGCATGTGATGTCTGGCTTACCTTTGCCTGCTCATGCTGTTGTATGTGTATGGATGGTGCTGCCTGTTGCAATATGGCAGTGTATGGCTCATGTGTGCGAGTTGAAATTGTGGAAATCGATATAATATTGTGACCCCAATCGCATTGTTTAAATGTATGTTGGCCTACGCCAAGCTGTCTAAAGAATATTGTGAACATAGGTTCCACGGCAAGGTCTTGACCTTAATGTATTGTGTAAGCTGCCATCTTGGATCTAGCCGCCATTTTAGGTATTCTTGCAGTGTGGAAGTCACCCCGAATCACAAAATGGAGGCCGAATGACATTGCGAGTAAGACTTCGGCCATGGTGACCTCCGCACACGTGAATGAATAATATGTCCGCAGGCTACTTGTTAGGGTCATGAACTAAGACCCTGTCCTCTGTTTGACCTAGGTGTAAATATGTAACTGTATCAGCGGAACCGATCTAATATATGGAGATTGCATGTTCGACCTGGCTACGAACCCTAGCCATGGTTCCAGAAATGGTTAACTTGTAAGAGGGCTGGCCAATGCAGTACTAAATGTATAAAAACCCAAGCATCCCGATGATCGGTCTCTCCCACTTTCAGTGCGAACCTAACGTTGAAGGTTTGTGTGTTAGTCAGAGGGCCGAATAGCTATTCGCATGTCAATTGACTTTGATAACTTGGTAACTTTGTAACTTTGAAATAAAGCGCTTTATATGGTCCTTTGTAACCTGTGTTGGTGTGTTTCCATTTGGGCTTCCCGGCCTCATGTCAATTTCTCTGTTTCCACAGTTGGCGCCCGAATAGGGACCCTCAAGATTGATGCCGGATCATTGAAGGTTGACGCAGACTATCGAATCGGGATCGGACGGTGTGATTCTGCGGGCCCGACCGATCGAGACGCGATACCTCGGCAGCGCTGCACGATCCGATCCTTGGGCGATAGTCGTGCGGTCTGACACGGCATCTTGACGAGGGTCCAAATCCGAGGCGGGCAGATTTGCCGAAACCACTGAACGCAGGTAAAATTTGTTAGTTGAAGTCCTTTGAAAACCGTACGATCCTCCTTAGGTTTGGTCAGGTGTAGTCGTGACCCGGCTCTTAATTTAACCCTGACAATTTGAATTTGGCGTATTGTATCTGCAGACACAATTATTGGACCAGGTAACACCAATTCTTTGAGAAATGCCTGGGAAATTGTCTAGCTGTTTTAGGGCTCTATTCCGCAGCGATCGACAATCTTTGGAATTTAGCCGTCCGGCACCACAGGAGGGGTCGCCGGCGTGTACTATGTACTGTAAGTATGGCATTGGTAGTATTGTATTTAATGACATTTGGCACAGACAGACCAGAAATGCCTCCGAATTTCAGTGGCCAATCAATGGTAGTTTTGAGATCCCCCGTATTGAATACTTAGAGTCGATTTTGCTTAAGAAGAAGGCTAGGCCAGCAGCCTTTGATGTGTTACAAAATTGGAAAAAGGAAGCATTACAGCAGCTTAAAAGTAGGGATAAACATGCACGACGTCATAAAACGAATGCCGAAAAGGCATTGTTATATGACAAGGAAAAACGATTAGATGAAACCCAGAAAATGGACAGAGCTTTTTCGCTCGGAGTCCAGAAAATGTACCCTTCTAAAGATTTCCATGTTTCCGAGGAGTTTATTGAGAAAATATTAAACGAACGGAGGCCTGATTCTTCAGCTCCACCTCCGTATGCTCCTGTTGTGGGCGCTCTTCCCATTCCTGCTATTGCTCCTATCGTTATTCCTACTCCTCTTACACAGCCTACTACCCCTAGTTCCTTAGTTGTCGCTCCTCCGTCTATTTCGTCTGTTACTTTACCTCTTTCCCCTGCACCCATGTTAGGTTCACCTACACTTTCGATTTCGGGGAGTCCTGTGTTTATTAAATCAGATCCTGGTGCAGGGTCGGGGATAGTGACTCGTAGTACTGTTCCTGCGGGCAGGAAACAGGAACTATTTGCTTGGGCTAAACATTGCATGGAAAAAGGTGATCAAACTGAGGTATTTTCAACATTATCTAATTTGCACGATTTTCCCGAGAAAAACGTTTTATTGAAGGACTGGGGATTCATTTAGGTGTAATGTGGGGTAGATTGCAGACTTCGGATCTCCCACAAGGGGTGAGAGATCTGAACGCTTTGGCACTCTCAAGGGATACCGAACAGAAAGTATATGGACATGTTGATAGATTGTTTGAGTTTAGACAGGATTTTGAAAGATTACAAAATGAGGATGATGAGGACGATAGGATATATATGCAGAAACGGTTCCTTTCGTGCCGAAGATCAGCACCCGAGGAAGTACGGATCTGTACTAGAGATGCGGTTCGATGGATCTCGGATTCATCAATACCGCCGGATGAGGTATACGATACATATAGTCAATATACGGTAGAAATGCAAAGGAAGGTAATTCAAGTGATGGTACAGCACTTGCAGGAAGAATGTATAAGAAAGAAGGTTGGTTGCCCCACAGAGTTATTAGGTATTTGTAAAAGAGCTTTTTCGCCTGACACTTCCACAGCTGCTTTAGCGCTTGATTTGGCCTTATTACTCAGTAAGCGGTCGGAGGTCCCTATATCTCAGTTGCCTATGAGAGAGGTCCCTCCGACCCTTGTCCCAAAAGAAGAAATCCCCGCCAACGCGGCGACTGGTGCTCCCGCGGTGGATATCCCAGCACACTACGTATCACAGTTTGTTCACGTCCCGTTCTCTCGACAGGAAGTGAACACGATCAGACAATCAGTCCCTGATATTAGGAAGAACCCGACAGGGTTTTATAAAGAAATAGAATCCGTTTTGCAGTCTTCCGTGTTCACCTTAAGTGACATGGATTTATTGTTTCCAGTGCTTTTACCTGTTGATGTATGGAAGCAGGTACGGACGGTAGATGATGTGCCGGGGTTAGGGGATACATGGGTAAATCTAACTAGAATAGATGGGGAACGACCAGCTGGTGAGAAACCACCCCAGGTAATACTCATTTTACCTGATAGAATAGTTGCCAAATTGAAAACTATAATTCCAGAAAAAAGGATTATTTGGGACAAGCTTACGGCCTGTGTCCAAGGAAAAACTGAAGGTACCACTGAATTCTTTAATAGGTTTGAACAGGTGTTCTCCGACTTCAGTGGACAGGATTTGGGGACAGAGTCGGGGAAGAGGTTGTTTGTGGACAAATTTGTGCGTGGATTGTTGCCCGACATCCAGTCACAAATTATGTCCTCAGAGAGCGCTTGGCAGGCAAAATCTCAGTCAGAGGTTTTGCATATGGCTCAGTATTATGAGAATCGGGTTAATAACGAGAAAGAGAAAATTGAAAAAAGAAGGGGTGACCTAAAGACTAAGGTATTGTTGCAGCAAATTGTCAGGCACCCCAGAGGAGGTACGACACAAACTAGAGGTCAGTACATTCCAACAGGAAATACTCCTCTAAATTCTATAAATATTAATCAGTGTGCTTATTGCCGCCAGGAAGGTCACTGGCGAGCACAGTGCCCTGCCCTCCGTCAGAGGTCAGGAGGCACATTCGGAGGTATGGGTAGGCGACCACGGGGCCGCCCTGGAGCAGGGGGTCCTGATAGAGGTCAGCTTCTACGAGATCCCCAGCAACCTTTTTCACAGGAAAATCAGACTTCGAGTATGGACTCAAGAAATATATTTGATCACCCTTCCGCCGTCTATCTTTCTGAGGAACTTCCCTTTGATGAAGTTCTGCCTTACTAGGATTGCCCGAAGCAGCGTTTGGAACTTTTACCTATTCCCGTTATTCAGAAGGGCCCCTATGTTGAATTATTGGTGGGGAATAGGAAACATCAGTTCTTGATCGACACTGGAGCGCAGAAGTGCTCCATTGACCATTCTCGGGTTCCAAACATTCCCCTGTCAGGGCAAACAAACGTTTCTATAGGGTTCTCTGGTATACCAACTGTTTGTCCGGTCTCTGCGCCGGTATCCGTTTCTTTGGGCCCTTTTACAGACCAGTGCCCTTTTCTTCTTACTTCAAACTGTGGAGAAAACTTGCTGGGGTTGAATTTGTTGAAGAAACTGAATGCAGTGATCCATTGTACCCCTGACGGAATAAGATTGACAGTTTCACCACAGCAACCTTTTAACTCCCAGTACTTGACCCGACCTCTACCTCCCGAGTTCGGTATTGTCCCGGAATGTTTGTGGGCAATAGACGACAATGATGTCGGAATATTGCACGTTGAGCCCGTTAAGATAGTCTTCAAACATGGGGTTAAACTACCGCGCATTCCGCAATATAAAATTTCAGTTGAGGGCGAGCGCGCTCTGAAATGCATTGTCTCCGATTTTGTACATCGTGGAGTGATCGAAGAGATTACAGGTAGCTTATGTAATAGTCCGATCTTACCGGTATATAAGAAAGGCGACAATGCAATTCCGTACCGGTTTATAATAGATCTTCGTGCTATTAACCGGGTAGTGGCCCCACAATTTCCAATCGTGCCGGATGTAACAACAATCTTAACAATGATCCCTGCTACGGCTACGCACTTCAGTGTCGTAGATTTGAAAAACGCCTTCTTTAGTATTCCGATACACAAGGAGAGCAGGTATTTGTTTGCGTTCACCTTGGGGGGACGCTCATTTACATTCACAAGGGCACCTCAAGGGTACACTGAAAGTCCTAGTATCTATAGTAGAGCCTTAAAAGAGCAGCTTGACACCCTTGAACTGCCACCTACTTGCACGCTGCTTCAATATGTAGACGATTTGCTCTTAGCTGCAGACTCTGAGAAAGCTTGTAAAGAAGGCACTATATTGTTGCTTGTTCATTTAGCTGAACATGGTCACAAAGCTTCACTTAAGAAATTTCAATATTGTTGCCAGGAGGTTGCCTATTTAGGCTACCTCCTGTCAAAGGAGGGGAGAAGATTGACACCTGAACGAATAAAACACATTTCTGGCATGTCTGTCCCAAAAACACAGAAGGAAGTCAGAGCCCTGATAGGGATGGCGTCCTACTGTAGACTGTGGATCCCGAATTTTGCCCTAGTGGTAAAACCGATGTTGGCTTTGACGAGGAAGGGCATTTCTTTGCCACTGCCATGGGAATCGGAACATCAACGATCATTTGAGCTTCTCAAAGCCGCGCTGTGTTCAGCACCGGTTCTGGGTACACCAAATTACGATAAGGCCTTTGTGTTGTTTGTGCATGAATGTAATGGATGTGCTTTGTCTGTGTTAACGCAGGAACATGGAGGGAAGAATAGGCCGTGCGGCTATTATTCCTCCGCCCTTGATCCTGTCGCATGCGCTTTGCCGCGATGTCTGCGCGCTGTTGCTGCTGCTGCTGCGTCTGTAAAACAGAGTGAGGGGATGGTCCTAGGCCACGATTTGATTCTGATGGTACCTCACTCTGTTGATATTCTATTGAATAAAACTCAAACACAACACCTTACTTCTGCCCGGTTGACCAGGTATGAATTAGTTCTATTTGCTCCTCATATCCAAATTAAAAGGTGTTGTGTTCTCAATCCGGCTGAACTTTTGCCTCTCCCGCAAACTTCTGCTTGCGGCGATGATGGATCACATGACTGCCTGTACGCCACCGAACAAGAAACAAAGGGCAGAATAGACCTCTCAGATACTCCTTTGGAGAATGCGGAAGGGGAGCTGTTTTGTGATGGCTCCTGCTTTAAACTTCCGAATGGCACATCTACAGCTGCTTATGCAGTTACTACTTTGAACAAGATCGTAGAAACTAAAAGGATTCCGCATAACTCTGCGCAGGCCGCAGAGATTATAGCGTTGACTCGTCCTTGTGAGCTCTCCCAAGGGCATAGAGTTAATATTTATACGGATAGTCAGTACACCTTTGGGGTGGCTCACAACTTCGGAAAATTGTGGTCGGAAAGAGGGTTTCTGACCTCACATGGGACCAAGATTCAGCATGGTCCCTTAATAGTACAGTTACTTTCAGCACTCTCACTCCCTAAACAACTAGCGATTATGAAATGTGCAGCTCATCGTAAGGTCATAGATGATGTGGGCAAAGGAAATGCTTTTGCAGACTCGATAGCTAGACAAACAGCTACAGACCTTAGCACAGACATGTATACCTCAAGGGAAGTGAGAGATGGTTGTATAATAGATGAAGGCATTGGGTCTGTGCGAGATATTCAGACTGATGCCTCTGTTGATGAATCTAGGAAATGGGCTGAAGGCATGGGGAAATTGGATGACGAAGGGTGTTGGGTGGACGCATCTGACGGGGAATGGTTGCTTCCTGATTCTTATGTATTAGCAATGGTCACAATGGCACACGGTCCAACACATGTGTGTGCCCAGCAAATTGCGAAGATATTACAGCAGGTTTGGGTGAATGATAAAATTTTGGAAACTGCAAAAAGATATGTTAGTAATTGTATGATTTGCCTACAACACAATGTGGGTAAAGGGACAGTGACTCCAAGGGGAAGTTTCGGGCCCCCCTCTGTCCCCTTTGAAACCATTCACCTTGATTTCATTGAAATGGAACGTTGTAATAACTTGAAATATGTTCTTGTTATCATTTGTGCTTTTAGCAAGTGGGTCGAGGCTTTCCCTGCCAAAGATGCTACCGCCATGACCACCGCAAAGATCTTGGTGAAAGAATATTTTCCTCGATTTGGGCTCCCGAGGATAATCTGGTCGGATAACGGCCCACATTTCATCGCAGCTGTAATATTGCAAATATGTGTTGCCTTAGGGATTGAGAAACGTTTTCATTCAGCTAGGCACCCTCAAAGTGCGGGGTTGGTAGAAAGACACAACGGTATTTTGAAAAACAAACTTGCAAAAACATGTGCTGAGACTAAATTAAAATGGCCAGATGCTTTACCTATTGTATTGTTAGCTATGCGCACCACACCCCAGACTAGAACTGGGCTTTCTCCATTTGAGGTAGTAATGGGAAGGCCTGCTAATATTTGGGGCCTCCCTAAACCTAAAGCCCTGAGGGATGTGGAGAATGTATTGCTTGTAGATTATTGTAATCAATTGACTAAAAACCTGTATTTCATCTACCACCAGGTGAAGGCCGCCTTACCTGTACGGTTTACGGGCCCAGGACACGATATATTGCCCGGCAGCTGGATCCTGGTAAAGGCCTACGAAAGGTCTTCCTGTCTCGCGCCTCGCTGGCGGGGACCCTACCAGGTTTTATTGGTCACCAGGACGGCAGTGCGGGTGGCAGGAAAGAAGAACTGGATACATGCAACACACATCAAGAAGATCCCTCACCCGACGCCACAAGTTACAGAAGAAACAGAACCCCTTGCTGCTGCTACACTTTCTGATCTCGGAGTAGCAAGCAGCGTTGTGAGTGCGTCGGAGAAGTTCTCTGAGCCTGAGGAGCTCGGGGAGCCGTCCATTTTGTCTCCGCACTCCCTTGATCAATCACTTCCGGAAACTCTTGTTTCAAGTTCTGCGACTTCCGTCGCCACCGACGTGACGCTCCCCTCAGGGAGCGACGATACTTTGCTTTTGGATTCGGTAAACTTGGGTACCATCAGGTACAACCTTCGACCACGCGCTGCACGAGTATAGTGCATTTGAAAGGAAGAAGGAGTGATTGAAATACTATTGTCTTCCCCTTTTTTTGGAACAAAGAAAAAGGGGGGGTTCTGTTGGCTAGGGTTGGGAAGGACTAAGAAGTCGCGCGGCCGAAGTGCCGCCAGCAACGAACATTGGGGCCGTCGATCGGGACAACCATGATGCCTGCCGCCTTCACCGCTGCTCCTCGTATTGAACTATTAGATAAGGAGGTGACCAGTTCGAACAATGGACAATGTGCCTGGGCCCTGAAAACGTACTGTTGTGTTCTTGTTTTGATTACTGTTAGTTTTGCAACTGCTGCCGTGGGACTTTGGTACTTTGAAGAGATTTATCCTTTGAAGCCTCTGTTACCGACCGAAATCGTACCAACTGTTTTGACTCCCTCTGTACACCTTCACACTCTGTCCCCTAGGGACTCTCGGCATAGACAGAAATATCATAATAACACTCTGATGATAGTGATGAATGCTACGCATGCTATTTTTAATAAGAGTAATTGTTGGATTTGCACGCATTTGCCACAACATGGGAACAAGGGACTGGGATGGTATATACATCCCTTACCTCTAACGACTTCCTGCTATGCCTCTCTTAGAGCACTCTTCTTTGGCCGATGGAATGATAGCATCTCAGGGAACTTCGATGGCACTAATTTGAATGAATTTGAGAGACGTGAATTGACTCCCCTGGGATGCTCGCTTTTCGCAAATAGGAGTAGACCTAATATTGCTTCTATTAGGCCGTCTGATAAACTTTCCTTTCCTTTCCAAAATCTAGTTTCTTTCAAGATGGCTCCGATAGGCAATAAGGATGCCATGCCTCCTTCTTATTCTGTAAATCACAATCCTGATTCTGTCCCTTTCTGTGTACAAAGAAATGGCACTAGGCCAATGGGAGATTTTGAGCCTTGTATACATATTGTAAATTTGACTGGGGAAAATAGGCCTTTGTATGTAGGGGGACCCGTTTATTTTGTTTGTGGTAGTTTAGCTTTTCCCTGGTTGCCCAAGGATTGGCAGGGGACTTGTTATTTAGGGATATTGTTACCAGGTGTATTTATAGCCAGTACCTTAGAGGTATCCAAGGCTCGCCCGCGACGAGATAGTGATGGAGATACCCCCGGACAAGTGTTCGGGGATATAGCCAAATCAGTAGTCCCCTTTTGGGGACAAATAGCAAATTCAGAAAACATTAGGGGATTAGCGAGGGTATTGGAGAAAACGATCAACCGGACCACGGACATACTTTACAATATGACCTTAGAGCAAAAGGCGATAAGATTGGTAGCACTTCAAAATCGAATGGCATTAGATGTCATTTTAGCCGAACGAGGTGGAGTATGTAAATTAGTGGGGTCCGCTTGTTGCGTTTTCGTACCAGATTCTTCACCAACAATATTTAAAGCAATTCAGAATTTACACATTCTTAGTTCTGAAGTCCATATCCCTGTAGGAGACTGGAGCCTTAGTACCTGGTTTTGGGATTCTCTGCGATCTTGGGGGTGGAAGGTGCTTTCTGTCATTTTAGGTATTTTAGGGACTCTGTTATTTCTTTGCTGTTGTTTTCAATGCCTCCCAAGTATATGCGGAATGATGGGGGAATGTTGTGCCCAGGTAATGAGCGCAATAGGGCGAAAGATATACACTCCGAAGACAGCATCTAAAGAGTTCATGTTGCAAGAAGTTCTTACGAACGACCTTATGGCTATTGATATTTCAGACAATGATGCGGAACCTATGAATGATAATGCCTTCAAGTATTTTCTAAAGTATTAGAAAACTATGTTTTAGCACTTGGCATAGGCCAAAAGGAGGGTCTGTGGAAATCGATATAATATTGTGACCCCAATCGCATTGTTTAAATGTATGTTGGCCTACGCCAAGCTGTCTAAAGAATATTGTGAACATAGGTTCCACGGCAAGGTCTTGACCTTAATGTATTGTGTAAGCTGCCATCTTGGATCTAGCCGCCATTTTAGGTATTCTTGCAGTGTGGAAGTCACCCCGAATCACAAAATGGAGGCCGAATGACATTGCGAGTAAGACTTCGGCCATGGTGACCTCCGCACACGTGAATGAATAATATGTCCGCAGGCTACTTGTTAGGGTCATGAACTAAGACCCTGTCCTCTGTTTGACCTAGGTGTAAATATGTAACTGTATCAGCGGAACCGATCTAATATATGGAGATTGCATGTTCGACCTGGCTACGAACCCTAGCCATGGTTCCAGAAATGGTTAACTTGTAAGAGGGCTGGCCAATGCAGTACTAAATGTATAAAAACCCAAGCATCCCGATGATCGGTCTCTCCCACTTTCAGTGCGAACCTAACGTTGAAGGTTCGTGTGTTAGTCAGAGGGCCGAATAGCTATTCGCATGTCAATTGACTTTGATAACTTGGTAACTTTGTAACTTTGAAATAAAGCGCTTTATATGGTCCTTTGTAACCTGTGTTGGTGTGTTTCCATTTGGGCTTCCCGGCCTCATGTCAATTTCTCTGTTTCCACAAAATGACATGTGTGTTGGCGAATGTGATGCCATGTCTGAGGTTTCCAAATGCCACTCATGTACAACTGTCATGTGTGTATGTGTCCATTGTACAGTGCCCTGATGCCTGTGTTTTATTTCTCCCTGTCTGCAGCGTCAACTGATGAAGAGGGCGGAGAAGGTGCTGTGGAGCACAGCGGCGGGGATCCGACCGCCAGCCGGAGACGCAAGGCCCGGCTCCCCTCCCAGGTTGTCATCTCGTCGGGGAGTGAGGAGTCCGGTGCCGCGTCCCAGGCCGCAGCTGCTGGGGTGAGGTCCAAGAGGCGGAGGTCGGAGTTGGAGGAGAAGGCAATCCGCGGGGAGTTGGAGGAGAACATGTCATCGGCCCTGCTGACCCTCGGGGCCATGGAGGAGGTCCACCTTCGGGACATTGAGCAGGAGTTCGATGATGCCCTGGCCCGGAACATCCAGAAGTGAGCCGTCGGAATAGCCCGCTGCCCTTGTAAATAGTTATTTAGTGTTAAGTTTCCTTTCGGTTTTGTTTTGTTTTGGGGCGCTTGGACAATGCCCCAACTTCTTGTATACAGTTCTTCATTAGGTAGTATTTTATTTTATAGGTTTCATTTAAAGCATTGGGCACATGGACCCTGGATGTTCACCTTGTACATAGTTTGACAATGGATTTGGATTTTTATTTTTATTTTTCACATGGATCAATGTTTTTTTCTTATTTTGGAACATTGGATTTATTTTCTCACACTGACACTTTGGAGACTTGCTTTTGGATTGCCTTTCATTTGGATTTTATGCATCTTTTTGATTTATTGGACATGCTGGATTTCATTTATTATTTCCATTTTCCTCTGTTCCGTTTCATTGCCTTGCTTTTCTGTTTAATACATTATTATTTGGTACTTCAATGTGTGGTATTCTCTCTTTGGTTTCATGCATGTCACAATGTGTGTTTTTTCATTCACATGCTGTCATTGTGTGGGTTTGACGGATATGTGTTGATGTGCAGACTAGCCATTTGGGATGCATCATGTGCTGGTGATTTCATTGTCGGGTGGATGTCATACCTGGTGGTGTGTTCGGACTGGGGTGGCGTAGGGAGTGTATTAAGTGGGCATGGGGGCCATTATTATGGATCGTCATGAGGTGTTGGGGGGACATGTATGGGGGCCTGGTGGAGTCTGCCCCACAGTGCTGGGGGGTGGGGGTGCTGGGAGACATGAGTGGGGGCCTGCTGGCAGGTGCCCCACAGTGCTGGGGGTTGGGGGTGTTGGGAGACATGAGTGCGGGCCTGGTGGAGGCTGCCCTGCACTGCTGGGGGGTGGGGGTGCAGGGGGACATGAGTGGGGGGCTGCTGGCAGGTGCCCTTCACTGCTGGGGGGTAGGGTTGCTGGGAGACATGAGTGGGTGTCTGGTGGAGGATGCCCCACAGTGCTGGGGGTGGGGGTGCTGGGAGACATGAGTGGGGGCATGGTGGAGGCTGCCCCACAGTGCTGGGGGGTGGGGGTGCTGTGAGACATGAGTGGGGCCTGCTGGCAGGTGCCCCACAGTGCTGGGGGGTGGGGGTGCTGGGAGACATGAGTGGGGGCCTGATGGAGGCTGCCCTGCTGGGGTGTGGGGGTGCAGGGGGACATGAGTGGGGGCCTGCTAGCAGGTACCCTGCACTGCTGTAGGGTGGGGGTGCTGGGAGACATGAGTGGGGGCCTGCTGGCAGGTGCCCTGCACTGCTGGGGGGTGGGGGTGCTGGGAGACCTGAGTTGGGGCCTGCTGACAGGTGCCCTGCACTGCTGGGGGGTGGGGGTGCTGTGAGACATGTGTGGGGGCATGGTGGAGGGTGCCCTGCACTGCTGGGGGGTGGGAGTGCTGGGAGACATGAGTTTGACAGGAGTGGGGCCTGGTGGATGGTGCCCCTGGATGCTGGGGGGTGGGGGTGCTGGGAGACATGTGTGGGGGCATGGTGGAGGGTGCCCCTGACTGCTGGGGGGTGGGTGACATGAGAGGGGGCCTGGTGGGGGGTGCCCCTGGATGCTGGGGTGTGGGGGTGCAGGGGGACATGAGTTGGACATGAGTGGGGGCCTGGTGGAGGGTGCCCCTGACTGCTGGGGGGTGGGGGTGCAGGGAGACATGAGTGGGGGCCGGGTGGATGGTGCCCCTGGATGCTGGGGGGTGGGGGTGCTGGGAGACATGTGTGGGGGCATGTTGGAGGGTGCCCTGCACTGCTGGGGGGTGGGGGTATTGGGAGACATGTGTGGGGGCATGGTGGAGGGTGCCCTTCACTGCTGGGGGGTGGGAGACATGAGTGGGGGCCTGGTGGGGGTGCCCCTGGATGCTGGGGGGTGGGGTTGCAGGGGGACATGAGATGGACATGAGTAGGGGCCTGGTGGAGGGTGCCCCTGGATGCTGGGGGGTGGGGGTGCTGGAAAACATGTGTGTGGGCATGTGGGAGGGTGCCCTGCACTGCTGGGGGTGGGGGTGCTGGGAGGCATGAGTGGGGGCCTGGTGGAGGGTGCCCCTGGATGCTGGGGGGTGGGGGTGCAGGGAGACATGAGTGGGGGCCTGGTGGAGTGTGCCCCTGGATGCTGGGGGGTGGGGGTGTTGTGAGACATGTGTGGGGGCATGGTGGAGGGTGCTCTGCACTGCTGGGGGGTGGGAGTGCTGGGAGACATGAGTTTGACATGAGTGGAGGCCTGGTGGAGGGTGCCCCTGGATGCTGGGGGGTGGGGGTGCTGTGAGACATGTGTGGGGGCATGGTGGAGGGTGCCCTGCACTGCTGGGGGGTGGGAGTGTTGGGAAACATGAGTTTGACAGGAGTGGGGGCCTGGTGGATGGTGCCCCTGGATGCTGGGGGTGCTGGGAGACATGTGTGGGGGCATAGTGGAGGGTGCCCCTGACTGCTGGGGGGTGGGTGTCATGAGTGGGGGCCTGGTGGGGGGTGCCCCTGGATGCTGGGGTGTGGGGGTGCAGAGGGACATGAGTTGGACATGAGTGGGGGCCTGGTGGAGGGTGCCCCTGACTGCTGGGGGGTGGGGGTGCAGGGGGACATGAGTGGGGGCCGGGTGGATGGTGCCCCTGGATGCTGGGGGGTGGGGGTGCTGGGAGACATGTGTGGGGGCATGTTGGAGGGTGCCCTGCACTGCTGGGGGGTGGGGGTATTGGGAGACATGTGTGGGGGCATGGTGGAGGGTGCCCTGCACTGCTGGGGGGTGGGAGACATGAGTGGGGGCCTGGTGGGGGGTGCCCCTGGATGCTGGGGGGTGGGGTTGCAGGGGGACATGAGTTGGACATGAGTAGGGGCCTGGTGGAGGGTGCCCTTGGATGCTGGGGGGTGGGGGTGCTGGGAAACATGTGTGTGGGCATGTTGGAGGGTGCCCTGCACTGCTGGGAGGTGGGGGTGCTGGGAGGCATGAGTGGGGGCCTGGTGGAGGGTGCCCCTGGATGCTGGGGGGTGGGGGTGCAGGGAGACATGAGTGGGGGCCTGGTGGAGTTTGCCCCTGGATGCTGGGGGGTGGGGGTGCTGTGAGACATGTGTGGGGGCATGGTGGAGGGTGCTCTGCACTGCTGGGGGGTGGGAGTGCTGGGAGACATGAGTTTGACATGAGTGGGGGCCTGGTGGAGGGTGCCCCTGGATGCTGGGGGGTGGGGGTGCTGGGAAACATGTGTGGGGGCATGGTGGAGGGTGCCCTGTACTGCTGGGGGTGGGGGTGCTGGGAGCCATGTGTGGGGGCATGGTGGAGGGTGCCCTGCACTGCTGGGGGTGGGGGAGCTGGGAGACATGTGTGCGGGCATGGTGGAGGGTGCCCTGCACTGCTGGGGGGTGGTGGTGTGGGAGACATGTGTGGGGGCCTGGTGGAGGGTGCCCCTGGATGCTGGGGGGTGGGGGTGCTGGGAGACATGTGTGGGGGCATGGTGGAGGGTGCCCCTGGATGCTGGGGGGTGGGGGTGCTGTGAGACATGTGTGGGGGCATGGTGGAGGGTGCCCTGCACTGCTGGGGGGTGGGAGTGCTGGGAAACATGAGTTTGACAGGAGTGGGGGCCTGGTGGATGGTGCCCCTGGATGCTGGGGGTGCTGGGAGACATGTGTGGGGGCATGGTGGAGGGTGCCCCTGACTGCTGGGGGGTGGGCGACATGAGTGGGGGCCTGGTGGGGGGTGCTCCTGGATGCTGGGGTGTGGGGGTGCAGAGGGACATGAGTTGGACATGAGTGGGGGCCTGGTGGAGGGTGCCCCTGGATGCTGGGGGGTGGGGGTGCTGGGAGACATGTGTGGGGGCATGTTGGAGGGTGCCCTGCACTGCTGGGGGGTGGGGGTATTGGGAGACATGTGTGGGGGCATGGTGGAGGGTGCCCTGCACTGCTGGGGGGTGGGAGACATGAGTGGGGGCCTGGTGGGGGGTGCCCCTGGATGCTGGGGGGTGAGGTTGCAGGGGGACATGAGTTGGACATGAGTAGGGGCCTGGTGGAGGGTGCCCCTGGATGCTGGGGGGTGGGGGTGCTGGGAAACATGTGTGTGGGCATGTTGGAGGGTGCCCTGCACTGCTGGGGGGTGGGGGTGCTGGGAGGCATGAGTGGGGGCCTGGTGGAGGGTGCCCCTGGATGCTGGGGGGTGGGGGTGCAGGGAGACATGAGTGGGGGCCTGGTGGAGTGTGCCCCTGGATGCTGGGGGGTGGGGGTGCTGTGAGACATGTGTGGGGGCATGGTGGAGGGTGCTCTGCACTGCTGGGGGTGGGAGTGCTGGGAGACATGAGTTTGACAAGAGTGGGGGCCTGGTGGAGGGTGCCCCTGGATGCTGGGGGGTGGGGGTGCTGGGAAACATGTGTGGGGGCATGGTGGAGGGTGCCCTGTACTGCTGGGGGTGGGGGTGCTGGGAGCCATGTGTGGGGGCATGGTGGAGGGTTCCCTGCACTGCTGGGGGTGGGGGAGCTGGGAGACATGTGTGGGGGCATGGTGGAGGGTTCCCTGCACTGCTGGGGGGTGGTGGTGTGGGAGACATGTGTGGGGGCCTGGTGGAGGGTGCCCCTGGATGCTGGGGGGTGGGGGTGCTGGGAGACATGTGTGGGGGCATGGTGGAGGGTGCCCCTGGATGCTGGGGGGTGGGGGTGCTGTGAGACATGTGTGGGGGCATGGTGGAGGGTGCCCTGCACTGCTGGGGGGTGGGAGTGCTGGGAAACATGAGTTTGACAGGAGTGGGGGCCTGGTGGATGGTGCCCCTGGATGCTGGGGGTGCTGGGAGACATGTGTGGGGGCATGGTGGAGGGTGCCCCTGACTGCTGGGGGGTGGGCGACATGAGTGGGGGCCTGGTGGGGGGTGCTCCTGGATGCTGGGGTGTGGGGGTGCAGAGGGACATGAGTTGGACATGAGTGGGGGCCTGGTGGAGGGTGCCCCTGACTGCTGGGGGGTGGGGTTGCAGGGGGACATGAGTTGGACATGAGTAGGGGCCTGGTGGAGGGTGCCCTTGGATGCTGGGGGGTGGGGGTGCTGGGAAACATGTGTGTGGGCATGTTGGAGGGTGCCCTGCACTGCTGGGGGGTGGGGGTGCTGGGAGGCATGAGTGGGGGCCTGGTGGAGGGTGCCCCTGGATGCTGGGGGTGCTGGGAGACATGTGTGGGGGCATAGTGGAGGGTGCCCCTGACTGCTGGGGGGTGGGTGTCATGAGTTGGGGCCTGGTGGGGGGTGCCCCTGGATGCTGGGGTGTGGGGATGCAGAGGGACATGAGTTGGACATGAGTGGGGGCCTGGTGGAGGGTTCCCCTGACTGCTGGGGGGTGGGGGTGCAGGGGGACATGAGTGGGGGCCGGGTGGATGGTGCCCCTGGATTCTGGGGGGTGGGGGTGCTGGGAGACATGTGTGGGGGCATGTTGGAGGGTGCCCTGCACTGCTGGGGGGTGGGGGTATTGGGAGACATGTGTGGGGGCATGGTGGAGGGTGCCCTGCACTGCTGGGGGGTGGGAGACATGAGTGGGGGCCTGGTGGGGGGTGCCCCTGGATGCTGGGGGGTGGGGTTGCAGGGGGACATGAGTTGGACATGAGTAGGGGCCTGGTGGAGGGTGCCCCTGGATGCTGGGGGGTGGGGGTACTGGGAAACATGTGTGTGGGCATGTTGGAGGGTGCCCTGCACTGCTGGGGGGTGGGGGTGCTGGGAGGCATGAGTGGGGGCCTGGTGGAGGGTGCTCCTGGATGCTGGGGGGTGGGGGTGCAGGGAGACATGAGTGGGGGCCTGGTGGAGTGTGCCCCTGGATGCTGGGGGGTGGGGGTGCTGTGAGACATGTGTGGGGGCATGGTGGAGGGTGCTCTGCACTGCTGGGGGGTGGGAGTGCTGGGAGACATGAGTTTGACATGAGTGGGGGCCTGGTGGAGGGTGCCCCTGGATGCTGGGGGGTGGGGGTGCTGGGAAACATGTGTGGGGGCATGGTGGAGGGTGCCCTGTACTGCTGGGGGTGGGGGTGCTGGGAGCCATGTGTGGGGGCATGGTGGAGGGTGCCCTGCACTGCTGGGGGTGGGGGAGCTGGGAGACATGTGTGCGGGCATGGTGGAGGGTGCCCTGCACTGCTGGGGGGTGGTGGTGTGGGAGACATGTGTGGGGGCCTGGTGGAGGGTGCCCCTGGATGCTGGGGGGTGGGGGTGCTGGGAGACATGTGTGGGGGCATGGTGGAGGGTGCCCCTGGATGCTGGGGGTGCTGTGAGACATGTGTGGGGGCATGGTGGAGGGTGCCCTGCACTGCTGGGGGGTGGGAGTGCTGGGAAACATGAGTTTGACAGGAGTGGGGCCTGGTGGATGGTGCCCCTGGATGCTGGGGGTGCTGGGAGACATGTGTGGGGGCATGGTGGAGGGTGCCCCTGACTGCTGGGGGGTGGGCGACATGAGTGGGGGCCTGGTGGGGGGTGCTCCTGGATGCTGGGGTGTGGGGGTGCAGAGGGACATGAGTTGGACATGAGTGGGGGCCTGGTGGAGGGTGCCCCTGGATGCTGGGGGGTGGGGGTGCTGGGAGACATGTGTGGGGGCATGTTGGAGGGTGCCCTGCACTGCTGGGGGGTGGGGGTATTGGGAGACATGTGTGGGGGCATGGTGGAGGGTGCCCTGCACTGCTGGGGGGGTGGGAGACATGAGTGGGGGCCTGGTGGGGGGTGCCCCTGGATGCTGGGGGGTGAGGTTGCAGGGGGACATGAGTTGGACATGAGTAGGGGCCTGGTGGAGGGTGCCCCTGGATGCTGGGGGGTGGGGGTGCTGGGAAACATGTGTGTGGGCATGTTGGAGGGTGCCCTGCACTGCTGGGGGGTGGGGGTGCTGGGAGGCATGAGTGGGGGCCTGGTGGAGGGTGCCCCTGGATGCTGGGGGGTGGGGGTTCAGGGAGACATGAGTGGGGGCCTGGTGGAGTGTGCCCCTGGATGCTGGGGGGTGGGGGTGCTGTGAGACATGTGTGGGGGCATGGTGGAGGGTGCTCTGCACTGCTGGGGGGTGGGAGTGCTGGGAGACATGAGTTTGACAAGAGTGGGGGCCTGGTGGAGGGTGCCCCTGGATGCTGGGGGGTGGGGGTGCTGGGAAACATGTGTGGGGGCATGGTGGAGGGTGCCCTGTACTGCTGGGGGTGGGGGTGCTGGGAGCCATGTGTGGGGGCATGGTGGAGGGTTCCCTGCACTGCTGGGGGTGGGGGAGCTGGGAGACATGTGTGGGGGCATGGTGGAGGGTGCCCTGCACTGCTGGGGGGTGGTGGTGTGGGAGACATGTGTGGGGGCCTGGTGGAGGGTGCCCCTGGATGCTGGGGGGTGGGGGTGCTGGGAGACATGTGTGGGGGCATGGTGGAGGGTGCCCCTGGATGCTGGGGGGTGGGGGTGCTGTGAGACATGTGTGGGGGCATGGTGGAGGGTGCCCTGCACTGCTGGGGGGTGGGAGTGCTGGGAAACATGAGTTTGAGAGGAGTGGGGGCCTGGTGGATGGTGCCCCTGGATGCTGGGGGTGCTGGGAGACATGTGTGGGGGCATGGTGGAGGGTGCCCCTGACTGCTGGGGGGTGGGCGACATGAGTGGGGGCCTGGTGGGGGGTGCTCCTGGATGCTGGGGTGTGGGGGTGCAGAGGGACATGAGTTGGACATGAGTGGGGGCCTGGTGGAGGGTGCCCCTGACTGCTGGGGGGTGGGGTTGCAGGGGGACATGAGTTGGACATGAGTAGGGGCCTGGTGGAGGGTGCCCTTGGATGCTGGGGGGTGGGGGTGCTGGGAAACATGTGTGTGGGCATGTTGGAGGGTGCCCTGCACTGCTGGGGGGTGGGGGTGCTGGGAGGCATGAGTGGGGGCCTGGTGGAGGGTGCCCCTGGATGCTGGGGGGTAGGGGTGCAGGGAGACATGGGTGGGGGCCTGGTGGAGTGTGCCCCTGGATGCTGGGGGGGGGGTGCTGGGAGACATGAGTTTTACATGCGTGGGGGCCTGGTGGAGGGTGCCCCTGGATGCTGGGGGGTGGGGGTGCTGGGAAACATGTGTGGGGGCATGGTGGAGGGTGCCCTGTACTGCTGGGGGTGGGGGTGCTGGGAGCCATGTGTGGGGGCATGGTGGAGGGTGCCCTGCACTGCTGGGGGTGGGGTGCTGGGAGACATGTGTGGGGGCATGGTGGAGGGTGCCCTGCACTGCTGGGGGGTGGTGGTGTGGGAGACATCTGTGGGGGCCTGGTGGAGGGTGCCCCTGGATGCTGGGGGGTGGGGGTGCTGGGAGACATGTGTGGGGGCATGGTGGAGGGTGCCCTGCAGTGCTGGGGGTGGGGGTGCTGGGAGACATGAGTGGGGGCCTGGTGGAGGGTGCCCCACAGTGCCTGGGGGGTGGGGGTGCTGTGAGACATGAGTGGGGCCTGGTGGCGGGTGCCCCACAGTGCTGGGGGGTGGGGGTGCTGGGAGACATGAGTGGGGGCATGGTGGAGGGTGCCCCTGGATGCTGGATGCTGGGGAGTGGTGCAGGGGGACATGAGTGGGGGCCTGCTGGCAGGTGTCCCACAGTGCTGAGGTGTGGGGGTGCTGGGAGACATGCGTTGTTGATCAGTAGTGCAGCGTGACATGTGGCTTGGCTGGGGGGCATGCCCATGGTGGATGGGCTGCCTGCGGGACATGAGCAGGGGTGCAGGGTAGTCCCCTGTGGTGTGGGCTGCCTGCAGGGACCGTGGAGAGTGTAGAGGGAACACATGGGAGGACCCACACGGCCAAATCACTTGTAGTACTCCCCGCGCACCCCTGAAATACACGTACCCTGCTGAATTTGCGTGTGAAACTTCCCGCGCACCCCAGTAATACACGTACCCTGCTGAAGTTGCGTGTGAAACTTCCTGCGCTCCCCAGTTATACATGTACCCCGCTCGCACAGGGCCAATCGCGTGTGAAACTTCCCGCGCAGCCCAGTAATACACGGACCCCGCTTGGCGATTGCTTTTTGGCAGCCCTGTAAACTGGTCCAGGGTTAGCGCAGACATTTGCGATGATTTGGGGATTTTGATGGATTTTCCTTGCGCGAGGGCGTTCTTGGGGGCGTAACTGGCGCTGCTGCAGGGTCGCTGCGCCTCTCTGCACCACGGCTGGTTTTGGGGGCTAAAATCCATGAATATGCTGTGCAATGAAATGGATTTTATCGCACGCGGCTGGCGCAGTGTATTGCACGGGGACACTGTGCGCCAGCTGCGTGCGCCACTTTTGTGCGAAATTCTATGAATTACCCTGATAGTTTCAGCCAATGGAATCAAATGGGAGCTCATTTACAATTCATTGATTATCCTGAAAACCCAATAGATGTGTAGGCTGATGGGACAAAGTTGAGCACCACTACTGTAGAGGAGTGAGGGGAGGGGGCTGTGACTATGAGAGAAGCCAGTTCTCAGCCAACATTTGTACGGTCTGATGATTTTGCATTGTTCTGTTGTTAAGAGGTTTTCATTTCCACCAGATGGGAGCTAGGATGGAGAAGGCGTGTCCAGCTGCATGGGTGCGGTGGAATCAAGAAACGACCAATAGAATTGAATAATATGAGTACACATCTCCAAAAGGCAATTCATTTTTTTTTTAAATGTCTTGCTCATTAGTGGAATTTTGCACAAGGCAGGGACACTTAACAATGGCACTGCTGATGCACAGGTGTAATGTGCTCATGCCAGGAGCAGTGGGTAGGGGGTCATGATCAGCAAGTGGGCTGGTGCACTTTTCAGCCTCTGAATACTTCCAGTAAAAATGTAGAGGGTCCCAACTAACACTGCATTCCCATAATTGAACATTTACCTGAAGTCAGTGGAGTAAAGTTGCTGAAAATGTTTGGGTGAGACGTGATATCTGAAGGAAAGTGACGGGTGGGCGAATGGCAGAGGGGTTGAGGTCTTTAAGGAAGTAGTGCTTGATGTTCATTCAAAGCAGCCCTTCAAGACAGAGACTGGCATGCCTTTGCCGTCAAGAGTTGTTGACTGATGATGCCAGTACAAAATGTCATGACATACAGTGACACAGTGGGAAAGGGCTAGACTGGCTGCCCCAAAATTCTAGTCTAGGCAGGTAATAACACATACAATGCTTGTTTTATCAAGGTGCCCAGAAAAAAAGCCATGATACAGTAAGAAAGGGCTAGACTGTCTGCCCTAAAATGTCAGTCTAGCCAGGTGATAACACATACCATGCTTGCTTTATCAAGGTCCCCAGAAAAAAAGCCATGGTACAGTAAGAAAGGGCTAGACTGGCTGCCTCAAAATGCTAGTCTGGGCAGGTAATAACACATACTATGCTTGCTTTATTAAATAAATAATAATGAATAAATTGAGTCACCTCTATTCTAATTTCATCATAGACAATAATAACATCACAGTAGCCAAGGAAGTGAAAACTCTTGGTTTCTACCTAGACTCTACTCTTATCTTCAAATAACAGGTAAACTCCGTACCTTGTAAGCCAATTAGAACAGCTAAGCCATTCCTTACACCAAATAATTGCATCACTCTAGCAAGAGCCCTGGTATTATCCACATTGGATTATTGTAACACCCCATACATAGGTTGCAACAAATACATTACCAACAAGATCCAGATCTTACAAAACAATGCTTTGAGAGCAGCTATAAAGATTCCTAAGAAAGCCCACATATTTGACTTTAGAAGATCCAACAATTGGCTGTCCACCAAAGATACAATTCTCCTCAAATCATCCTTCCTGACTCATAAATGCTTACACATGGCTTCCCCACAGTACCTCAGTACTAGATTCTTGAGACAATCCACTAACCGCCCGTCCAGAACAGCCACTGCCAACCTACTTCAAGTGCCTAGATTCAAACGGATGAAGACGGGTGGTAGTAGCTTCCCAGTCATAGTCGCCCAAAATTGGAACTCAATCCAACCCTCTTTAAGGCAGACATGCCTTTCCCACGTTTCAGATCCATCCTCATCCAATGGATTAAGGAGCATGACATCTGACCCTTTACCACACTGTCAAACTACTGTCCACTACTATTGTAGATAATTGTTGCCTGATGTTGTCTGCCACCATTTGTTCATTTGTATGATATATGCCAGCACTGTTTATTAATGTATTGAATTGTAACGCACAGCAATGTAACCTAAGCTGAACAATCCTCATTTGCTTTCTGCGCCCTAATACCCTTGGTACTGGTGCGCATTACAAATTAATAAACAAACAAAAAAACAAGGTGCCCAGAAGAAAAGCCATGCTACAGTAAGAAAGGGCTACACTGTCTGCCCTAATATTTCAGTCTAACCAGGTAATAACACATACCATGCTTGCTTTATCAAGGTGCCCAGGAAAAAAAGTCATGCTACAGTAAGAAAGGGCTAGACTGGCTGCTCCAAAATGCCAGTTTAGCCAAGTAATATAAAACATGTAATGCATGCTTCATAGATGCCTGGTATAAAATGTCAAGGCACAGTAAGAATGACTATGGAAAAACAACCAACAAGGTGGTAGCACCCGAGATGAATGAAACGATTTGGAATTGATGATCTATAGTACGATTCCACTAGTACACTGAAATTGATATGTAACACATATTATGCATACTATATATATATATATATAACCATAACCAGACCTTGCACTAAGTGGTTGGAATTGTTCAAAGTGCATACAGCAATGATTTTGAATATGCGGAACAAATGTGTCAAGGATAGGTATTAGGCATCCAATATGACGTAACTGTGGTATATGCTACTGGGGAAAGTTGAATTTGAAGATTCACATCTGGCACCCTCATCTCGAACGTAATATTCGGCCACGGCACTTGTCATTTTAATCTAAGAGGTAATGCTGCTAATGCTCTAAGCACTTTATGGAATATTAAAAGGCACGTTACGAAAAGAGTTTGGGTTCCCGATGACCATTTGAATCATAATAATCCACAGTATGCGGGTACATCTGTTCATAAATTACTCAACAGTGATGCTCCATTATGTACGGCGGCATGGAAGTTACATCTACAAATGCATGAAAAAGCAAACACTAGCATGCAAGTATGATAGAGGACCAATAACAAATGGGAACACACAGTATTTTAATATCGAGGTATACTAGGCTAAGATGGCCGATATAAGTTTTAAAATGCTCAAGTGAAAGGAAAACAAGGTCCTTTTTCTGTTTCCGCCTAAATTTTGCCTCCTCCCCCTCCTCTCTGCTTTTCCCTCATGTTTTTAAATGGCTTTACGAAAAAAAGGCAAATCGTTGTGAGCAAGCGGCGAGTTAGCCGCGGAACGCGTGAACACCTCAGCACGAGGAGTGCTGCACTTTGGGAGGACCTAATACTTTGGTCTTTTTTCTATTTGAGGAATACATTTCCATGTTTTTTTAAAAAATGCTACGTATTTTCCCTGAAGTACAAATAAAGGAAGAATTTGAAGACAAACATTGGTGTGGACCCGGATTTTTCTCTTTCCACACTTGAATGGACTGTGAATAAACTGTGGAGAGTGCAGCTCGAATGTTAACATATATATATGTATATAAATATATATATATATATTTTTTTTTTTGTTGCTTTAATTTATGCAACAAATCAGTGTATATAACAATACAATACATTATACATGTCAATCATTTATATAAAAAAATGAACAAATAGTTACATTGTGCAAAACAACCCTATCAAGCAGTGAACATAACATTCTGCATTTGACAACAACTGATATTGTTAGAACATATGATGTTGTGAGAAAACAGACAGCATAAAGTCAAACACACAACTGGACAAAAAAAGAACATACTGTGTCAGTATTTGATGTTTAATTATTCTGCAGAATCGAATAAGAGTTTGGTGAAAAGCTTTGGTACATAAAATGTTTGCAGCTCTTTTACACCTGCAGGTATGTGGACAGCATAAATGACACAGAAAGGAGAAAAGCTGTTGCCAACTTCCATTGCACTTTACCATCCTGAATACCATCCTGTTTAAATTGATGACATTTTTCTAAAGGTTTTTATGTGGTGTTTGTTAATTTATCTACGTGATGAACTAAAAAAAATGTAATAAATAAAATGAGGGTGCCTTGTTAGAAGTCCACACATGCAGGTCATTTGATGGGTTGTCTGTTTTGAATGATAGACAATGTAACAGTAAGGATATTGTAAAGGATTCCAATTGGGCGTCACACACTCTTGCCCTTAGTCTAGGATGTAGCGCTCAATTAGAATACTTTTTCTTTATTTTCTACAAATTTGAATTGAGCTGGCACCCAACCAGTATCACACCCCCTTTTACAAATACCCCGGATCACAATGGACCATGGACCAAGCTGGTTGGTGGGAATGCAATATTTATTTATTCACAGTTTGAATATTGGGCAGTAATCATCAATGGGGCGATAATAACAATGTAAACTAATGAAATACACTTGATTGACCTCCTACAAGAACATATCAAAAGCACAAAGGAATAGGAGCACTTTTTCTATTCGGGTTGATAGCACCCGAGTTAAGATTTCCCCTGCAATGTTCCCTCAACCCCCAAATAATCCAATTTTGAGTGGATAGGAAGGAGCAACAAGGAGTCAGGGATATTAGGCAGCAAACAAAATCTGACCTTCCCTCTGAAAATAAAACCCTTTGCAATTGCATAAAATGACACTCGGAACTGTCAAATAATTAAATTAATGTGCAGTTGAATCAAGGAGGTAAATATGATTTATCACAGTATCAGTATCACAGTATCAGGGATATAATATCACTAGCAAATACAAGACAAGATATCAACAAAGGGCATACAATTCAGAAAGCAACTTGAAAGTAAAACTACAGTGCAGCCACATCACACGTTGAAAGGTTGCATTCCACACTTTTTCAATTTTAAATGCAAAATATTTTCTTTAAAAAAAAAAAAAAAAAAATGGGTGAAATAGACAGAATCGGAATGCAGTTTTTAGGCTTGAAGATAGATGCACATCACAGGGACAATATAGAAGTGAAAGAGTGACTATAGCTGAATACATGGATGAGATTTTCAATGTGGAAAGAGATTCTGTTTTGGTAAAATAAAGCAGTTAGGAAAGAAAATCGGTTTGGAAAGAAAAAGACAAATTGCACTTACACTACATTTAATGGCTAGAAAAGAGGAATGCCACCCATGAATAGAAAGGTTACGCTGCAGTTGTAACCCTTCATGCAGTGCGCCCCTTTTCTTTAGGAAGAATTAATTTATTTAATCAAAATATTGCTAAGGACCTAGAAGACAGGAGTGAATGGAAGAATGGTGCTAACGCTTAGAAATCAAGGACAGGATGCACAAAGAATTCAAACAGTTGTAAGCAAGTTATCAGGGTATGGATAGGATTACTCAGAGGGTGGAACAAAGACAAAGTATGGACATGGGGTAGGATATGTGTTGCTATGGGATGGGGAAATACTCACAATCTGCACTTGAGTTTTTGATTTGGGACAGTCAACCGGGTTCTGGACTCACAGACTCTGGTCACAGCAAGGCGGCGGACTCTCCTAGCAGAACAACAGCTGGGCCTGTCTGGTCACTGGATCACAAGGGTACAGCTGGCATGCAGGTAGTGGGCAAAAAGCCAGTCTGGTGACAAGGTACTCCCAAAAGGGTACCACAGCCTTTCCCCCTAGTTATTGGAATTTTTAGTGGGGTTAGTTATGAGGGGTGGTTCTGCCTGAATAGGAGGCCCTGAACCAATGATCCCTTTTCTGGCAGTGGAGTCTGGAATCTGCAGGGTGGATCTGGAATGTCTGGATAAGCAGGAGCTTGAAAAATCAGAAGAGAGAGCCTGGGTCTCTGTCATATTACCCTTTTTATAAGGTGGGTAAATTACAAAATGTATTGTTGGGCAGGAATAAGCTAGACCGGATAGGTCTGCCTATGTTGGTTGACTCCTCCAGGAGGGGACTCAGTTCATGGGGTTGTGTTTTTATGAGATGCAAAGCCATCCCACAGTCCTTTTTGCACAAAATCAATTATGACATAAATCTCACATTTATACAGTTGTGGCACTTTTGGAAATTATATAGCAGATTGCATATTTCATCCAGAGAATGGTGGTCCCACTCCCAGGTCTGTACAACATTATTTTACCATTCTAATAGTTTTTTGCGTTTTTTAGTGGGAACCACTTCACCCAAAATCCCACAATTTTAAGCATGTATACATATTATAATAGGGCATATTTCCATACATTTTTAACGTTCCCTCATATGTACTTTTCCCATGATTCACATTTTCCTGGCTTTTACGCCCCATATATGCTATGGACAGCCACAATATCTTGTTTGAAAGCCACAAAAATGACCTTTAAACTGTAAAACCTTTACATTACTGCATTGTCAGGTTATAGAATTAACAGTCTTTAAAGTGTTTTCATGAAATAGTCTTTGAGCCAAAATGGGCTGGCCTTTCTCCTCCAACTGGGACCATTTTTTTCTAGGCTACCACCAATTGTCAGTTAAGCCCAGGGCTGCCCTGGAGTTTCTCCAGTATGAGTGACTGGTAAGTGTCACTTCCAAAAGTAACACGTAGGTGGCCCAGAATCTATTGTCTCAAGCTGAAGCACAGACAGAAGTCTGATGGGGTGTGATATACTTCCTCTTGGCCATTCAAAATGTTCAAGGGCAGAAATTAAAACGTATGTGTCCCAGAAATCCCTTTTTGTCTCCTTTTGGGGGGAGGCCACTCATGTTGTGAGAACACAAATGTCCATGTGACTGAGCAGGAAACCTGTTTGACTTTTTCCCTAGTACAGCCAATTCATTTAATTATTTATTTTGCTTTATTTTATTTTGTTCTGAATCAGAAGCAAGTCTGTTGAAATAAAACAGTACCTAGATTTTACCCAAGCCCCCTTATGCTCCCCCTTACACTTCTAGGCAAGGCCAGCGCCTTAATCACATTGTACTTTCAAAACAGGCATTTTCCTCTTTTACAAAAGTACATTTTGACACGTGGTAAATTCTGCTAGGATGTCCCTTTCAAATTTGGTGTTCTCTACCATTTGATTTCCAAACATTGTTTGCAGCCCTAGTCAGTTTCTGTACACAGCAGTATGTTCAAGGCAGATGTCCACTAAAATTGACATGTGCACAGACAGCTAGGGTTTCTTTTGAAGGGTTTCTTTTTGACACTTTATAGTAAAAAGTCAAGTGTTTTTCCGTACGGCTGAGAGTATAGTTTCTGGTGATTTTCCAGATTTTGCCTGCAACAGCCTGTCATTCAGTGATAATGCTCTCTTCTGCCAGAGCACACTCTGAATATAGATGGGCATAGCAGGGTATCACTGATAAAAGCAGTGTAATGTTTGAACAGATGAAAAGAGCATCAGGGCGACATAATTTTAAATGTAAAATATTTCCTTTTCCAATGGGAAATTTTGAGCAAGCAGCAAAGCAGGGCTACTTTTCAATTCTATTCCTTGGTGCATGTAAGACAACACAATGGCAACCTTTCCCAGCATGCTCCCTGTTCCATCTTGCCCCATAGGTGTTTGGCAAGACAGTGCAGCCATCATTTTGTAGCTGCTTGGTTTTCCTTTTTGGTTGTTTTTAAGTCATATTTCAGATTCCATTGAGCATACGCAAAAGCATGTCGAAGGTGTTTTCTCAACATACTCATGAGTTGTGGAGGCGTTTATCAGTGTCTGCACTTGTGTTCTATAGAGCTGATGCTGAGGTAGCACCATCCTTCATTCAGTCATTAGTTCAAATGGAGACATCTTGGTCGCAGAAGAAGGAGTAGATCTGATGGTCATCAGGACAAGCGGTAATCGGATGTCCCAACCTGGCCCAGAGTCTGCCGCAAACCTTTTTAGAATGCTCACAATTGTTTTATTATAACTCTTAGCTCCCCCACTAGAGGACCGGTGGTATGCAATGTGTAGTTTCTTTTTATCCCAAGTATCTCCCACATCCTTGTCATCCCTTCACTGGTGAAGTTACTACATCGGACAACATCAATCCTTTGGGGTAGGCCAAAGAGCGAGAAGATGTGATTAATCATTAGGGCATCTGCTGTTTCTGCCTTGCAATTTGGGTCTGGGAGACATTCCACCCATTTGGTGAACAAGCATTTTACTGTTAACATGTACCTGTTCCCCGTCGAGGAGCGAATCATGGGCCCGATTAAATCTACTTGTAAATCTGACCAAGGCAGTGTCACCCCCCTCTTCTGGAGGGGAGTTTGGTGTGTGAGTGAAGTTGGCTGAAATTGTGCACACACAAGAAACCCCTTCAAGTATTGCTCGAGGTCCTGCCCCGTGTGTGGCAGTATCTACCCTCCCACAAGCTATCTAGAGTAGTGTGAAACCCCTGATGACCCGCTGTGGATGCTTCATGGGCGTGACCTAGCATCAGGCTTTGGAATGAAGTAGGTACTACCCACTGGTCACAACCAGAGATGGATCCCCTTACCAACAACCTGTCTTGGAATCTGAACATTTTGGGACACTTCATCAACACCCTGAGGTCCTCTTTCCCAACATAATCAGTATCCCTCAGAGGAAAGTTCTCAGGATCCTCAATGTGTTGATAAATGTTCCCAATAAACATATCCCCTTTTTGTGCTCTGATTAAATCAGCATTTGGGGTCTTCTTACTCCACTGGGCAGTTGGGAGTTCATTGTGAACATTTGTCTGGGACCTAGTGATAGCAGTGACCTGGATTTCCTCCAACAGGGACTCAATCTCGAGGAGATCCCCCTGGATGGCTCTGGTTTTGGCCAGCTGATCAGCTAGGTCATTTCCAGTTTTGTCTGGCCCCTCTATTCTGGAATGACCCTTAATCTTCTTCCAATAGATGGTCATCCCATTAGAGGTGACCAGATCATCAATATTTTCTATGAGCTTGCCATGTTTGAGTGGTTTGCTATTAGCACACATCATGCCTCTTGTTTTTCTATTAACCAGGTGCTCCACGAACCCGTTCCGGACATAATCTGAATTGGTGATTATGACCAGTTCGTGGAGTTGGTGTTGGACGGCAGTGAGGCTGGTCTGAAGAACTGCCATCAATTCCGCCACCTGACTACTGCGGGGACCGACTTTGTACCCAGCACAGGGTCCCGGGGCATCATTCACCCAGGCATTCCCAAAGCCGGCCACCACTTCCTTTTCCCCGTTGTTGTCAACATGGTAGGAGCACGCATCCACATAAACTGTGGGCTTTCCGTGGCACTTGTCTTCTTCATAGACTTTGTGCGTGGAATTCAGGTACGCCTCCATGTTGTCCTGGGTTTTAATACTTTCATCCTCGAGACAGTTTTCTCTGGCACAATTATGAAAGTCAGCCAGACCTTGTGTGAAGGTATTCTTCTTCTTTTAGCCATATCTGACTTCCACAGGAAAGCCTTGAATTGACAGAATCCAGGAAGTAATTCTGGAATTACTCACATTTCCGGCCCAGATTCTGTAACTTTGAATGTATTACAAAGGCTGGTGTGGAGTCTCCACTATGATGTGTTCCCCCTGGATGAACGGGTGGTAATTCGTAAATGCTCATGCCGTTGCCTTGAGTGCCTTCTCTCAATCATTGAATTTTTCCTCCACAGAGGATAATGTCTTGCTGCATAGAAGATGACTTTATTGACCTTGTCATGCTTTTGATATAATACTGTTGTCAAGCATCTATTCGGGAACCTTGTCTCCAAGACAAACTCCTTGTTTTTGACAGGGTAAGCTAAACGCTTGTGAGAGGCTTCATTTGAGTTATTTTACTGCCTCGGCTTGTTCTGGACCCCACTCCCACTTAACCCCCCCTTCAACAGATGGATCAGGGGTCGGGTGACTGCTGCATAATCCTCAATGGCCTTCCAACTGTAATTAGTCATTCTAAGGAGATTTCTTAGCTCACACAGAGTTGTGGGGTCTTTCAGTTTTAGTAGTGCTTCCACTTTCTTCTCCTGGAGACAGGGACCCTCAGGAGTTATATAATGTCCCAGGAAATTGATACGTGTCCTGCACCACTGTCCTTTTGGAAGGACAGTTTTGCTCCGGCAACACTCAACTGGTTCAGAACATAACGGATTTCCACTACGTGTTCCTCCACAGTTGAGATTTTTATCAAGACATCATCCACATAGGCCAGGTTACCCCTTTCACCCAAGTCAGACATGGCCTTGTGTAGGAAGATGTTGAATTTGTTTCCGGAGTTTATGTATCCGAAGGGAGTGTGGGTCCACGTGTACTGCTCTCCCCCAAGGTAAAGGCCAGCTTGTATTGGTCCTCCATGCTGATGGGTACGGTCCATTATCCATTTGTCAGGTCAATCGCAGTGTATACCTTTGACCCCTGGATCTGGGCCAGCCCTTGGTCAATGTAGGGGAAAGGCCATCGGGACATGTGGACCCGTTTATTTAGCTCCCTAAGGTCTGCACAGAGTCTCCATAGGCCATTTGGTTTTTAAAATCTGCAGCTTCGGCTTATTAAAGGTGCTGTAGATGGGACAAATTATCCAACGGGACTCAAGATTTTTGATTATTTCCACCAGGGACTAAATGGATGCGATAGGCAAGTGATATTGCTTCACAAACACAGGAGTCATTCCAGGGTCCGTGGGAAGTGTGGTAGTATGTATTTTGGTGCGAACACAGTCGTACAAGTCCACCACAAGGAGATCTTGGAAATCTAAGAACACCTGTTTCAACTTTTGCTTTTGCTCCGCAGTCTCACAGGCATCAGCTAAGTTGACCCGCTATTCAACCATTTGCCTGAATCCTGGAAAGACTTTGGGTTTTGTTATATCAGCCGCCTCCTCCAATTGTGTGGAGAGGTCTCTGGTTAGAGTATTGACCTGGACAGAGGGATTCAAGTAGGAGAGGCAGTCATTATGGACCTGGAATATCACCTCATCCTGCCTGATGTCAAAGGTCACCTCTTCCTCCCCATAAGGGCAGGAAGAATACACCAGAAAATTACCCCCTTGCCGGGTGTAGATCCCGTCTGGTGGTATGTCATTGTCACTGTCATTGTCAAAGCAGTCATCGGGTATTGGTCCTATCAGTTCATTTCCTAGATCCATGGAAATATGTCGGTCATCAACCGCCATTCCAATAATGGTACCTGCGCCCAGAGTGATACTCCTAGGGTCTCTGTTATCCATCAATATTGGAATGGTGGTGTGTACTACATTGACTAATGGTGTTGGGTTTAACCACAACCCTTGCTGATGTAGATGGGCATTGAGGTGTACGTATGAATCAGGATTTTGCAGTTTTTGTCCTCTTTTAATTTTTAATTCAACTGGGAATTGTCGGGTCCGTCCTGGGATGGTGACCTCCTCTCCAATTTGAACTTCAACCGCATATGGCAGCAATTGAGCTGACCGAAATGCTTTCTCAGAATAATCAAATCCCATGGGATTACCCCCTAGCCGGGACCAGGCTTTGTATTTCGTCAAGTCCAAATTAATTGCAAACCGATTGAGAATGTCACTGTCTAAATAGAATGCAGCAGGGACATCTCGCACAATCCAACAATTATGTTCTATGCTTATGTTACCTATAGAAATTTTGAGCATACACCTGCTAGGCAGGAGATGTTTGGAATTGGTAGTTTCCAGGCCCATTTCCCACTTATTGATCAATTTAAATGTGGGAATGGCTGCATCTTTTGGGAGCTTTCTGAACATGGCTTCGCTGATGAAGCTCTTTCCGTTGTTCATGCACACTGGGCGAGAACAGACTCCTTCCCCTCATTTAACTAAATAGGGAGGAACAAATGTTCTTTAATTTTCTGAATGTCAGCTAAACTTTGAGCTGGTTTCTCATCACATTTGACTATAGAATTGGGATTTTCAGATTGTAAATAAGAATGACATTTCAAAGTATCCCCTTCTAGTGTGGAATGCCACTTAAAACTGGAAGGAAGGTTGATTTTCAGGAATGGAGAGGAGTTCCCATCACCAGTTTGTTGTTCTAAAGCAATTACTGTAACGTCTCATATTTGATTATTCTGATAATGAAACTCAATATGATCAGATTTTTGTTCAACCATGTGACATGTGCCATTTAAACTAACATTGAAACATTGAAACTCTGTTTTTATTGTATTGGCCTGTTAGTCTGAGCCCAGAGTACCTTCTTCACACAGTCTATTAGGAAAGACATCCTGCGAAGGGTGTCATTCCCTAGTAGACAGGGTGTTCCCTCTGGAGTCACGACTATGACCGGGTGTTTCACCTTATGTCATCAAATTTTTGTTTCCAAATCCGCAGTGCCCTCGACAGGAATTTAATTCCTGTCTAGGTTCTGGAGTTGTCCAGGAAGAGCGTTGAGAGGGATTTCGTGCCTCTACCCCTTCCTAAATGTATCTGCTAAAAGGCCCTTTTTGACAGAAGAGTGGCTTGGGATCCAGTGTCCACCAGTGCTGAAATTGTACATTGCCCTTGCACTTGAATGGGGTCTTAAAATCTCCCCTCCTTCTCATCAAGTGGGCAAAGGTAATGGGCATTTTGGGCAAGCTGGTTGGCCATGTTATTTATTTTGGACTGTGACGCGGTGGAGTTTGTAATAAAAATTTGACATCCAGAAATAGATGGGATTTTGGAATCCCCTTTTTCCCCTAGCTATGTGCTGCCCCCTTTCACCTGGAGGCAGTCAATAGGAGCAGCTTGTGGGGAGGATCCCACCTTCACAATTTCTTTCTCAGAATGGCAATTCTGGGGACAGGGATGGGCGACTCTGAATCAGTCCCCACACCCACCCAGTCTTCTTTCAGATCTCTTGGGACCCATTTTTCTTTGGGAGGAATTCCCCCCCATCTCTGAAGGAGATTTTCTTTTCCCATAATCCTCTAAGGATTCTTCCCCTTCAACTTTGAGCAGACTAACCTCCTCCACAAAATGGGCATTCTTGAGGTCTTTATTTCTCCACCCTCTGTTCCCTGGGTTGCAGATTTTCGGGGGCAAGACATTTTAGTTCCGGTTCTGGAGTGTCCAGGGGCTTTTTACGGGTGAAGAAGGAAGATTCCTCTAGGGCTTTACACCCACCTGTCCCTGTGCCTCCTCCTCTGGAACTGATGAGTTGTTGGGGTTCTCTCCCCGTCATTGTTCTGGGGTGCCAGACCCTGGGTTTGCAGGGTTCTGAGCTGCCATGTTCATCTGAGGGTTCTGCTGAGCACTCAACATGCGACTCAGATCCTGTGTGAGATTCTGTACCTGGCTCCCCTGTTGGGACACCCGTTCCGACTGGTATGGGGGTCTTTGTTCATACCTAGGGGTTTCACGGGAAGGGTAACTATCCCTTCACCTGGAGTACCCTGTGGTCTGGGAATTTTGGTAACCCTCCACCCTTGGCCTCCCCTCTCCCGGATTGGGTAGTCTGGGCTCCTGGAAGTAGGGATAGAACGGAGGGTTGTCCTGCAGGTTGGGGTTTTGTGGGTACCGGGGAAAGAAACTTAACCCAGGATTTTGGGGATTACTGCCCTCCTGAGGGAAGTTAGGAGGGAAGTTTCCTGGGGGAGTGCTTACCTGGTTGACCCCCCCCTTTGGCTGGGGAAGTCCATACATACCCCAAGATAGGCCAGTTGCCCTTGTATCTGGGACTTATATAATCAGGAGAGTTAGGGGTCCCATTGGTGGGATTACCTCCCTGACTGCAACCTGTTACGGATTGGTTAGAAGGCCTTGTTTGCATCTCATTTTGCTGGTTTTGGGTAGGTACATTTTTAGGCCCCCCATTTCTTTTTTTTTAAACTTTTATTTTTAGCGGCACAAGGTTACATGGTGCAGGCAACAAGGGCACGAGTCCAGCCCGTGTAAAGACGTAACAATACAGTACATTTAACATGGTACATTGGTCACAGTAATACAAGGCAGTGGTCGCATGAAATATATACAAATAAGTGTGCACATAGTAGGGGTAATTACAGAGGGGTGGGAGACAAGCCAGAGCTGGAGGCACTTGCGCTTCTATTGTTAAGGTATGTGTTAAATTCTGTCCAGATGTTACGGGGGCGAGATGTAACAGGGAGCATGGATATGAATTCCTCCTCGCAATTGCGTGACCAGGTAAGCATATGGAGCCATTTCCGGTGAGCCGGAGGGGAGGGATTTTTCCAATTCTGAAGGACGCATTTCTTGGCAACCATACATGCAATATTCAAAAATCTAGCTGAACATCTGGTGTCATCGGTCGTCCAGGCGCCAAACAGGACGGCCAGGGGATCTGGGTCAACAACAACCCCAATGATAGCAGAGAGAGTTTCTAGGATGCCCTCCCAGAAACCAAGCAGTTTGTTACAAGACCAAAACATGTGTAGGTGATCGGCCTCTGTCGCCCTGCAGCGGGGGCAGGGGCGTGTCGCAGTGTGAGCGAACCTAGAGGTTCTGTACGGAGTATAATAAAGTCTATTTAGGAGTTTGTACTGCATGGCACGAAAACGGAAGTTGAGGGAGACTCGTTGGGTGTGCAGGCACATGTTCTCCCAGGCCCCATCTGATATTTCCAGGCCCAGGTCGTCGGCCCAGTCATCGCGTGCCTTGAGGGTGGGAGTAGGGGAAGCAGCCTGAAATATCTTGTAGAGTGAGGAGACCACGCCGCGGGCGCCCCCTGAGTTGGCAATGTATGCGATGGCTGGGTTGTCTGGGGGCTCGTCAGGGAATGTGGGCCATTTGGACCTAAACGCGGCCCGCAGTCTATAATATTGGAGGGTTTCCAAAGCGGTCCCGGTGTGACCCGGTTTCCAAGATCGGGGGTCAATAAAGCTGCCTTCAGGGTAGAAGTCCGTCAGTGCATGGTATCCCAGCTCCCCCCAGTGTCGGGCCAGCGCTGCGTCGTGTGTGGGTTCCAGGCCAGGAAAGGCCCACACGGGAAGCCACTTGTAGTACGGGAAGGCTCCAGGCGTCTGGGAAAGCATGCGAGACCAGGCCAAGAGAGTTGTGTAAAGAGGGTCGATAGGAGAGTCGGGTATGTATTGGTAATGCAGTAGCGCGGACATTTAGTCGATGCCGGTGGTCGCCAATCTCTCCAGTTTGACATGGGGACGCGTTGGTGCACCAGGATACCAGTGGGTGGCATGTTGGGCCTGAGCTGCGTGCCAGTAAAGTGATATATTCGGGGCTGTGAGTCCCCCTAGTTTGTATGGAAGTGTCATGTCCGTCCACTTTTTGCGTACTGCGCCCGCGTGCCAAAGGAACTGAGCAAACAGTGTGTGCAGTCTGGCAAAGTAGTTATTTCCAGGCCACACGGGTACGTTGCTAAATATGTAGAGGAGTTTGGGGAGCAGAATCATTTTAATGAGGGAGAGCCGTCCAGCAATGGAGAGCGGGAGGGCACGCCACCTGAGGATTTTAGTTTCGGCCATGCGTGTTACCGCCGAGTAATTGTCAGCGAGAAGGGAGGACTTGGCCAAGGATATGTGCACGCCCAAATATCTAAAACCATTCGGTGACCAACGGAGGGGGTATTCAGAGGCAGGTTGCTGGGTGGCCTTAGTGAGCGGGAAGATCTCCGACTTAGAATAATTGATAGTGAAGCCGGAGTGAGTGCCTATGCGAGTAATGTCCCTTAGTATTGAGTCAAGGTGTGTTGCAGGGTCTCTGATGTATAAGAGAACATCGTCCGCATATAGGGATATAATTTCGGGGCTGTCTTTCAATCTTATACCCTTGCGGGCGTGGTGAGCACGGACATAGTCTGCCATTGGTTCAATTGCTAAGGCGAACAGTATTGGAGAGAAGGGGCATCCCTGTCGGGTACCTCTGAACAGTGTGAAAAGATCAGAAGTTAGTGTATTGATCCTAACCCGTGCCACAGGAGAAGTGTAAAGTAATTTTATAAACTTAATCATGTTCGGGCCAATACCCATATTCTCAAGGACCAGCCAAGTGTATCTCCAGGAGACCATATCGAAGGCCTTCTGGGCGTCCAGTGTGACCGCCACTGCTTGTGCCTCTTGATCAATGCGGGACATTACATTAAACAGTCTCCTGATGTTGTGGGAGGTGGACCTGCCCGGTACAAAGCCGGCCTGGTCATCATGGACCAGATATGTCATAATGGGCAGAAATCGGTTCGCTATAATTTTTGCAAAGATCTTTGTGTCGAGGTTCATTAGGGAGAGGGGTCTATAGGACCCACATTCGTCGTCGGGCTTATCGGGCTTGAGCAGCACCGTAATGACTGCCTCGCGCATAGAGAGGGGAAGAATAGAGACTCGGAACGATTCATCCCAGACCTCGAGTAGCTTGGGGGCGAGTATAGCGACGTGTTCTTGATAGAAATCAGCAGTCAGACCGTCGGGCCCCGGGGCTTTGCCTTTGGGTAGGTCAGAGATGGCTGTTACTATCTCGTCAAGCGTGACTGGAGAGTCCAGTTCGTCACGGGTAGCGGATGAGATCTCAGTGGTGGGGATCGAGTCAAGGAGTTCCCGCATGTGCTGTTCAGTGTGCTCAGCAGGCTGGGAGTAGAGAGATCTGTAGAACTCGGTAAATGTATTCAGGATTTGTAGGTCAGCCCATTGGGTATTACCCTGTTCATCTTTAAGTGAGGTGATTTGCGTTCGGTCAGATTCCCATTTAGTTAGTGTCGCTAACGTTCTCCCGGGCCTCTCTCCCTCCCCATATTTCCTGGCCGCTTGAGGGCGACCAAGGAAATGTATCTCGCTGACGGCGAGTTTGTTGAAAGCTTGGAGTTCCTCAGAGATCTGGGCAAGAGTGGCGGGGTCGGCACTAGAGGCGCCTTGCAGTTCCAGTTGTTTCAGTTTGCTTTCTGAACGGCTCAGCGCTGTTCTGATTGATTTCAGCACCCCAGCTTCCCGGGAGATAGACATTCCCCTGATGTACACCTTAAAGGCGTCCCACCTCACGGCGGCAGAGGTATCTCGGAGAGTATTTAGTTCGAAGAAAGACAGAATATCGTCGAGTATTTCAGCCTTAAATACCACATCTCGCAGGGCGTCGGATTTAAAACGCCAGGTGCTGAACGTCGGGACGGGTACTCCTAGTCTGGCTGTGAGTGTGATCGGGGCATGATCAGAAAGCGTGCGGGGTAAGATCTGGGAGCCCAACACCCCTCCCATGACACCTTTCGAGACAAGAAACAAGTCTATCCTAGAAGAGCTCCCATGCACTGATGAGTAGTAAGTGTAGCCTCTAATATGTGGGTGTAGCGACCTCCAGGCATCGCAAATGTCGAGGGTCTTAATGTGAGAGTGCAACCTGCGTGCGGCGCTGGACAGAGGCCGTGGGTTGGATCCAGTCCTATCCAGGGCTGCATCAAGGATAAGATTCAAATCTCCCCCCCAAATGACCAGAGTTCCCACGTATCCCAGCAGTATAGTGGCGATCTTGTCAAAAAAATCAGGAGAATCGATATTGGGGCAATAGGTGTTGACGAGTAGATATTCTTTGTTGGCCAAAGTGTAATGTAGTATGACATAGCGTCCTTCAGGGTCAGTGTAGTTTTTATGCAGTGTGAACTTGATGGATTTATGGATCATGGTTAGAACCCCCCTGGATTGAGTGGAGTAGGAGGTAAAAAATCTAGTAGGTCCCCATGCCGGGGCCATTGTTCTGGGGATGTGGCCATTGGAGTGTGTCTCCTGCAGGAACAGTATCTTGCAATTATGTCTGTTGGCATATGCCATGATTTTGCGCGCCTTAGTGTGATTGCTTACCCCTCGGATATTCCATGACATTAAGACGGTTGCCATACCTGTGCCAGGTATCTCATTATGTAACACGTGTTCTCAATGAACGTCTCGGACCCAACAATAGTGCGCGCCCCAAGGGTGGGGGCAAAATTTATGAACGTGGCCCATTAGTGCCGGCCACATGCAACCCCGTGTGCCTTTTGTAGATAACACCCAGTTTCCCCCCCCCCCCACCCTCACCACCAACCCATGATCAGCAGTGTACATCCCACCCATCTCCAACAGTGCACAGTCGGACCGACCCCAACATGATCCAGCCTGTGCAAGAGCCCAACAGGGGCGAACCAAAAACAGAGAAATAGGAAGCAGTGCAATCGCAATGGGGTGCGCTATTGCCGTGTGTTAGCACGCTTGGGACACTAAGGCGTCCGTGAGAAAATAAACAGTGTTTGCGGTTTAGTGATGCATGTCACAGCCATTACCTGTGGCCGCGCTGGCCTGGATGCGAAATGGGGAGATATTGCATTTGATGAAGACAGGAATCAACATGATCACTATGAGTGGACCAACAACATGCAAAATAGAAAGTGCGTATCTGAGGGCTAAGGAACTGTGAGTACAGCCCGGAGGGCATGAAAAGTAGGAATAAAACAGCAGGGTAGTAGTGTGGGCAGTCCATGGATGATGAAGCCCTCAGACCGCTCGAGTAGGCGGCGATCCGGGAGAGCAAGTTTCAAATTAAGTTCAGTCATTTTCCATATCATCTCCGGCAGGTGGATGCAGAGGGATGTGTGCCTCTATGAATTTCACCGCTTCTGAGGGCACCGTGAAGAAATAAAGTTTGTTGTTAAATGTGAACTTTAGACGGGCCGGGAACAGGATGGCGTATGGAATGCTTCTCTCCCTGAGCAGGTTCTTGACCCCGAGAAATTGGCGACGCTCCTGCTGTACTGCAATCGAGAAGTCGGGGAAGATTCGGATCACCTGCGAGTCCAATCTGAGTTCACCCTTCTCCCGCGCAAGGCGGAGGATTTGGTCCCGATCTCTAAAACTCAGAATTTTGGCGATGATGGGCCGCGGGAAGTCTCCTGGTTTGGGGCGTGGGGCTAACGCCCTGTGGGCCCTTTCGATTGTGAAGAAGGGGGACAATTCCGGATTGCCCAATAGGTCTTTCAGGAGGTTCTCGACTGCGGATTCAAGTCGGCCCTTCAGTGCATTTTCCGGGACTCCAATGATGCGTATGTTATTCCTCCGTGATCTAGATTCGAGGTCGTCGCATTTAGCGCGCACTAGTTTCATGTCCGTGACAAGGGTGGACACCGTGCTTTGCAGCGTGTTAATATTGTCCTCGTTGGAGCTGATCCTGTTTTCGGTTTCGGTGATACGCGACCCTTGTTGGTCCAGTTTGGTTCGTAGAGATGCCACATTTGCATTAATGTCATCTAGCTTCTCGTGAAAAGCTGCGAAGTTTCTGGCCATGGATTCCATAACGACCGTCAGGTCTGCGGGGGGGGCCTCTGCAGGGAGCGGTGCCTCGATTTGATCGCATGATGTATGGGCCGAGTCGGGTCTCGGGGTGGCCTTAGCAAACTTGTCCATGGCGCCAGATTTACCGGTGTTCCTGGACCTGTTGGACATCGTGGCGTGTTCCAAGGAGTCAGACTCGTGTGGTTATCGTGAGACGGGGCAATGCACCGGCACGGCGTGGAGGACCTTAAAACCGAGTGCCGGAGGTAGTGGGCGAGAGGTTCGTTCTGACGGAGCCCCACACGGCTCTTAGGACGGCAGACAGATTGACCCAAGGGGTTGTGGAGAAATGCCGTACACACAGGGCCCACCAGCTCCTCACCTCAGGCTCGGTTCGCAATCGTTAGTTGGTTCAGGCCAGGAGCGTCTTCAGCGGAGTCTTCAGCGGAGCCTTCCGCGGCGCCGCGCCGGGTCGGCCCACGCGTATCAGCGTAGGCCGCACAGGCGGCCCCCGCGCTCCGGCTCCGGCCCCAGTCACAAGGCAGGTGGGCGCGGTGGTGATAGATAGGGAGGCGGCCCGCCGGGTCGCCAGCTGCGACGGAAGGAAGTCTGCGACACCGTCCGCGGCGTTGACCGGCAGCGCGCGGGCCTGGTTCGAAGCACCGCGAACACAGGGTCAGAAGGTCCGATTCAGGGCCAGATTTCACAGGCGGGTGGCCCCGAGTGTCAGCTATGCGTGGGCCGAGTCCGGAGACGGGGCAGAGTAGCAAACCGCAGATGGAAGCAGATGTAAAGCGGCAACACACGGAGCTGAAAGGCTAGGCAGCCATCTTGTCGGCTGCTCAACAGCGCCCCCAGGCCCCCCATTTCTAAGTCTAAAATGGGGGCAACCTTCAACTCTGCCACTTTAGCAGCAGCGGGGCTGTTGGTTGGTTTGGGTTTTTTACCTGATTTTTATTTTCTGCAGGTTTATTGACCTCATAGATGCAGGTAGCCTGCTCTATTACCCAGTCCAGGGTCCTTTAATCATGAAAATCTCTCACCAGTTGGGTCATGATATATTATGGAAGCGTATGAACGTAAGTAGTTGTAAATTCTCTGCTATCCGTGTGCACCCTCCTGGTGGTTTGTGCAAAGGCGCGTTTTAGCTCCTGCAGAAATTCTCGTGGGGCCTGGTATTCTCCGCCTCTTTGGGGTTTCTGTGGGCAGAAAAGGGTTTCAAGATTGCTGCCCTGCAGGTGGACCATCATGAATGGTTTTGGTCTTCCAGTCCAGCAAAGGAGCTGGAATACTCAGTAGAGAACGTCTATTTGGCATAATATATGCAATTCAAACTATTTTTAATGTGAAAAGTGTCCATCATTTGTTCATAGATTTTCAAATGCTCCCAAACAGAATATTTTGCATTTTTGTGGTACGGTGTTATGAAATTCCTAATGGCCTTGATCTGCCTAATGAGGTCTTTCACCAGAACTCGCTTTAGTTTATTTTCCTTTTATGATGCTTCAACTGGGTACACTCGCCTTCAGACTCAGAGGCGCTACTGTATGAGGTCCCCTCCTGATCTTCTAGGCCCTTCCTGATTCTCTGAGCTTGAGAGGAGCTTGCAGAATGGTGGGGACTAGTATCTTCTGCCCTGTGGCACACAGGAGAGTAGTCTTCTGACTCCTCCCTGCTTCCAGGGTTGGCAGAGGATGCCCCCCACTGCCCTGATTGGGTGAAGATCTTCAGAATGCTCTTTTGGGGCCTCATTTCATGCTATTTGTCTGAAAATCGAAGCAACTGGTCCATTTGGAGGTAGTATTTTTGCAGATCTAATTCCCTGACTTTTTTGGTCTTTTTTTGTATCTATACCCATCGCCCATCCATCAATTTCTGGGGAGCACTGACGTGTCAGCTCCATTATGCTAGGCCTATTTAATTCTGACGGCCTCCTGGTTGCTGGCTGATGTGAACCAGTAGACATGAAGTCAGCAGTGTACAAAGTATTAAATGGGTTTGAGTCCCTTAGTAGAGAGGTCATCATACTACGATCAGGGGTTGCCCTGTCACTCTCTACTTGTTCAGGGTCCCTCCTGTTTGGATTAAGTCTAGCATACTCTTTCTCCAACCTTGCTAGTTTCTCCTTCTCAACCCATACCTCTTGATAATAGGCAAAGGTCTGAGCCTTTTGCTCAGCTATCAGGGCTTTACTGGCACCTATGACCTGCTCTTGTGCTGCCACCTACTGGTGGAGCCCATCTTTCTCCTCACAGAGGGCCTCATTATCTTTTTGTCCTGCCTGTATTGTTTGGGAATACTGAGACTTTTTTTTTCAGTAGATACAGAGTTTGCACATTTTTTGTTTGGGTGTTCTCTTCCAGAGAACCTTCTACACGTCTGGTGTGCTCCAATAACTTTCCATATTCTATTTAGTTTCTGGAGGCCCAACTTTCTTTCCTGTAAATCTGTTTTTAGATTGCTTTCTTCATGATATAGGGCATCTTTCTCCAGATTTAGTGTGCCCCTCTCTTCAGCCAGGTCATCCCTTTGTTGTTTGATGGCATTTCATTTCTGTTGTTCTTGATCAAATTCTGCTTCAGAGTGGAGTTATTTAATAATGAATTTGCTATTCTCCTCTTCCAACATTTTGACCTGATCTAGCAGCATGGTTCTTTGTCCTGAGCAGGCCCTGTTATATGTTAATTATTGATTCAGCTTCTGAGTCAACCTTTTCACGACACTCCTCTTTCATTGCACCTAATTGGGCATCTTGGTCTGAATTATTCTTTCATTGCAGAGCCAAGTCCTCTTTTTGCTGTTTAATGTAATTTCCACATTCTACCTCCGAATCTTGGCTCTTTTATTTTTTCTTCCACTACTTTTAGCTCAGTCTGAATTTGACCTAAGTGTTCAGATTGATTTTGCGCACAGTTCTATTTTCTTCATGCTTTGCCCGCATCACTCCCATATGGAGAAATATGTAGGCCATGATTCTGACAATTTTAATCCGCTCCTCTTTCATTTACCGAGTCATGTAAAACGTGCTCAAAGCTTGATGATGGCGGTGACCTGTTGCATCATTTCTTCTAGACAGACTTTCTAATCTTGCTCTGCCCATTGAACCCTGACAAATAATGTGTGCAGAAGGTACTCCCTAGCCATGTTGGTCTGTACTGTGGCCATTTTGGAAAGTGTTCTATCTTCATTACTTTATTTCTATAGGGTTATCTGTATTCTGTTGCTTTTTGTCTATTTTGGGGTTGATTTAGCTTTAATTGTATACACAGGCCTGATACTTAGGGTCTTTGTTTTTGGTGGTGCTTTCTACAGTTTAACACAGTGTTCCAACCACACAAAGCATCACTACCTTGAAGGTTAGCCTGCTGCGTTAAGCTGTCACAGGTGAATAAACAATCCCAAATCCTGGAACGAGCCCCCAAGCTGTAAAGGATTAAAATTGGGCATCACACATTGGATCAGGACTCTTGCCCTTAGCCTAGGATGTAGCGCTCTATTAGAATACTTTTCCTTTATTTTCTCCCAATTCTAATTGAGCTGGCACCCAACCCGTATCACACCCCCTTTCACAAATACACCGGCTCACAATGGAACATGAACCAGGCTGGTTGGTGGGAATAAAGTATTTATTTATTTTAAGTTCAAAGAAAATCCCACAGTTGAATATTGGGCAGCAATCACCAACAGGGTGATAATTACAATGTAAACTAATGAAATACACTTGGCTGACCTCCTACAAGAACATAGCCAAAGCACAAAGGAATAGGAGCATTTTTTCTATTCGGGTTGATAGAACCCAAGTTAAGATTTCCTCCTGCAATGTTCCCTAAACCCCAATTAATCGAATTTACGTCTAAATATGAGCAGTAGTTTGGTGGTAAATCAGCCTCACGTTTAGATTGGGCTTGGCCTCATATCATTTTAGTAACCATACCCTATTATATTATATTATATTATATTATATTATATTATATTATATTATATTATATTATATTATATTATATTGGGGAATCTGGTGATATATTGTTTGCGGTATTTAGTGGTGAGCATATTTTTCTTCCCTATATTATGACCCCATCATACACAAAACCTTCCTTCCTATTAGAGTACCTTCAAGTGATCTATAGAGAGCCCTGGACCTAGGCAAGTGATGGAAACCGAACAATTTTATATAGAGATCAACCTATAGGTTGTGACTGGTATCAATGGCTTATCTACATCCAGCGATCTATATATTATATCAGATTCCTTCCAAACAACATGCACGGAAAGCACACACAAACCTGCTTTATCACTGAATATGATCAGCTTATTCTGGATTATTATTCTATCTGCATGGGCACATTGACAAATGCGCTATTAAAGAGAATGAATATCCCCTGTGTATTCATATAAATTCACAGATGCAAAAATGATACTAATTTGTTTTTATATTCTCATTATAAAATATACAAATACAACTCACAATTATCAGTTCTTACCATAAACATTGCACCATCATCTGTAATACAAAAAGAAAAAGAAACAGAGCAAGCAAGCCTTTTAAAACAGGAGTTAATTTTCCACATTCTGAACATAACAAAATAAAATGCAGGTATTTACTATGCTGTCTACACTGTATTACAATCAGTCATCCATGTGACCTTACACAGTGAAATCACTTGTACATATTTTCTTACCAAAATGTTTCTTTGAAGTTTCCCCCACACAACCTTGCTTCATTCGCCTCACAAAGACAGGCCCAGTCCGCACAAACTGCTCCTGTAATCTTGGGTGTCTGGGAAGCACGGCGAGAAACTCTCAAGCCAGCGCTCAGTGACACCATGAACTTCTGTCTTCAAAGCCTAGTCAACATGAAATAATTCCTTTTTTCCTCCTTTGTCATCAAGAGAGCTCTCCTCCAGCCCCTTTTTACATAGTTTTATATGCTGACACTTTCCTCCAATCATATTAAAATGATTGTTTTCAACAGCTCCCTTTACTTTTATAACAATGGATCCTTGCTCACCGAGCAACTGTTTCAATTATTATTTCCTGCTGCGCATATTTTCTGCTTTCTGCAGCCCAACACAGAAAGAGAGAGAAAGAGAGAAAAATAAATTGCCAGTGTGCGTTTAAAATGCATTATAGTAGTGCTACCAAAATATGTATTTTCACCGCATTTCGCACATACGACTACAGTATAATGTTAGGGAGTTAGAATGAGTGTTTAGTAACTGTTAATTAAGTTAGTCAGTTATATAAATAATGTAGTCTTCTATTTATGAGGTATTCAAGGAAAAAAATATGGTGCACTTTATTCTCTGCAGTTTCACATTGAGCTTTTGCTGTGTTATGAATTTTGTACCTTGCATGCCACCAACAACATATTCATATGTTATACTGGCAAATTTAGTAAAGCGCTATATATTCTTGTAAAGCACTATATATATATATTACTACAGGCTCCAGACGTTAGTCAGACCAGCCAGTGTGAGGACTGAGCCACGTGAGACCCCAACATGAGGAGGATACAAAGGCGTGTCCAGTGCAACCAAAGTTGGGGGGAAAATACCCTTGTTCCCCCTAAAATGATGTCCATGCCTGAAGTCGATTAGCAGGTGACAGCTATATATTTAGCACTGACAGTGAGCGCAGCAGCCAATAAGGCAGTATGCTGTGCAATATTCACAGCTATAAGGCTATGTTCAAAGAATTGTAAGAGCTACGTACAACATCTCCACATTGCTTCCTCTTGACCTCTTTGGAATGTGGAAGAGCTATTTTTGCATGCATTTGACCACGAACATATTGTAACTGTAACATGATTCATGCTCCACAACTGCTTCTCTCAGAGTATGAAGCAGTTTTGATCAAAAGGTATACCATTCTCTCTTTCATTAGCACCCAAGCATTTCATTCTAGTTCTTCTCATGGCATCCATCGTGTTTTTTAGAATGCTTGACACTCTAAGTGGTTTCAACTAGTGATGTGTAAAGGTTTTCTTCCCCAAACAAGTTTCAAACCCCTTCTCCATTAGCACCATCAAGTTTTGGCTGAGGTGGTAATGGCAATAAACATCTTGGGACATTCTGTGTCAGATGGTAACAAGGCGGCAGTCCACCGTAATGGCCTTCACTTCACTTGGACTATTATCTGTAGTAAGCAGGTACCAGCCGGTGCTTCCTACGCTGAGGTGTTCAAGACCAAGTATCCGTTTTTAATCCACAGCTGTTTTGGGTCTCTATCCTTAATTCTGCTACAAAGTAACGGTGCCTGTTCTCCATGTGGATTGTAGCAGATTGCATGTGTGCTGTCTCCTACATCATAAACCTCCAATGAGAGCTGCAGAAACCCTTGTATTGTCGACAGCATGTCTGATACTGTGTGTCAATAGATGCTCATCAACCGCCAAGGCTGAGGCCTTTCTCCTAGTGTACCAGGAAACACAGGGTGCCTGCCATTCAATTCATTGTGGGTAGTAGGCTCTTGCAGCGCCACATATTCACAAACACAAAGGACAGCAGAGTAGCCATGTGTATAAACGTTAGACCGCTACTGTATTAAAGATGCAAATGAGCAAAACAAGCCCACCTCTAGGCGTCTCCCAATACAGGAATGCAAGCGCTAACAGCAATTTAAGTGAATGTGGAAAACAACTGGTTGGACTGCATTCTGGTGCTTGTCCATTCAAATTCATAAAACTTAAGCGGAATGTAAAATGATATGTACTTTCAATGCAAGGAAAACATGATTTCAGAGTTCTGTTTCAGCCTATGCTTGACAAAACAAGAGTGCATATGAATTAATTAGGTGAGAAAAGTGAGCAGTGGTTTGCATGTATAGATTTTGATCTGTATATGAGTAATATAGCTACTATGGTAATATAGTAATAATAATATACTAATTGACAGAGCACTGTACAAAACAGGGTTCTGAATACAGGGCGAGAACATTGAGGAAAGCTATGGGATTGGAGAATAATTTAAAGGATTGATTCTCTTTTGTACACAAACCGGGAGATCTCCAGAGATATCTGTGGAACCTGTATGCATGTATTCACTAATGACAGGAGCATTTTAGCCTGTCCATTATACATTGAAATCATGCAATTTATGACCACTGTTTATGGCAAAAGGTGGCAATACACCAAGTAATTAATAACTAATACATGGATAATTCCAGTAGATGAAAGATCACCAATAGCACACTGGGTGCACTGCATCGGCAATGCCAATATAAAACCTATGTTGATGTCATTGCAGACAATATGTAATAATAGTCATTTTAATCATTTTTTGTGATTCTAGAGTGCTCAATATTTCTGAGAGAGATGTATGTGCAAGCTAGGCGTGGCTCATTGGTTATGCACCAGAATATCCTGCATGATACCAGTAGGCAGAGATAGCAATCTTGTGAGCTGTTTTCTGTGATATTGCTTCCTTCATAAAGGTCATATGGGTGGCAGGTCACCACCCATTATGAATAAGACACACCTTTATAAAATTATACACTCTTTGCTCCAAATGTTAATATAATTATTCATATGTTGTATGGTTGGTTTGTTATATGATTTGGCCACTTTTCATGTACAATATATAAACGTAAATGTTATTTTAGCCCTGTGATTTACAATATGTTTGAATATAACTTGATCACATGGTTTCCACATGTTATTTTTTTTTCAATGGTGCCAATTATTTTCACATACATATGTTTAAGGATAGACAACAATGTAGGCTTTGGCTTACTTTTCGTTTCCTGAATTCTGTCCCTTGGCATGTGACCAATTTGCATGAATAGGGGGTATGGTAAACTAGCAGTGGATTCTATTTTCTGACAAAGCAGAAGGTGGTTTGTGCTGATTTTCTTTTTAAATAAAATAACACATTAATTGAAAAACTCCTCATATTTTTTTATTGTAAAAGTACAGTTTTGTACATATTTAATGTCAAAAACTTTTGTTACAGTTTCCAATTTTTTTGTCCGTCACTCTTCATCTTTATACTTATTTTGCCTGTTGTTGCGCTTATCCAACTTTCTAGTTTATTTTCGAGGTTCCTGGTTTAACAGCGTATCCATGTAATTTATTACTGCGCAAATTAGTCGTCTATTTTCACCTGATAACAGGTTTTTCCACCATCTTTCGATGTCATTGTTCAATGGAGTGAACTTTAGTAAATGTGTTTTTCGCTGAGGGATTGTTCCTGCACACTCTGTAATTAGATGTTTAGTGGTTTCAATACCGCTGTTACAAAATCTACAAAAGCTGTCCTTTATTGTTGAGTCTTTTTGTCTCCATAATGTTTCTTTTGTTCTTAGTGTGTTTAATTTCAATCTCAAAAACTGCATGCGGTGGTGCTTTGAGGGACATTGTGTCAGAAATCTTGCTGGCATGTTTACTTTGTTTTCACTTGACCCTAGACTTGCCAATGATTTAAGTGTGTCTCTTGTTCCTTTGTTAATGATCCAGGACCATCGTTCAAATTTTTTTTCGCAATTTGTGGTGTGTTTTGTAGTTCTGATTTTTTTAGTCGGCTGATGCCAGGATTTCCATTATTTTGATGTTCCATTTAGTTAGAAGGTTCATTTGAGATCAAGTTTTCTGCTTGAAGATCTCATATGCTGGAATTGGAGGATGTAAATTAATTTTCCTCCATGTTATGAGTGATTTCCATGTGACTTTAGAGTGTAGCGAATGCAAACGCCATAACAGGTTCATCCTTCAAAGTTGCTAATTATTTGATGAAAAACAAGTGTACTTTTACAGAAAGGCACAGTGACTCCCCTGGCTGAGTCAGGTGTAAGAGATTGTAAAACGGTCCCAAGTTTATATCTGCATTGTCAGGTGTGTGCCGTTTAACTGCAAACACTCTGGCAAGCAGTGTCTGCACTATCGGCCAATGTGATTGCCCATCGCTGCAAATCCGCCTTTGTCAGACATGAACTTAATGAAATCAAAGCTTCGATCCCATCTGACTGCATCTGAGTGTTGTTGCTGTTTCAAGCTACACACCAGATTACTGAGCACGGGTGGGTAGCATGCAGTGTCAGCCTTCACACTCATGATTGGTTACCTACATTCTGATGTGCTTGACCTTTTTTTAGGAGCAATCTACTAATAAAAGAATAATGAAATACATATGTTTTTGAAGTTATTACTATCTTGGCAAATGCACATGTTGCTCCTTTTTTTGTATAAAGAACAAATAAACCACCAAATAATTATTGGTACAAACTCTCATACTCATGGCCATCACCACCCCAGTAGCTCGCTCCAGTAGCTCACGCCTATAGGCCATTAACTACAAGTAGCTCTTGCCAACCTAAAGGTGGGCGACTCCTGGTATAAGGGGAGCAGAGAGCCTAGTAGACTGGAGAGAGCTGGACATCAACGGGATAGATGATCTCACGTCAGAACAAAGGGGTGAGGGGCTAAGGACAGATTTGTGTGAGGGACGGATCTCCTAAAATCAGGGCAGCGGAAGGCAGGGGAGGTGTGGCTGAGGAAACAGCTGTAAAAAGGATCAAGATTAGAGATCAGTGCATAAGGATACAAGTGAGGGATATGTAATAATATGTATGAAGGGTATCTTCATCAGGAGGCTGAGTAGAAATGTGGAGCAAGGGTAAGACACACACATTTTTCCTCAGGTCGTGTCTGTCTATTCATCAAAGTGCAAGCAACACACTTTTATTGCAGTTTTGAGAATTCCAAGTTTTCAACACAATGTATAGGGTGTGCTACCAGCTCATACAAATCCTATTACAGCTCATCAGTTGAAAATTGTGTCTTCTGCTGTTGCCGTATATTTTTTTGGGAAATTGTCTATATGCTCAAGCGAAGACACACATGCAAGTCTAATGATATAGTGAAAATGCCCCCTGAAATGGACAGACACCTCTATTCAGCATTACACACTACTTACAGGATGCAAATATATTTTGGTGAAATGGTTTCTAAAACATTTTAGTTTACAGTACCTGTCAATGACACTCATAGAAATCATTTTTATTATCAAGAACATCAGCTTCATCACATTTTGCTTGACACTCGTTTGTCCCCAAATATGTAGAATACATTGGGGATAAACCATCTGTTCGAGACACAGCTTTATCATTTGGCCACTAAGTGGCCCCTTGCCCTTCAACGGGGGTGAATGCACCCACACATTCATGTGCTGGATCTGGACAACGGTGCACTCTAAGTAGGGGTTACAGTTGGTGGTGGGGGCTTGACGAAAGAAGTAGGTGGATTTTGTCAAAAAACAGTGAGTATGCACAGTTCATCAAAGACTTTGTCATCAACACTTTTAATGTTGAATTGTACAAAATAATCTGAAATGAAATAGGGGCTTCCTCTCAACAAATGTTGTAGTAATCAACGTTTTCAGGCTACAACATTTGTTGAGAGGAAGCCCCTAGTTTATTTCATATTATTTTGTACAATGCAACATTAAAAGTGTAGCTGACAAAGGGCCTCATTACGACCCTGGCACTAAGGGGTTAACGGCGCCGTAAAAGGCTGCAGCACCGTTAACCCCTTAGTGCCTAATTACGAGGCCTAATTTGCGGCTCCCTACCTTAACGGCTGGTCTGAACCAGCCGTTAAGGTAGGGACCCGCAAAGGGACCTTGAAGGTAATTATGGTACCACAATTTGCAGTACCGTAATTACCACCTTCCCCATTCCCATTGAGCCCTATGGCGCAAAAATGGGAATGGGGAAGGGCCAATGGTGCATGGGGAATTACCGCCCCGCCACCCTTGGAATGGGGTTGTAATTCCCCATTGCACCATGGCGGACTTGTTACAATACCGGCAGCTAATTGCGCCATTGGTTACCGCCGGTGTTGTAATGAGGGCCAAAGTCTTTCATAATAGGGAGGATGTCTCTTTGACATACAGGGGTCATTACTTGTATTGACAAAATGGCCACAGTCCTGCTGATTGTCAGATTGTTGACCTTTGTATCGCAGGACATGCTCTCTGTCTGTGTTAGCAAGTCGCAATTTACGCAATCTGGCAAGGCACACTGGAAACCATGTAAATATAGCCTGACATGTAGTGACACTCTGTGCACTTTGTGTGTGATTCTACACTCTGCACACACTGTTAAACCTTGTGATACTGACGCTTAATGCTATGTTGTGTGCTTGTTGTGCGCCAATCAGCAGAGGGTGCTTGCATTCCTGATCTGGATTCCATTTGGGGTTCCGCGAGCTGTGAAGTGTACAGTATGTGCAAAATATGTTTTTATGTGCACAGCCTTCATACACTCATCATGGAGAAGGGTCATAACAGCCTAAAAATTGACAGGTCGATAACATCCTGTGACCTATGAACCTGCATGCAGGAAAAGTTAGGTGCTCCAAATGTCAGTACTGAGTACTCACTCAGTACTCAGTACTAAGTACTCAGTGAAGAGAATAATCTTTAAAAAAAAGTACCTTCTCTAGTCTATATTAAATATCTGCTGATGGTATGATATGATAGGTTATTTATTACGCACTTAATACCCAGAGGTTTTTAATCGCGGACCCAGGGATCGAACCTGTGTTGCTCCGTGTCATCTTGCTTCCAAGGCGAGCACGTTGCCCCTGAGATATCCTCCCGAAACTGCATGAGTAAACCCTCCTAGACCCTGGCAGGTGACTCCACACAATGAAAGATTCTGTAGGTGTACTAGAGGGTGCACCTATACTTTATCGGATGGAAATGCCACAATTAAATGGCAATGCAGAATAACAGACACCGTATGTAGTGTCCTCTTCTGTTGATGAACACTTTTCAAAAGAATTTGGGGCCAGTGGCACAAACATATTTACCCCCAAAATAAAGAGATCGCTGGTGTGCAAGGGGTCCAGGAATGTGCACCTCGACTTCATTATAATCGCTACCGACACATAGCTTGATACTGTAGGCAGCAATCAAAATACAGCAGCCAGGGCCCCTCCTCTCAAGGTCCCCTGATCCCTGCATCTGTGCTGTGAGCAGAATAATAAGAACTGTATGGATAAAACACGCAGATCCTATATCAAACAGCACAGGTAGTAACATACTGTACACCTGAGCATAATGTATATTATTGATTTGTGTGACTGTTTAAATTTAGATGCCAGGAGAAAGATGCATGCCCTTAGCATAGATAAAGCACATAGAGTGGGATGCATGTCCTTAGCATGGATAAAGGACACAGATTGCGAGCCATGAAAAAAGTTGTACCATGTACTTTTTCTGGGAACATGCTGTAGCACATGTACATGATGGGGATTTAAAGCAACAGCATGGGGGAAATACAAGCACTCCTTACTTGGGATGATCCACATGCCCCAAACACTCCCAATCTACACACCTCTGACTTTGCCCCAGTGTTGCAAGAGAGACACAATTAGCATACAGTTGTGTCTGTGGCATGGGCAATGAATCATTTAGCACCTTTTATTTATTTATTTATTTATTTATTTATTTATTTATTTATTTATTTATGTATTTATTTGTTTATTTATTTTGTTGGTGGACCTTGTTTATATTATACACAAAGTGAAGACAGCAATGTTAGTTCTTGTATCCTCTGCTAGCCCTGGAACCTCTGGCATGTTCAAACTTTCTACCCTTAGACATTATTGTATTTATTTGTAATGCGCTGAAACAAGAGCCCTCGCGCATGGAAGTGCAGACAAGACAAACAACAAACAATCTGAAGAGTCTAATCAGAGCACAGACTTCAGAGGGAACTTAGAAGCTCAGCCATGTTTCTGCTGTACCACCATTGCTGGACAATCCCAGTGATGTCAACGTGCAACTGAAAGTGCCCCTTAACCTCATGAAGGTGGCATGGCAGTACAAGGCGCTTAGCGTTGAACCCTGTGAGTGATGCATTCGCCAATCCAATGGGATGTGTTATGCCATTCTATGGTGTGCACCGTGATTTGAGCTCTGGCATGTTGGAGAGTGGCACGTGATGGCGCATCTGCAGTTTTTCAATGTGCAATAGCATGTAGTGCTACAAAGCACATGGTAGGATGTTATGCAACCAACAGTGATTAAGAGAAACGTAAATTTGCGTCCTTGACAGTTGGAACCTTTTCTTTATGTTCCCTGAACTCAATACATCTTGGACCTTTTCCAACACTGGTTTGGATATTTGTTAATGTAGAATTTTACATAGGCAGACCTGTTATTTGACATGTGTTTGTTCTTCCAATATTCATGTACTGGCAGACTTGTTTAATTGACATTTACTGTTTGTTCTGTTTTTCTTCCTCATGTATTGAGGCACACTCATTCAGTTTGGCAATGCATTTTCTTTGTTGTTCTACACTTGCAAACTGATTCATACGTATTACTCATTACTGTGGGTCTCATCACGAGTTGGGCGGTAACGCCTGCGCTAATAGCGCTGGCGCTATCTGCCCTACCGCCAAACCCACTGGTGCTATTAGCGCTGGATCACGGGTTTGGCGGATTTGGAATTCCCCATTGAGCCCATTCGGTATCAGCGCGAATTTTCGGTGGATTTCCCCCCAGCTCAGATCTGGGGAGAAATCCGCCGAAGCCCTGATTTGGCAGACCCTTAAATCCGGCGGTAACAGCGCTACCTCCGGATTTAAGGGTTACAGCCAAATTCGTGATGAGGTTGTATCCAAAAATAAAATTCTGTTCGAAGTTGGTTTTGTTGATTATTTATTTATTGTCCAAACACATATTACTCTATTCCTTCATTGTTTTCATGATTATTGTTAATCATCAAATTTAATGAAATACAGCATTATTTCTTATACACCAGCCTTTTTTGGTGTTTTGTTCGCTCTAATTTTTAAGTAAGTTCTGGCCATATAGGGCAATTCAATTAGGATATCTTTTTCATACCAGCCCAGAATAAGTATGAGGATTTAATTTTCAATTCAGTATACAGCTTTTTGGATTCCTTGTTTTCTAGCGAATAGTGATTAGGTCACACTGAAAAGACTGAGATGGCTTTTAGGGGCATTTAAGGGAGACCCATTTTATGTGACTGCGATTTATACTGCATGCTGATGCCATTTGCATGATTTTTAGATTCTCTGGCAGATCGAAAATACATTGTTTAGACTAGTTTTTGTTCACAAAGCCCATAGAGTTAGCTGTCAAATCTTTATAGAAACAGACACTGTCCCCAACATTCTGCACTTTTTATGTCTCTTTCTTTCTCTTATGCTTACAATATGTTTATTTTTCTTTACAGACGCCACCCAGTTGGCCAAACTGAAAACAGAGAAAGAGTCTACAAACTTCACTAAAGGGTGAGAGGCCCCCCTTCCCGAGGGTGGTTCCAGCCTTCCAGAGATCCACGATATGATAGGCCAAGAACAGCAGAGCAGCCAACTGCACTAAGTGAAACAAATCCATGTCTTTTTTGCACACACCCCAACCCACAGCACTCAGTATGCAGCTGATGTCCGTTGAATATTTGGTTCAAAAGAACATTTTGTAACATCTCATCTATAGCGTGAACTGACTCAGTGACACTTTCAAAATGCTGCTGGAGAGCAAGGGGGGACCAGCTCCCTTCGTTGAACTTCATATGGTGTAATTCCAAATACCCCCTCTGTTTGCCTTCTCCACCATAGTATTAGTTAATCTCTTAGAAGCAGAAAGGCAGTGACCTCTTACTAAAGAGAGATGACCACGGTTGGGCACCAATTCACAACCCTACAGTTTGAATGCTGGCAAACCTAAGCGTGAAAGATAGGCCGTGTTTCCATATTAGAGTACAGAAGTAGGTCGGGTGTGCACCTATGGAAGATTGACAATATTCTGGCATAAGTGGATGCTGATTATTGCAAAAACACCGGACTCAGACATCTTATTTTTTCTCAATGTCACTGGACCTAGTAAGATCACTGTTTTTGTTCTCCCTGTCCCCATCCCTTGCCTTGTCGCGCACTGAAACACTTGTGTACGAGCGCGATAGAAATAAAATATCAATTCAATACCAAACAACTCCTGTGTTAAGAAATATTGCATGGACTTTTTCAAGTGGTAAATTGCCCCCTGTCGTCAATCTGCCATATCGTTTCTAGAGATTCCGGTGATAAGTGAGAACCCGTCTTTATTACTCTTGGTGTTCCATGCTGAGCAATCCCAAACACAATTATCAGGCAGCCCTTTTATTTTCCCAGTCTGCAGAATAAAATGCGGCCACAATGAAGTTTCGGACGCTATGCATCTGTTGGCAGGGTCTACCACTCAAGGTAGATCAACACCTGTCATACAGCTACCTATCGTCACTTGCAATTCCTGGTTTTTAATGTGAACATTTCTTTATTTCCTACATTCAGCTCAGGTACACTTCATTCTAAAAAATATGCTCTTCTAAGTTTCTGTAACAAAGTTGAAGCACGTTTACAACAGTTCTTCAATCAGACATTTATTTAACACTGGTGTAAGCCCTTGTAGGGCCAAAGTGCAGGTTTTCATTGACATAGTAGGACCACTTCATGTCCTAAAGCAACAGCTCCCTCTACCTGTGACAACAGCCAAAGCTATGCAAATTATCATCGTCTCTATGTATCCTAAAACAACTGTGCCCTCTACTGGTGAAAACAGGCAAAGCTATGTGAATTGGAACTGTCTCTATACATCCTAAGGCAGAGGTCTTCAAACTAGAGGTCTTCAAACTGTGGGGAAATGAAATGGGAAGGGGCAGCTCATATGATCAGACTGGACCATAAAACGGTCTTAGGCACCATTGAAAAAATGGCCAGCAGTTGCAAATGGATATTCAGTCCCTTAGTCACAATAGTGTCCAAGGGGTTGTTTTTGTTCAAATGTAAACAAATGGTGATATTTAAAGAATATTTATTCAGCCACAATGGTCAAAACTACTAGCTGCATAGTGAAGTAACTCCTCAAACTGGCCCTAGATATACACGTAGGGCATCATATGTTTGTACATATGTGAACTGCAGAATGAAGATGACATGTGGATTCCTCTTGAAGTGGGAAAATGGAACAACAGGCTCCCGCCAATCCCCTCTCGCGCTTGGCCTAGAGGATCACGGCCTAGGCACCCGCCACGAGAGGAGTTTGCCTATCTACCAGACGACCAAATACCATGGTACAGGAACATACGGATGTGCCCACCCACCTGCCCAGCAGCCCGCCCTGCCCATGCCGACACCTGCGGCATGGATGAACTCAACTAAGCCAACACATCGTTAGAGATGCCATGACGACCTAGCCAACGGTCAGCACACCGGTGCAAACATGCACACTGGACACTCCCACACCAATCCACACGAAGAACATACTCAGTGCTATGACATAGGTGACGAACACACCCACGGACGTGCATCTTTATTATTTTTCACATAGGCTTTTCAAAATGCAGAAACGCAAGACGCACAATGAACTCATCTAAAGAGCTTGCTCACGCTTCTCCTAAACCCAGGTGCCATAGTGAGAAATATACAATATGATACCACAACCTAAAGCGCCTGTGCACCAAACGGTTCCACCTATACACCAGACTCAATTAGGCCGCAAGCAAGAGCTTCCATGAACATTAAATGAACAAGAGTGCGGTTGCTGACCCTGCAGAATGAGCCCGGCGAAAGCAGACAGCCAAGGGCACAATGTTGCAATCTCGCACGCCGCAAGCAGACGTCAAAGTCACACCTGCAAATTAAACCAGGCACACAGTGGAAAAAACAATATTAATTGTGCAGAATTCTGCCCAACCACGGTCCCACCTCACGTGACCAAGCCAAACCTGACAGGATGCCAAGGCCAGGAGGAAGGAGACGCCTGAATCCCCCGTTACAAGAGACAGGCAGATACAATTAAAAGACTCAATGGACATCTGCGGCAGTGGGAGTAGTCGGCCTTCCAACATATGAATAAATCCTCCCATTGTCTGCACCTACCCATAGTGAAACATTGTTGCAAATGACAGGTGCACCGCGAGCTGGGAACAGCGATGGTCCCAGACTGGGAGGCTCGCGAGTGGACCAATCAGAACATGGGGCTCTTATCACTGACGCCATTAACATTGACCAATCCTCAGGGGTCTTCATGTAACAATTTTCATGTATCAAATTGAAGGGACAACCCAAGTATATCACCTGACTGACCCTCAACCACTAACACCGTTCTATATACGTATGCTATACTAACCCTACCACTCGAACAACCAATCCAGAGTGGAGATAGGTTTTTTGCTAAACTTTCCAAGGTGACGCAAGTAGCACGTCATACTAAGGTAAAAAGGGCCTGCGAGCCCCACGATTGTGTGTGTGTCAGGACGGACACGTACGATCCTTGACCCATCCCTGCCGTTTTGTCTAATAAACAGCAGAACCACCTTGCTTCTTGCGTGTGTCTCATACTCTGTTGGTTTCGGGATATACGGGAGGAGTTGGGGCCTCCCTGCCCGGAGGTCTGCGGACGGCCCAGCCGACCCCGGCAGAATTTCCCCCCGACAAGTTGGAGGCACTGCTGAGATCTGTTTAAGATCTGATTTTTATTTTATTTTTCCAAGTACTCCCGTTGCGAGGAGGCCCGGCGGCGCGGCCCCCTCTGCCGCTGCCCCCTTCTGAGGACTACAGGACCATCGCGGAACTGCGAGAAGACTGGACAGCGCAATCCGGATATTGGCCTTCGGGAGCCGGTTTAGAAGTATCCCGCCCGCGGTTGGCGAGTGTCCAGACGTGGTCCAGACGAGGGGAGGTGGCGAGCCGCTTGGCGGGGTGCACGCAGTCGAGCGGCCGCGCATCAGGAGAACTTGGTGAGTATGCCACACCCAACAAGCAATGTGAAATTGTGAGGGAGGGGGGAGGAATTAAATACGGGAGGTGGGAGGTGTTGCACAGGTGCGCGGCGAAGGTTTGACAATTTACTGTTGACAATGAAATGAATGGTAGCCGAACGAGTGCGAGAGCAGTCGGCTACGTTAAGTGAGAGAGGGGGGGGAGCACGAAAACATCACATGCGGCCGCTCGTAGACACTGATTGGCCTAGGTCGCGACTACGTGTAAGGGTGTGTGTGGTTTCCTACGATTAGGTAATTATTGATCAATGAGTAGATGAGGATCCCTATTGATCGAGCAAGAAACTCGATAGGTAGATGACGTTTCCCTGTAGGCGGTAGCTAGCTGGTTGCCCAATACGGAAGATAATTGGCTGGTCAAGCCCTCCTGTCGAGGGGCGTATCACACGCGAGGCGACGCAGCGTGCGCAGTCCGATTATATTATTGATTACCTTGTTCCAGGCGTGACAGGAAGACAGCTGTGAGGTTAACGGGGGTAGATTGCAAGTGTATTAAGAACTTACCAGTAGTTTGAAGAGATCGGTGACGTCACCAGTAGGGCTTTCATAGGATACCTCGAGCACAAGGCATCTTTCTTTCTGAGAGTGGTGGGGAAGAGAGTTGTGGTAAGGGAGTGGAAACGGAGATAAACGGTAATGAGTTGATCGGGGGAAGGCGAAACAGGGGACGTGGCTGCGCACGGAGAACGCCGGCCACGGCAAGTGTAGAAGAGGGAGGAGGAGCAAATGAAAATAGGACGGCTGTATAAGAATGTCACAAGGGGTACGCAGCCGCAGGGGGCTACGTGCGCCTCGGCCGCAGGGGGCCGTAAGGGTGTTCTGTAAAGGAAGAAAAGAAAGAAAAGAATATACAAATGTAAATACTATATTTTAATAATTTTCCTTAGCGGACTATCGCAAGTCCCCAAACTCACGGGGCCAGGTAAAGGTATAAGGCTGTGTATTGTAAGTGTTAGTAAGATAACAGCTACCAAATAGGGGAAGGATAACAAGTGGAGCGCTACTATGTCATATGGGGCAGGATCGGGAGGGTGGGGGAACACCCTCACTACCCTACTACAACACATATGTAAAACACTGTCACCCCATAGGGAGAAACTGATCAAGTATAGCATATAATGGACACAGGGGACGGACAACAAAATGACAACACCATGGCCGCCTAATGGTAGCTTCGATCCCTATACCCAACATTCACTATTAAACCATCTGCATAACACATACAAGGGGAAGAAGTTGACACACCACGTGGAGGCGTTTAACTTATGGAGGATGTTCCAAGGGTCCCGACCAGGACCAAATGGAATGTTCACTGTGGGGGAAACACTGGAAGAAAAAGAGATTAAGGAGGAAGGAGAGAATGGGGAAAAGGAGAGTGAAGGCCCAAAGAACACGGGAAACGGACAAGAGGGAGGAGAAAAGAATAATAACTCAAAAGAAAATGAAATAAAAAAGGAACAGAGCGATGATATACCCCTAGCGAAGGTAGTGAAAACAGAGGGAGGGGGGTTGTACCCTTTAAGAGAACTAGGAGAAATAGAAAGAGAACAGTTAAGGGCAGCTGAGGGGTACTCGAACCCGGCATACAGCCCGCCACCATATGCAGCTCATAGGAAGATGCCAGCAGGGGAGGGGAGGACTGGAGAAGAGCAAACTGTGGAAATAGGACATGATGAGTGGGTAGCTGCGCAGATACTATTACAATTACGAGGTTCATTAACAGGAGAAGAGAAGGAGGTAGTAAGGAAAATGAACGAGGATAATACCAGGGAGAGTGAAATGAAAGGGGAAGAGCTGTTACGACAAAAGGAAGAGATTTTGGAGGAACGACTAGCAGAGTTAAGGGATGAGCAGAATGAACTGATCAAACAGCTCGAGAGGGAGGAAAGAGAGAGAGCGAGGGAAAGGAAAGAAGGTAAGAACGAGTTGGAAAAAATAAGGGAACGAACTGAGGAGCAAAGGAGAGAAGCCGAAAGGGTAAAAGCAGCAGCAGAAAGGGTATCAAGAGCAGTACTACCAGAGAGGAAAAAGGAAGAAGAAGAGAAAGAAAAAGAAATGGCAATGTCGAAGAAGAGATTACTATCAGAAACGACTAGGAAATACGAAGAAGGGAGGGTGATAGAGAGTATATTAGAACATAAGAGGGTGAGATGGGAAAGGAAGAAAGAGGATGAAAGGATATTGGAAAAGATGAGTAGTGAAGTAATGGAGGAATTAAAAAGAAAAAGGGAGGAAATTGGTAGAGAGATGGAGGAGAGAAATGAAGGGGAAAGAGAAGATAGGAGAGGGGCGAGTGAAGTAAGGAGGTATGTATATAGAGACACAGAAGTAGCAACAACATCAGCGCAAAGGGGAGCGGTTGGTAAAGGAGAAAAGGGAGAACCGGACCTAATAGACTTAAAAACAGTAAATATCAAGGGGAAAAAGACAGAGTGGGGGCTGCCATTTACAAATGACTTTTGTAGTGAGGAAGAAGAAGGAATGGAGAAGGAAGGAAGAAATAGTGAAAGGGAAAGCCTAGATAAACTATACACCACCCGGACCAATACAGACTCACCATGGATCTGTAGGAGAAAGGATGAACTGGAGAGAAGTGAGGAGGAAGAGCAAGGAATAGCGGAAAGACAGACACATGAAGCCACACCGTCACCATCCCACCCTACATGCTCAACCACCTGACGCTCATTACGTACAACCAAACTCGCGCCCTTCACAAACGAACTGACACCCTATGCAGGTAGGCTTAGAGACCTCCCTAGACGCAGGCAGGAAGGACGAATACACACGCCCACATTAAATACAGGAAATGATGAAAGAAGGGGAAAAGATGGAGAAGAATGAGTTACGAGCAGGGGAAATACGGACGAAATTGACGATGTAGGAGAGAGGGAAGAAGAGGAGGGGTGTGAGGACTCGATTTTATGGAACCCAAGGGGTAAAACGAGACACAACTTAATGCCACTTCTGGAGAGGGGAGGGGTTAGACCACAATACGTCCCTTGGAAGCATGCAGACAAAGAAAATATAAAGTGCAGGCTCCCATCATTAAGTGGAGGTGCGGGTAAATGGATATATGAAATGGAAAAACACACCGCAGGACAGAAACTGGCAGTGGGAGATGTAAAGGGCCTTCTAATATCGATACTAGGGGATGCAGCGGATGACGTTTGGAAGAGAGCGGGATTCACTGGGGTAACAATAACAAACACATCGCACGATGAGGCACCATTCGCAAACTGCAGACATGCACTATGGCAGGCACTGAGGGTACAGTACCCAGACACATCAGACATAGGAGCAATTACCTCACGCAAGATGCGTGAGAACGAAGATCTGGAGGCACTGCTGAGATCTGTTTAAGATCTGATTTTTATTTTATTTTTCCAAGTACTCCCGTTGCGAGGAGGCCCGGCGGCGCGGCCCCCTCTGCCGCTGCCCCCTTCTGAGGACTACAGGACCATCGCGGAACTGCGAGAAGACTGGACAGCGCAATCCGGATATTGGCCTTCGGGAGCCGGTTTAGAAGTATCCCGCCCGCGGTTGGCGAGTGTCCAGACGTGGTCCAGACGAGGGGAGGTGGCGAGCCGCTTGGCGGGGTGCACGCAGTCGAGCGGCCGCGCATCAGGAGAACTTGGTGAGTATGCCACACCCAACAAGCAATGTGAAATTGTGAGGGAGGGGGGAGGAATTAAATACGGGAGGTGGGAGGTGTTGCACAGGTGCGCGGCGAAGGTTTGACAATTTACTGTTGACAATGAAATGAATGGTAGCCGAACGAGTGCGAGAGCAGTCGGCTACGTTAAGTGAGAGAGGGGGGGGAGCACGAAAACATCACATGCGGCCGCTCGTAGACACTGATTGGCCTAGGTCGCGACTACGTGTAAGGGTGTGTGTGGTTTCCTACGATTAGGTAATTATTGATCAATGAGTAGATGAGGATCCCTATTGATCGAGCAAGAAACTCGATAGGTAGATGACGTTTCCCTGTAGGCGGTAGCTAGCTGGTTGCCCAATACGGAAGATAATTGGCTGGTCAAGCCCTCCTGTCGAGGGGCGTATCACACGCGAGGCGACGCAGCGTGCGCAGTCCGATTATATTATTGATTACCTTGTTCCAGGCGTGACAGGAAGACAGCTGTGAGGTTAACGGGGGTAGATTGCAAGTGTATTAAGAACTTACCAGTAGTTTGAAGAGATCGGTGACGTCACCAGTAGGGCTTTCATAGGATACCTCGAGCACAAGGCATCTTTCTTTCTGAGAGTGGTGGGGAAGAGAGTTGTGGTAAGGGAGTGGAAACGGAGATAAACGGTAATGAGTTGATCGGGGGAAGGCGAAACAGGGGACGTGGCTGCGCACGGAGAACGCCGGCCACGGCAAGTGTAGAAGAGGGAGGAGGAGCAAATGAAAATAGGACGGCTGTATAAGAACGTCACAAGGGGTACGCAGCCGCAGGGGGCTACGTGCGCCTCGGCCGCAGGGGGCCGTAAGGGTGTTCTGTAAAGGAAGAAAAGAAAGAAAAGAATATACAAATGTAAATACTATATTTTAATAATTTTCCTTAGCGGACTATCGCAAGTCCCCAAACTCACGGGGCCAGGTAAAGGTATAAGGCTGTGTATTGTAAGTGTTAGTAAGATAACAGCTACCAAATAGGGGAAGGATAACAAGTGGAGCGCTACTATGTCATATGGGGCAGGATCGGGAGGGTGGGGGAACACCCTCACTACCCTACTACAACACATATGTAAAACACTGTCACCCCATAGGGAGAAACTGATCAAGTATAGCATATAATGGACACAGGGGACGGACAACAAAATGACAACACCATGGCCGCCTAATGGTAGCTTCGATCCCTATACCCAACATTCACTATTAAACCATCTGCATAACACATACAAGGGGAAGAAGTTGACACACCACGTGGAGGCGTTTAACTTATGGAGGATGTTCCAAGGGTCCCGACCAGGACCAAATGGAATGTTCACTGTGGGGGAAACACTGGAAGAAAAAGAGATTAAGGAGGAAGGAGAGAATGGGGAAAAGGAGAGTGAAGGCCCAAAGAACACGGGAAACGGACAAGAGGGAGGAGAAAAGAATAATAACTCAAAAGAAAATGAAATAAAAAAGGAACAGAGCGATGATATACCCCTAGCGAAGGTAGTGAAAACAGAGGGAGGGGGGTTGTACCCTTTAAGAGAACTAGGAGAAATAGAAAGAGAACAGTTAAGGGCAGCTGAGGGGTACTCGAACCCGGCATACAGCCCGCCACCATATGCAGCTCATAGGAAGATGCCAGCAGGGGAGGGGAGGACTGGAGAAGAGCAAACTGTGGAAATAGGACATGATGAGTGGGTAGCTGCGCAGATACTATTACAATTACGAGGTTCATTAACAGGAGAAGAGAAGGAGGTAGTAAGGAAAATGAACGAGGATAATACCAGGGAGAGTGAAATGAAAGGGGAAGAGCTGTTACGACAAAAGGAAGAGATTTTGGAGGAACGACTAGCAGAGTTAAGGGATGAGCAGAATGAACTGATCAAACAGCTCGAGAGGGAGGAAAGAGAGAGAGCGAGGGAAAGGAAAGAAGGTAAGAACGAGTTGGAAAAAATAAGGGAACGAACTGAGTAGCAAAGGAGAGAAGCCGAAAGGGTAAAAGCAGCAGCAGAAAGGGTATCAAGAGCAGTACTACCAGAGAGGAAAAAGGAAGAAGAAGAGAAAGAAAAAGAAATGGCAATGTCGAAGAAGAGATTACTATCAGAAACGACTAGGAAATACGAAGAAGGGAGGGTGATAGAGAGTATATTAGAACATAAGAGGGTGAGATGGGAAAGGAAGAAAGAGGATGAAAGGATATTGGAAAAGATGAGTAGTGAAGTAATGGAGGAATTAAAAAGAAAAAGGGAGGAAATTGGTAGAGAGATGGAGGAGAGAAATGAAGGGGAAAGAGAAGATAGGAGAGGGGCGAGTGAAGTAAGGAGGTATGTATATAGAGACACAGAAGTAGCAACAACATCAGCGCAAAGGGGAGCGGTTGGTAAAGGAGAAAAGGGAGAACCGGACCTAATAGACTTAAAAACAGTAAATATCAAGGGGAAAAAGACAGAGTGGGGGCTGCCATTTACAAATGACTTTTGTAGTGAGGAAGAAGAAGGAATGGAGAAGGAAGGAAGAAATAGTGAAAGGGAAAGCCTAGATAAACTATACACCACCCGGACCAATACAGACTCACCATGGATCTGTAGGAGAAAGGATGAACTGGAGAGAAGTGAGGAGGAAGAGCAAGGAATAGCGGAAAGACAGACACATGAAGCCACACCGTCACCATCCCACCCTACATGCTCAACCACCTGACGCTCATTACGTACAACCAAACTCGCGCCCTTCACAAACGAACTGACACCCTATGCAGGTAGGCTTAGAGACCTCCCTAGACGCAGGCAGGAAGGACGAATACACACGCCCACATTAAATACAGGAAATGATGAAAGAAGGGGAAAAGATGGAGAAGAATGAGTTACGAGCAGGGGAAATACGGACGAAATTGACGATGTAGGAGAGAGGGAAGAAGAGGAGGGGTGTGAGGACTCGATTTTATGGAACCCAAGGGGTAAAACGAGACACAACTTAATGCCACTTCTGGAGAGGGGAGGGGTTAGACCACAATACGTCCCTTGGAAGCATGCAGACAAAGAAAATATAAAGTGCAGGCTCTCATCATTAAGTGGAGGTGCGGGTAAATGGATATATGAAATGGAAAAACACACCGCAGGACAGAAACTGGCAGTGGGAGATGTAAAGGGCCTTCTAATATCGATACTAGGGGATGCAGCGGATGACGTTTGGAAGAGAGCGGGATTCACTGGGGTAACAATAACAAACACATCGCACGATGAGGCACCATTCGCAAACTGCAGACATGCACTATGGCAGGCACTGAGGGTACAGTACCCAGACACATCAGACATAGGAGCAATTACCTCACGCAAGATGCGTGAGAACGAAGATCCTGTTGATTATATCCAGGAAATCCAAGAGAAGTGGCGCATGGAAACTAGAGAACAATGGGACAAAACACCAGCAATATTCTATCATATACTAGTACAAGGGCTCCCAGAAGCAGTTCAGAAACAACTGAAGAAAGTAGTGGGAATGGAAGCAAAAGCATGGCCAGAAATACAACTGACAATAGTGCATCATTGCAGGACATGGCAAGGAAAAATGAAACAAAAGGAAGAGGACAGGAAAACGGAAGAGGCTAAACTAGTACAGAAAAAACTTACTAAATACACAATGGAATGGGCACTAATAACTACACCTGCAACAATGACCCAAAGCCCCACACAAGTAGTGGCTGCACAAGATCCCTCCCAAATACCATCCTCACAGACTATAACACAACAGGTGCCGCCACTCCAACCATACACGACCAACATGGGAGGAGGATACTCAATGCCAGGAGCTGGGTATTATAATTACAACAGGGGAAGAGGAGGAATAATGAGAGGGAGAGGATACGGATATAACACACAACAGCAGGTGGGAGGACTTAGAAATTCCTACCCCACCGGGCAACCAGTATACCAGGACAACACAGGAAGCTTTCCATGGCAGAGTAGGGAACCACCGGTGTGTTGGATTTGTGGATTAGTAGGGCACATGTCACGCACGTGTAGAGTAAGACCAGGAACACCATCATGGAGCGAACAGGGACAACTAAGGCCCACACAGGAACAGCAGGGCATACAGCAACAGCAGACGTTGCAACAGGGAAATTAACAGCAACAACTAGTAACACAACAACAGCCACAGGCATATTCACTGCCACAACAACAGGTAGCGATAACACAACAACCCCAAGCACAACAAACACAACTGGGTAGGGTGACGGTCCTGGGACATAACCCTTACACAGGAAATGGTCAATCGTTGTACCCTCAATAGGACAGCCCACAGACGGCCTTGGTGGGTCCCATCCTGTCGGTAACACCTAATAGTGCGGAGGAACCACGCATAGAGGTAACGATAGGTGACCAAAGATTATCATTCCTTGTTGACACCGGGGCGACCCGGTCTTGCATAAGGGAAGGTAAATTTAAGATGTCAGGCGAAGCCATGAACACCCAAGGATTCTCTGGGGCTAGGGGGTTGGTTCCCTTTACTGATAACATTCCCTTATCAATAGTGGATTATGACATATCAGTCCCACTTTTATATTCTAGGGCCTCACCAGTAAATATACTGGGGAGAGACATCATGAACAGGTTGAATATGACGATCTCCTTTACGGAGGACGGCATAATTTGCTCTACTCCAGGAATTAACATGCTCACAGCACGACAAATTATGCAAGCATACTGCGGACAGACAGCGATTAGGGCTGAGCCAGTAGATGGTGAACTATTCCAGTACGGGACAGACATGGCATTTGCATGGATGCCAGGGATAGAAGGAAAGACCTGGAGGAGGCCAGCAGCTTATTTGTTCAGACCAGAAACACCAGCCAATGAACCAGAAGGAAAGGTGATTTCAGTGAACATAGAGAGCATTATAGCAACAGCTGATTACATTGCGGTACATGCCCAAGACAGAGAAGGAAGAGCATGGAGGGCATTGATAGCACTAGCAGAGGGATGTAGACTCACCCAGGTGTCAGATGAGGAGCTGTTCTCAGAAGAAAAGGAGGAAGGTGAAATGGTGTTTATGATGAGTGTGGAAATATGGCTAAGAGTGGCGTACAAACAAGTGGCACAGAAAATTGCAATGGCACTTGAGGCACCCACATCCACCCCAGTTCCCTTCTTTGAGGAGGATATGACAAAAGTACCCACATCATTATGGACTACTAGCCCCTATGACGTGGGGTGCATAAAAAGTATAGGGGGAGTAAGGATAAAATTGAAAAAAGGTGCAATACTCCCCAGAGTGAAACAGTACCCACTATCAAAAGAGGCAGATGAGGGTATATATGAAACCATATCGGCCCTTATAAATAATGGCATATTGGTCCCCTCAGAATCACCATGTAACACGGCTGTATACCCAGTGCGCAAGGCTAGAGGGGGGTCTTGGCGCTTCATACAGGACCTCAGGCCCTTGAACAACATAGTGGAAGCAGAATACCCCATAGCCGCAAACCCGGCCACAATATTGTGTGGCATTCCAGCAGAAGCATCACGATTTACAGTGATCGACCTTAAAAATGCCTTTTTCTCAATACCATTGCACCCAGACTCACAAGATCTGACAAGCTTTACTTACAGAAACACAAAGTGGAAACACACCAGATTGCCACAAGGGTACTGTAAATCACCCTCAATCTTCAACAGAGTAATACAGATGGATTTGGGTAACATTGAAGTGGAAAGCACAGTGTTGCAGTATGTCGACGACATAATAATTTGCAGCACAAACGAAAGAACATGCAGAGAGGACTCATTAAAGATGCTGACAATATTGGCTGAAAAAGGTTACAAGGTAGACATGGAAAAGTTACAGTACTGTCAGGAACAGGTACTTTACATTGGTCAGCTCATATCCCAACATGGAAGAAAGATTGCACCACAAAGAGCACAGGCCATTTCAAAAACGCCAGTGCCACAAACAGTGAGGGAACTGCAGCAGTTCCTGGGTCTGTGAGACTACTGTAGAGCATGGGTATTTGATTACAGCTCATACATAGGACCCCTGCTTGAGGCGTTAAAGGAAGCTAACAAAGGGGAGAAAAAGTTGGGGTGGACAATGGAAATGAAAGAGGCTTTTGATGAACTGAAAGATGTGATATCAACTGCTCCGGTACTGGCAACCCCAGATTATGAGCGACAATTCTTTATATTTTCACATTGCGACTCAGCAGTAATGAAAGCAGTGTTGGCTCAAAAAACAAGCATGGGCTACAAACCAGTAGCGTTTTACAGCGGCCACTTAGATCCTGTGATGTTAGGTCATTTCCCTTGTGAACAAGGTCTCGCCGCAGCTGCTTTTGCGGTAGAGAAAGCGTCAGCAATCACCATGGGGTGCCCAACCACACTATTTGTGGAACATGCACTATTTGCAATATTGAATAAACCTAAGTCCACCCTAACCACGCAGAGGGCATCAGGTTATGAGATCATCTTATCTAGAGCTGAACTATCAATTGTTAGATGTAGCACGGTCAACCCTGCAAGGTTCTTAGCAGAAGTAATTGAGGAAGGAGATTATGCACACGATTGTACGCAAACCACTGAAATGTACTCATGTACTAGAAAGGTTGAAGAGAACGCACTAGAGGGAGGTGAGCTCCTGTTCATTGATGGGTCATCAACAATTGACCAAAGGGATGGGATAAGGAGGACTGGGGCAGCGGTGGTAAAAATGATGGAGGTACCGGTGTGTATGGCGATGAAATGTGTACAACTACCACAGCATTACTCTGCTCAAGCAGCAGAACTAGTTGCACTGATCTTGGCGTTGAAGGAAAGCTTTGACAAACGAGTGACCATATATTCTGACAGCGCATATGTTACGTCCACTGTCCACTCAGGGCTGTCAAAATGGAGAAGAAGAGGGTTTAGGAGAGCTGACGGCACTCCATTGCAACATGCTCTCTTATTGGCTGAACTAATTGAAGTAATAAATGACCCCCAAGAATTAGCTTTGGTCAAATGTACCGCACACACCCATGGAGAAGATCATGTCTAAAGAGGGAATGCAGCAGCAGACGCACATGCGAAGTATGCTGCATATTTTGGTGAGATATGGAACCCCCCAGAGTCAGAGAGAGGGAGAGGGAGGGGAATGGCTAAGGAGATGTTGATAAGAGAAGGGTACACCCATCTCCCAGCCACACAGATAATGGAGCTACAAGCGGCTGCACCAGTGGCAGAAAAAGAAATATGGGTAAAAAGAGGATGCACAATGTCACCAACTGACGCACTATGGCGCCAGGGTAACACTGGAAAGATTGTAATGCCACTGGCACTATTGAACACCACCCTGAGCCAACTACACCACCCAGCCCACACAGGCAAGGAAGTAATTGCAGCACGAATAAGGGAAGACTGGTTCTGCCCCGAGTTAAATTCTCATGTATCAAATTTTATCTGCAATTGTCTCACATGTCAACAGTTCATGGCCGGTCACACTCTGAAGGTGATAAAAGGTACTATACCCCGACCAGAGGGACCCTTCCGACACATCCATATTGACTATGTTGATATGATCAACGTATGTCAAGGAAATAGGTATATGATTGTAGTAGTATGCCCATTCTCGAGGTGGATTGAAGCAGGGCCCTGTTCACACCCAGATGCATTCAGAGCAGCTAAATTCCTAGTGAGGGAGGTCTTCCCCAGGTGGGGAGTGTGCGAGGTACTGCGGTCAGATAATGGCCCGCATTTCGCAAACGAAATGTTCCAGCACATCACATCCTTACTGAACATCAAACATAAATTTGCATGTGCATACCACCCACAGGCCAACGGTATATGCGAACGCCTGAATGGCCTACTAAAGGAGGCAATTGCTAAAATACAGCAAACAACAAAGAAGAGTTGGTTGTATTGCCTTCCGCTAGCCCTATTTGAGCTAAGGAATAGACCAGGTTCCGACCACTATCTCACCCCTCACGAGGTGGTTACCGGACGTCAGATGCGCCTTCCCCTGACACCAACATCAAGAGCATTCACTGACCACGAAAATACTGCAACTATTCTTGGTGATGAAATGTACCAATATGTGTCTTCTTTGATTACTAGTGTAGTGTTTGTGTCTCAACAACTCGAGCGCACGCGGGGCGGGTCTAACAGCGATCAACAAGAAGACGCGGATAAAGAATTGGAAAAGGAAAGACTGTGCAAAGTTGCTAAAGGTGACCACGTACTACTCCGCAATTTCAACAGAAAGTGGAACAGCCCACGCTTCACTGGCCCCCACCTGGTAGAGGAGGTATCAACGAGAGCAGTAAAGCTACAGGACAAACGTGCCTGGAATCACCTACACGACGTAAAGATCTGCAAACCCCAGACCCGCCCTAGCGTCACCGACAGGGCCATTGGAAGAACAACAACAGCGTCACCAACGGAGGAAGAGACTTCTACCACAGCTAACGGCCTAAGTGTCTCCATACCCTGTCACCCCCCAGATTCCCCAGAGACAACTACTAGAAAAGAAAGGGGTGATCCCCATACCGCCCACCCCATGGTCACACGATCAAAGAGTGAAGAGACTTCCACCAGTTGAGCCCCAAACCCTCTGCCCATCGACCCCCTACCCACTGCAGTAATAACTGAACTGAAGGACATTGTCTTGCACATGTACACATGTAAACACCTGAATATTCTCTTTCTTTTCTCTCGCACATGCAGGTACAGCGTATTATTGTACTGCTAAGAAAACAGATAACTAACAAATTCACTGCCCAGGAGTAGATGGTATCCTCAGACGATAACTACACAGAAGACTTGTCACACCAATTTGTATATGAAATAAAAAGGCCAACGTACCTGAAAAGAAGGAGGGTGTGTGTCTACTACACAGCATTCCTCTTGGCCATAGAACATTCAATGCCCCACCTCCAACCATACTTGCCTGCCCTAAGAGATAGATCGCTTAGATTGGCGTGGGAACAGCTCTTCGCCTGGGCACTGAATGACTATTTGATAGGGAGAGCTTAAAAACAACAACTAACACTAATAACAAGCATATTGAGAATTTTCAGGCGGGCAACTTTAACATCGCAAGAATAAGCTGCCGGACTGCAGCAAGGTAAGAGCAAAATGCCGGTGAAATTAGCCTCTGTAATAAAATTGATAGGGATTTTAATGATCACCGGGTTCTTGGCTGCCTCTGTATGGCAGAACAGCTATGCTATCAATATTATTGCTGTACCCAAACCTAATACACCCCTACCCCCAGCTGCAACAGGTGTTACGTCAGGTGGTACTAGTAAAATCCCACACAAGGAAAATAGAGTTAAACGCAGCACATACTCAGATAATAAAGGTATTGACAACTACATACAAGATTCAGCACACATCTCAAACAGCATATGGTACCAACACATGACCCACATAGGTAAGCAGACAACAGAAGACAGCTGCTACGTTTGCTCATTAATCCCATACGCCATGAGCGCTTCTCGAACATTCGTTGCCACGGAAATAGAGGAAAAGATAGCACGATGTATAATATACCTGGCACTGTTCCAAACGAAAGGAAGATTTCAAGGGACAGTGGTGAAACTGGTGTGGAAAACACGAGACACATATCCATACGAAAACAACTTCCTCAAGACTTATTTGAGTTACCACAAGAGCAGTTTACATGCTGAAGCATTCAGATACATAACAAGTGGTCCTGAAAAAGGAGAAACAAAGAAAGTAACACTACAGTACCTACCATGTGATTGGTACGCCACTGAAATTCCTGGTAAAAAAGGATGTTGGGAAAGGCCACTGGTGACAATAACAGGGAAGGTGTACATGGACAACAGATGGGACATAGGAGTGGTTGGCAGCAACATGATAACAAGAGAAAATATTTCAACTATTGATGAACACAACCATAGATGTTGGATGACTTGGGTCAAGTACGTACCCATGCTCACATGGATGGAGAAGGATGAAGACCCAATAACAATACTGCCGCTAACTGCGCCTAAGGTATGCTACCAACATAAAGGAGAGGTGGACGTAGGATACAACACCAACTGTGCAAGCGTGATGGAGTTACCTGAGGGGGGAGCAGGAACAGGAGTAGTAATAGACCATTACTGGGCCTGTGGAGAAAAGGCATACCACACACTGCCCCCTCTGTGGAATGGTATATGCACAATGGTGCACGTTAATGTACCATCACTAGTGGTGCCCCAGAAACATGTGAACGTGGCGAACTTCCCCAAAATGGATGAAGGGAACAAGAGAAAGAAGAGATCTGTACAACCTCAGAAGGGGCCAGAGAACAAAAACAACAGCAATAATACTGTTCTGAATAGAAAGAAAAGACAAGGAGAACCTCTGACAGGAAATTACCTATGGGGAAGGTCGGAAACAGCACTCACTTCAATTCCGCCAGAACACAGACTATTCAGCAGAGCAGCAATGTTCTTCTCCTCAATAATACATCCAGACTACAGGCTTACGCAAACGCAAAATGGCTCCAGATAACTCGATGGGAACTAATGATGACTATTAATTCTACAGTAAATGGATTCAACGCAATAAAAGAGGAACTGCGAGCTGTGAGGATAGTAGCACTTCAGAACAGATATGTACTGGACCTCCTCACAGCAATGGAAGGAGGAGATTGCGCAAAGATAGGACAATCATGCTGCACATTCAACCCTGCCAACGATGCTGACAATGGTACACTGACAGAAGCAGTTTCACAATTGGCCCAGATGCACTCCAAAATGATGGATGAAAGTAAAGGTGTGAAAAAGGATGAGAGCTGGTTTTCAATATTATGGTCATGGATGCCATCTTGGCTGTCAGATGGACTGAAGATTATAGTTGGATGTACTATTTTGGCTGGAGCTACACTGATCATAATAAGATTTTGGAAGGCCCGGAAGGCACGCACCACAGACGAGATGATCAAAATGGTTGGTATGCACCCCTTGATGCCAACAGATGACGGCCAACACACAGGCACAATCATAAAAGAGAGAGAGAAGTTGCGCAACCAGATCATCACCAACCACCTGGACCCACCATCTGTGAAGCTCGAAAACCCAAGAAACCCACGGAGCTACATAGGGAAATGGGTATACTGCACTCCTGGAGGAACCTGTGCATATATGTATTGGTCATTTGAAGACCATGTTAACCACTATGGACATTTGGGAGGAATAACTAAAATATGGAGAGTGAGAGGAGATAAAGAAAAGGATATGTTTGTGGTCGACAAGTCGACCAGAGGGGGGACTGAAGTGGGAAAATGGAACAACAGGCTCCCGCCAATCCCCTCTCGCGCTTGGCCTAGAGGATCACGGCCTAGGCACCCGCCACGAGAGGAGTTTGCCTATCTACCAGACGACCAAATACCCTGGTACAGGAACATACGGATGTGCCCACCCACCTGCCCAGCAGCCCGCTCTGCCCATGCCGACACCTGCGGCATGGATGAACTCAACTAAGCCAACACATCGTTAGAGATGCCATGACGACCTAGCCAACGGTCAGCACACCTGTGCAAACATGCACACTGGACACTCCCACACCAATCCACACGAAGAACATACTCAGTGCTATGACATAGGTGACGAACACACCCACGGACGTACATCTTTATTATTTTTCACATAGGCTTTTCAAAATGCAGAAATGCAAGACGCACAATGAACTCATCTAAAGAGCTTGCTCACGCTTCTCCTAAACCCAGGTGCCATAGTGAGAAATATACAATATGATACCACAACCTAAAGCGCCTGTGCACCAAACGGTTCCACCTATACACCAGACTCAAGTAGGCCGCAAGCAAGAGCTTCCATGAACATTAAATGAACAAGAGTCCGGTTGCTGACCCTGCAGAATGAGCCCGGCGAAAGCAGACAGCCAAAGGCACAATGTTGCAATCTCGCACGCCGCAAGCCGACGTCAAAGTCACACCTGCAAATTAAACCAGGCACACAGTGGAAAAAACAATATTAATTGTGCAGAATTCTGCCCAACCACGGTCCCACCTCACGTGACCAAGCCAAACCTGACAGGATGCCAAGGCCAGGAGGAAGGAGACGCCTGAATCCCCCGTTACAAGACACAGGCAGATACAATTAAAAGACTCAATGGACATCTGCGGCAGTGGGAGTAGTCGGCCTTCCAACATATGAATAAATCCTCACATTGTCTGCACCTACCCATAGTGAAACATTGTTGCAAATGACAGGTGCACCGTGAGCTGGGAACAGCGATGGTCCCAGACTGGGAGGCTCGCGAGCGGACAAATCAGAACATGGGGCTCTTATCACTGACGCCATTAACATTGACCAATCCTCAGGGGTCTTCATGTAACCATTTTCATGTATCAAATTGAAGGGACAACCCAAGTATATCACCTGACTGACCCTCAACCACTAACACCGTTCTCTATACGTATGCTATACTAACCCTACCACTCGAGCAAACAATCCAGAGTGGAGATAGGTTTTTTGCTAAACTTTCCAAGGTGACGCAAGTAGCGCGTCATACTAAGGTAAAAAGGGCCTGCGAGCCCCACGATTGTGTGTGTGTCAGGACGGACGCGTACGATCCTTGACCCATCCCTGCCGTTTTGTCTAATAAACAGCAGAACCACCTTGCTTCTTGCGTGTGTCTCATACTCTGTTGGTTTCGGGATATACGGGAGGAGTTGGGGCCTCCCTGCCCGGAGGTCTGCGGACGGCCCAGCCGACCCCGGCAGAATTTCCCCCCGACACTCTGTTATGGAGCTGCATTAGAAAACAAATGCAAGATCTACAAAGGGAAGATCAGCAGGTGACAAAATTTGCAGTACAAAATCAAAATGAAATCTGGAAGAACTCTTATTCCACGTCAGCAGACTTTACGTTTCAGGGCGGGGAGGGGGCGTCTCTGTAAGATCATTAATGCTAATCTCTCCTTACGCAACAAATCAAGCTTGCAGCTTATCAAGGTAGATTTAAAAACTCAATATGTTCTCCAAAGAAACCACCCACCTATAATGTCTTTCTCCACAAACACATCTATCAAGAGAAGATTTTTGCTTCTTCTAACTTTTGCGGGTGTTACAAATGTGGATTGTGAAGGATGTATTCATGTAGTGCATCTGCCTCTGTGTTAAGAACCCATCTGCCCATATTTCTTGGTTGCGATTATTAGGCCTCGACAAACGCCCCTGTATGAACCTTATATCACCTGAATTTCAGGTGATTGGCTGGAGCTTCTTTACAGTATCAGGCATCTTTGAAAGAGGCAGGAGGTAGACTTAGGGAATTTAGGAAAGGTTTAGTAGAGTGGGAACGTAGTTCATAAGAATGTAAGGTCAGCAAAGGTAGTGTGTGACTGGGGACTAAGTAAGAGAGTTATATTTAGTGTTTTCTTTATACACAGCCAGTGATTTGAAGAGTGTGAACAACTCAAGGGCCATCACCAGGGATTTGGGGAAGTGGGGTATACACTTGACAGTGTCAGACTTGTGTGAAGGAACGCCGGAAATGCCCAGCACAATTGGAACAGACAGGCTGGGAAATCCCACACACAATAACGGAAATATTCAAAGTACATGCCAAAGGCCCGCCTTATTAACAATCCATATAAAGCAGGGACAGCAATAAGCACACAACTCTCAAGAACTCTCGAAGCTTTCAATACAGAACAATACATTATAAATGAAAAACACATCATATCTGACATCATACTACAATCTGAGTTGCAAAAACCTACAGAGTTGAGGGATTGGTTAGGGGCATTGGCTATATACACATTATATATGGGTTAGTCTTCTAGTTGGTTATTGTATATGTGATGGCTCCAACTGAGACCATCCTTAAATTGATAAAGGTAAAAAGCGGGCATCTGTAAAATAAGTGATTGACTAATGCAACATGTACTGGGTGGCATCACATTAAGAGTTTTGATTGACTGGCATCTGTCTTACCAACCTTGAGCACTTGGCAGGTCATCAGCAGATGAGTAAAAATAGGGGTGGGGAGAGTAAAACCCAGGAAAAGCTTCTTCTAATTAAATATGGTACCATTTCTTATTTCCTAGGCCACTGGCCAGGGCATCTAATTTTGTACTTGGCCTTGTCAGGTGCCTCTGCTCTGGGAATTTGTGGGGGGTAAAGGCAGGCTTTATCTAGGTCTGGAGCTGATGAATTGGCAGTGTCCTCTAATTATTAGTCACGTGAGAGAAGCCATGTTTTGAATACATTTACACAGTTTTTACAGGGATTTTAGCTAATATTGATGCAAGTGTTGTCACCCTCTCTGGTCACTGGAGACTTAGTCATTCCATTCCTAATACAGTTTTAAGCTTCTATTTAATCGTCACCTGGCATTCAAAGACTGTTTGTTCTTTACTTAATCTAAAAGAAATATGTCTTATGCCTTGGGAATTATTATCTTCTGCTGTCTTCGGAGCAATCCAGACCTCCCGTATTTCACCGTAACCTTGGAAAGGGGCCACACAGCCATTATCTGTCCTGCACAGATCTGTATTCCAGTGAATTCAGCAAGTGAAATCTCTCTGCAGCCTCAAGGCTTCTCATTCACTGTAATGCGGCTCTGGCATCCATATCATACAAGATGGCTACTTATTACTGTTGCGTTTCTACGTTAGCAAGATATATCTGTATATCATTTATGTGGCATTTTAGCATTTACATTTGTTATTATATATTGTTCGTGTCTAAATGCATGTTTGACATAGGCCCTCATTACGACCCTGGCGTTGGACCATGGTTCTAATAGCACCATGGTCCATGTCGGTAACTTACCGACTCCGCCATGGCGGAATGGGGAATTACCGCCACATTCCGAGGTTGGCGGGGCGGTAATTCCCCATACCGCCATGGCACTTCCCCATTCCCATTTTTGCCCCATCGGACTCAATGGGAATGGGGAAGGCGCTAAGTACGGTGGCGCAAATTGCGGCACTGTACTTAACACCAAGGTCCCTTTGCGGGTTGGTTTTTAACGCCTGCAGAAAGCAGGCGTTAAAATCGCCAACCCGCAAAGGGACCTCGTAATCAGGCCTTAAGGGGTTAACGGCGCCGCCACCTTTTACGGCGCCGTTAACCCCTTAACGCCAGGGTTGTAATGAGGGCCATAGTGTTCATGTTTCTTCATGGTGAATGCATATCTGCTTCGTGTCTATTGTGCTTGCATGTGTCAGTTAGCAGCGTTTCGTTATATTAGGCTCATTTCTTCTTGTAATGGCCTGGGATAAGGCCAATATGGTTCCCTTAGCGCATAGTGGTTCTCCCCTTTACAGTATTGGGGGGGCAGTGGCAATGAATGACGTATTTGTCTGTCTCTTGACACTTGAAGTTAGTGGATTCAACATGTCCCATTGTGTGACACTTCAGGGAGGAGAGTAAAGACCCGGGAATCTGTGAGAGACATGCTCACCTGATTTTGCTGGAAGTGATCTGCAGAGATTCAGCGAGGTGGAAATCACTCCAGTCAGTGTCTCTCTCTTGACTTGAATGGATGTGATCTATAGAAGGGTAAACCCAAAACCCGACATGAACAACAACTACAAAAAGAGAGTGAAAGCATGTTATCAAAAAAGCAAGTTTAATAACATGCAAACGGCTGGAAGGGGTTAGTCTGCTTTGTGAAGCTGAAACTGAACAATTGATTACGGTGGTCAACAAAGTTACGGTTACAGTTTTTATACACAAAAGTAGGTAATTTACATAATTAAATATACCAGTCAAAACGTCACCGCACAATCCCCATTGGCTCACCATAAACAAGAAATCTAATCATCCCCCACATACTCTAATCCCATTGGTTACATTTACTGTACACAATCTCCATTCTGCATTGTTTCATTACATAGTCAATCATGATCTTCTGAAATATAACAGGTTTATTATCTCAAACAATTCACCAGTTGAAATTGTAACGCAGCACGTGATGTGCATTGCCTAAATAAGATTTCCTAAATTAGTGGGAGGAGAGAAAACAGTGACCATTTCTGTGATGTGACAATAACCTCCTCATCGCCCCAGACAAGCTGACATCCCAAAACTGCCCCTTCCGCATTCCTTAGCCTCACCTAATGCACCTTCCATCTTAATTCATATGACTTCCTTAGCATGTATTATGCTTATCTTCTTGAGAATCCAGATGGAACCAAAAAATACTGCTGAATCTCTGCCCTCCAGTATCCATTCCATGCATTTATTACCTAACCCCAATTCGACCCTTGCAACCTTAGCAGACCCCACTAGTAATTCGATAACAAGGCTTTGTGTTCTCAGGCCAATTCATTCTCACCCACAGATACCATTTGGTCTGCTATCGCCTTCTTCTGAACATGGTTCAATTCCTCTTCCTAGCTTGACCCGGTCATTCAAACACCCTGGGGCTAAGAACGTCTAAGCCACTTCCAACCAGAACTCTGTGGCCTAAAGAAGATTGCAATCTTCAACGTGTTTATGTACAGACGGTAGAACTCATAACACCATAATATTCTAACTGCATGACCAATATAGGTAATCTCAAATTCCCACATGTTCACTTCATGAGATTACTGTTTCTTTGTTGACAAAACACTTCTCTAGCAAGCGTGAAACACCTTGCACTTATCTCTAGGCTCTACAAAGTTGGCCCAAAGTTGTCCCCCACAGATAATATTGTGATCACATTGTTGCCTGTTATGTTACCAGATTCAAACTAAAATGTATTCAAAACTAGATACAAAGTAACACATACATCCCAAATCTCCTACCTGCATAGAACACATGTTAATTGCAACATTATGTTTAAACAAGCCACACCATAGGCTAATACAGCTCACGTAATGTACACCTGTTTTCCTTGTTGGGACATTGTACATGCATTCCAACATTCTCCCCTTTTAGCTTATTCATTAACTATTTTTCTATTTGCATCCCTCTCCCTGATAAAATATTCCTTGCAAACCCACACCCTACTAATATCCTGGGTGCTCTCCCCACTATGCGCATACTCCTCTGGGGTACAAGACAAAAACAAACACCCTTCATCTCTTTCAGAATTTACTGATGACTCCACATCATTATCTAAATCAGGTGGAGGATACAATCTGGGTACCTGGAGGCCCAATTAGACTGGATTCATCCCATGATCTGCTTGTATGCTGATATAAAATGGAAGTGGCCTTACCTGCAGTCAGAGTAACCAACATCATATCAGCTGTTCTAGGAGGTCAGGCAGAACAGCACTTTAACAAAAACAAGTACCTGACAAAAACAAAACAAATCGCAAGCAGGAAAACAACAATGAGCACTAATATTTTGACAGTTAGGCTCACCCAAGAAAGAACACAAGAAAACAGAGAGTTAAGTCATGTTTTGCTTGGTATTCCAGCTTCCTTCTCATTAGCTACATGAAGATTATGAAATGTTCTGATGGAGTGAGACAAAGAGCCATTGTCCAAGTAATTTGGAGCGATGTAAGTACAGCAAGTGCATCCAATTTTCCGACACCCCCCTCCCACCATAGCCATGAGGAGATTGAGCCTATACCTATTTTGAAGTGTCATCAGACGGATCACTCTCATCCCATCCACAATGGCATTGAACCATTTGTCTGTATGATTAACAAACTGATGCATCTCTTAGTGGGTCAACTGGAGTCATTTGACATTAACATCAGCCTGACCACCAGAAGCCAGGAAGGAGGCCTCTGTTTTACTGAAAATGTATGCAAACCATGAATGTTCCTCAAAGTCTCTGAAACCAATGATGAAAACTGTTACTACAAGTGTGTCACTGCAAAGTTCCTACCATATTGTGTCCTTTGAGAGTCTGCTCCCATCAATTCTGCAAAAACACAGAACCTTCTCATTTCCTGCTCCCTCTTGGCCTGTTTCACAGAATCATGACCATAGATTGGTGTGATCGTAGCTTCAACTGATTGTCTTTAAAATAGGCCATGGACTCTGCATAAGGCTGGATCCACAAAATAATTGCTATTTGAGGCGCCATCTCACTTGGAACAGACATCATGAGAACACCAGAAATATAGGGGATGAGGGATCAAATATAACAGGAATATATAGACCTCTTCCTTCCCACCTTCCTCATGTGGTTGTACCACATTTCTGATCCAGGCAATGCACATCAATGATACTATCCAAAGCAACTCCCTCATTTTCTATAACCTTTTGCTGTTCAATGTCCCTTCTTTTTCTGCACACTGACACATCATGTGACCAAACATCATTACATCATTGACTGTTACATCATCAATATTTTCTTTCCTACCCTCTCCATCCCCCACCCACACAATTTCCATTACACATAAGCAAAGACAAAAGCGAAAATAGAAAAACAACAAATATACATTATAACATTCTTGTTCTTGTGTGCTGCACCTTGAGGGACCGAAGAAATACATTTTGCCAACAAGGACGCCATAATCTTAAAATTGTCACACATCTCTTAGGAGTGCTCATTTTACTTGTCTTTGCATTCATCTACACTAAGTCTTGCTCTTGCAGATGTGGGTTGGGGATGGTGTCTCAACTGAAGTCACAAACACAACTGGATATGGCCTGTGAAGCCTCTGTTGATTCCAATGGAAGACAACATTTCTAATATACACTCTGTCTACTGGGAAGAGTGGAATTTGCTGTAGGGATTCTGGATTGACTCCTTCAGATGCAGCTGGCTGTTGTAGATGTGGTTGGAGCCATCAGGAGTGTGGGGTGAGAAGACAGCCCCAGAGTGACAGAGATGGAGAGGCCATTCTGGGCCACTACTGTGAGAGCAAAGTTGGCTTTTTTAACACCCATTGGCAAATGCAGGTCAGTTCAAAACATTGCTTTCTGATATGAGGCATAATGAATGAACACAAATGGGCTGGTTTCAACTTTTGTAAAAATACAAAGGCACTGATTTGAAGGAAAGTGTGCCTCAGAACTGTATTGCTGTAAATGTGTCCAAAGGATGCAAACAAAAAGAAACATAAAGTGTGGTAGCTACTGACTATGTAAAGTGGGAAAAGGCACTGTTGACAGATGTAAAACTGCAGCAGTGCACATGGAAAGAAAAGATACATTTGAAACACTGCATATTTGGAAGATAATAGGGAGGAATGATGCCTGACATTTAAGAAATAAAGTCAAGTGACAGATTGCATTCATCAGGAATAAGGAGAAGTAATGTTCATCATATAAAATGACAGACTGTTAAGGGAAAGGCCTATTTCATTTTTGTAGACGTGAACACAGGTTTTCTATCTTAGCTGTGGCCTATCTGTGTGCATAAAAATCTTTGAAGCCCAGGGGGGAGGGCATGATCACATGGGCTTGCCAGATGTCCTGAACAGGTCATAGAGGAGAAATTAAACCTAAGAATGAGTGGGGGTTATGTAAAACTGAGGGACCCATATGATGCATTCCTATTGATTAACATTGGGCCACGTTTTCTTTCATTAAAAGAGAATTATATATCCCAGTGAGCTCACCCTAGACTCAGATTAAAGGGGATAAAAAGCCTGTTGGGACCATGTAAAATCAAATCTTCTGTGATGGATACAACTTAAGTTATGAGACAAAATTATGATTGTGGCCTTCCCATAATTCTGAGGGAATAGAAAGTTGTTGTGATGATAGGTTATGGAAGTAAGTTTTGATTCAGAAAGGGACAGATTTGTGACAATTCTGGCTCAGGAGCAAATCGCGTAAAATGGTAGCTCCTCACAGGATGTAAATACCAAAATAAAATTAGTATTTTCTGACTAGCCATAAACTATAGAACTCAAAAATATATATGTGCAGGCAATTATCTGAATAATTAGGATAGCTGCCATGTTGTTAGATTTTCAGGACCCGGAAATGTAAAATGACCTGTCATTTTGAAATGATGTATTTTTCCTCATCACTCAGCTTCCAAAATCCGTACCTCCCAACTTCTTGTCCTATCAGCAGCTACTGCGCATCTTGGTGGGAGGTGAAGGGAGAGAGATAGCCAATCAGTATTGTGGGAATAATGATAATATGTAGGTGTCATCAGCCCTATATCTTGATAATTTCCAATCTAAGAGGGAATTTGCAAGAAAAAAAGTAGCGAGAGAGGGCCTGCCAAATCCATCGGGGCACCACTTTGCTACGGGAACAAAGCTAAACCAAGGCCTGCCTATAAGGAGGGAAGAAAAGGAGACCCAGAGATTTTGCTTGGAAATCTGGGAGCCATATCTGAGAGATGCCTGTGGCTTGAGAGGCCTGGCTGGTGGATGGATGCTTTAGGTGTGAGCTGCCTGCATCAAAGAGGGTCTTAGGATCTGGTGGGCCTCCTGAGCTAAGAACAGAGATCTTGCATTAAGTAGATGTGTCCCAAAGTTATCAATTGTCTGGGGAGCTACCTGACTTAATACCTTTCCCTAAGTGAGTGAAGGGGGGGGCAAAAAGGGTAGAAACTGTCCATATTGAACTAAAAAGTTAACTCAATGAATTCTCTATAGAAGAACACTCTATCCAGTTGCATTGAATCCTTTTGGAATCTGTATGTTTTACCTTTGCATTGGTGGGTGCTCTCTGTTAGTGGGTGGCAGGGTGAAAGCATGTATACCCTTAGCATGATTAACTAAACACATAATTTCAATAATTTCCTGTGACATACTGCATTGTTGGGTGCTATCTGCTATTTTCCATCCCCTCAATACCGAACTACACATACCCGCAGCTATCTGTAGTCTTTTGAAGCCTGTAATATAGCCGTGAATATCGTGAAAAAACGGCAGAAGACAAAATGCTTCCCCGCCCTGGCAGCCCTCACCAATTGCCCCCTTCATATGTGCCAGCTCCTTCCCACTCCCCAGATGGCCTCCTTACCTCCTCTGCCCAAGCCTGTCACCCCAGAACACACGCTGCTTCTGTGACGCAGTTTGTCTCAAGGTGTCAGCTATTTGCAGCTATAGCCAAGGCTACAGAAAGTTTTGTGCTGCAAACTCGGTCCCTACGCCCCCTCCAAATCCCAAATTTCACTCAGTGCCCTCTGGCCACCCCACCTCTACCTTGATGACATTTATATGTTTTTTGACCTAGAAATAGCTTTTCACTGCATTTCATGTTCCCATAACTTCGGCTATAGCCACAAATCACTATTGCAGCAAAAGAAAAACAAGATGGTCGTTGTTTCAACGCTTCGTGCCCAAGTTGTTTCGGACCTGGTCAAATCCAGACAGCAGTTTAGGCTGTGCGCGTTGGCATAAATTGACCTTTTTTGTCTATCGGAAAATGAATGGGTAGTAATCCACACTTTTGGAGAGAAAAAAAATTGACGCTTAATAACTTTTTTCTATTTTTTAACAAATCTTCACGAAACAATGCAGTCTGAGGGCACCCACAGACTTTTAATCACTTTCAAAATGTTGGCCAAATCCATTACTCGAATCAAAGGTTATAAAGAATAGAACTTTGAGGGGTTCATATGCCTCTCCGACTCACCTTAACTATAGGGCGGCTATCACCGCCCTATAATATATACAACACCAAGAATGTTATGGTGGGTGTAAACAGGTTTGAAGAAAACCCTTTCACCTGAAATGTGAAAGTAGGAAAGTCCATTTGAGCCGAGTGACACATTCCACAACGCCAGCTAGTAGCCATCGCTGGAAGTTCTCCTCCAATTCTGAGCCAAAACACCAAGGCATTGTGGTTGTCCTGGCAGCCTGGCATATGTCTGTCTTGGGTTGATTAAGCTATGTATAAAGTAGCCCTGTCTTCTTGGACAAAGACAATTTCCTGGAGAAAAAGTTTTACAGTTGAGATAATTTGCATACCCACAATGCCTTGCTGTTGTGGCTCAGAACTAGAGGTGAACTTTTCCAATGATGGCTACTACATGGCATTGTGGAATGTGTGACTTGGCTCCAATGGAATTTCCTATATATATATATAAATATATCCGTCATACTAGGCGGGTTGTATAGTATTGACCAGAGTTTAATGAATGATGGTGCACACACAATGACAACACATTTAATTTGATCATATAACATTTTCTATATGTTAAGGGTTTTTGGCTTGTCCACAAATGTGATGCACAGGAGCGACCACGAAAGCACTAGGCAACTCATTGTAATACCAAATAGCGTAAGAGAGCGTACTGTGCACTCTATTTAAAATATGTGTTTGTGCACTATGTAGAATCATATATGAGATTGCACCTTGCACATTATGGCTGTGAGGCACCTCACAGGCACTGTGCACTTGATTATATAATCTAAAGACATAGTAAATTGTATTTGGCACTTTATGAGATCACACCTGGCATTTTACGATCGTGAGGCACCTGATTGTCCATGAAAGGACTCGGCATTATATTGTTTTACCAAATAGCATAAGAGAGCGCATTGTGTACTCTACCGAAAATATGCATTTGGGCATTTTGTATACTTATATATGAGACATTACTGGCACTATGCAATTTATTCTATTATCTAATGACATAGGAAATTGCACTTGGCATTTTAGGAGATTGCATCCTGCATTTTACGATCGTGAGGCATCTGATTGGCACTATACACTTGACTATATCATTTAATTCACTGAAAAAACTTTGTTAAAAGGGACGTGATGGTTAAGTTGGACTAATAAAAACCTATGAAATTCAAAGAAAAAACTTTGTTAAACTGACGTTATGGTTCCAAGTAAAACCAAAAAAACCCTAAAATTCGCCAGTTATGGTAAGCTAAGCAACCATAACTCGCACCACCACCGTGCACTGCTAGGACTAACACCCAGGACATCAAAGATGACATCACAAATGTCATTGATGACATCACTGATGACATCACACGTGAAATACATTTTGATGAAAAGTATCTTCAAGGAGTTGTGTTTATATTGTTTATATTGTTGATAACAAGATGTCAGGAGTGATCGGAAGACATATCATGAACTACTTAATCTATTAAAGAATGTACTAATATCATTGTATTGTAGAGTTCCCGTGATATATCTGATTTTATATGGAACCAACATGAATTAAATCCTGTCCCCTTTCTGTGTCTATGCAAGCTGAGCAATCGTGTGAATATAATGCACACCTGAAAGTAGGCAAAATAAGCTACGAGAGGTATCGAAACACGTCATCTTTGCTGACATTCCGCTTTTTGTATGCTGGGCGCGAGTTTTTGAGCAACGTATTTTACATGTTAGAAGAATAAAAAGGACATTTTAAACCATCCGAGGTGCTAAATTTCACAAGCTAACTGCATATTCTTCATTACCAACTCCTTGTGAGTGCGGCTCATCGTTCACTGAGGGATCGGTGGAGACAGTTTAGAATATGGGCCGTGTAGTTATGGTTAAGTTGCTAAACTCATAAGAAGACCACTTTTCCAGCAGCTTATAACTTCGCTCCCCTGGAGGAATCGTCACCAAACTTTGCACAAAAAAAAAGGCCAGCTCTGATTTTTTTCTATAGACTGAATGGGGAACAACTTTGCACACGACTAGAAGCCATGGATTTTCACCAAATCTGCGGGAGGAGTGGGGGCCTTGGGTAAGAAAGCATGCTTTGTGTGTTTGGTGGAAATCCAACCAGTACTTTTGTTGCAAAGAACTGTACGTCCCAAAAAATGAATGATATCTGGGTCCTCTCCGCTGACCCATTTCCCTGTTCGCTCCATGGACCAAAGTCTCATTGGCCTGCAGTACGCCATGATGTCGGCGAACATAGGACGCAGCCGGTGGTTGGCTGGAGAGAAGCGTGCTCTGTGTCAAAGGTTTTGGGAAACGCTGCCATGGTGTATCGGAGGATAGTGTTGTGGTGTGTGTGGCAAGGCTCTACGCCATTGTGGGCATGGCTGGGCCTCTTGAACGGAGCAGTGTGTGCACCAAAATTAGTCATACTCTGGCATCTCATTTCCCTGTACGCTGCGCGGTAACAATTTTGATTGCACTGCAGTGTGCAGTCACGGAATGTGTGTCAAAAGTGTTCCATGACGGCGGTATGTTTTGTCGGAGGACAATGAGGCGGTGAAAGAACCTGAAAAACATAGTGTACGGCATCTGTGGTGGGAAGAAGGAATGGAAAGGGTGCGGGAGTGAGAAGTGCTTCATCGATATATCTCATTAGAAGAAGACAGTGGTGTGCCAGCGCTATCTGTGCATGCTCCGCCAATGCACAGATACCTCAACAGGCAACAATCTTTTGTGGTTGTTGCAGGCAACCTTTGCTATGGCATGCGAGCTGCAGCAGTGATGTCTTTCTGTGTTGAGTGTTGGCAGGCACATTTGCAGAAGAGGAGTGCATTCCAAGAGACATGAGGATTTAAACATAGCGTGTACTATGGTGTGCTGTGTGAGGTACGTCCGTAGCCCCATTAATGCATGGCTGCAGCCCTAGCATAGAAACGTATGTCCACTGGTTGAAAAGGTATGTCCATTGGTTGAAAGTAGGTGCCACATTGTTGCTTATTGTTTGTGGTTTGGCTGCAGTGCATACAATGTTGCTGGCATGGGTGTGGTGATTGGAACAACAACCTACAGTTGTCGGTATATTGGTGGATTTAGTGCAGTGACCAGTCGTGCAGTGTGTCCACTGGGTGCAATAACCGAATAGTGTACATATGGAAGAGGTCACGGTGCACATGGTTTTTATATGTGCTTGTATAGTGTGCATTGCGCAGGTTAGTAAGTGTTGGACTGCACTATGCACCATTGGATCTATGCATGTGCTAGAGTGTTGGGAGCAGGCCCAATATTGTGAAGATTGTCTTGTATGGTTGGCATGCTTATAATGCTATGTGACTGGAAGTTGGTAGCGGTGCCAAACACAGCGATATGTTTCTGCATTACGGTTAGTGGAACATGTGTCCTTGCCTCCCTGCTTTATGGTGCAGCAGTTGGGAGGAAGTGCTGGTGCGTATGTTGCCTTTGTGATTTCTAGCACATGCCTACATAGTTGCCTGCACGGCTCTGCTATGTTGTGGTGAGTGTGGCCAATGCCTAGACTGTGCGGTGCACCCAACAGCCTAGGCCTTCATCACAGCCACCACAACATAATTCAGCAATGCAGTTGTCAGTCTGCATGCATTTGAAGTTGGTAAGTAGCACACAATGGTTGCGGAGGACATTGTACAATTGGTAAAACAGCAGAAGTGAGCTGGTATGGGTACATTAGCACATGGTGCTCATTGTTTCCCCTGTCGCACAATAGGGGGCCACATATCACTATTTGCATCTGCTATGGTTAGGCCCTATAAGACCCTTGCTTGAGAAAGTGTTTGAACACATTGCGCAATGAAAGGAAGTCATCAGCATCAGATAGTTGCAATATGGACAATGTTCATAGCCACTCACATACCGTTCAGCACAGACAACACGTCATGGAGCCATGCATGTAAAGATGTGCCCACGGTGAAAGTTGTCAGGCGCAATTGCATATGGGGAGTGCATTACACATGACATGAGGAGTAAAACATGGGTTGTACTAGGGTGTGCTGTGTGTGGTGAGGCCCTAGCAGTCAGTGATGGTAGAGCAATGCCAGAAGGGGAGTACAACGAAGACCACATAAAACATGAAACGTACAGTGCAGTACGGTGTGTTGCGTTTGCTAAGCCCGTAGCCCCTTCGATGAATGGGTGGCCACCTTTCACCGCCAAATATGTGGCTTGGAGTGAAGTAGGTTTCATATTGTTGCCTTCGGTGTGCGATTTGTGATCATTGCGTAAAATGTTGCTTTCATGGTTGTGGGGATTGGTTGCAATTCCTGCACTGTGTAGTACATGCCTGGACCTGATGGAGTGACGACTCCTTTTGTGTGTACTGTGGGTGCAGTGGTGAAGTAGTGGATGTTTAGAAATGGCTAGGGGTGACCTGCATGTACCTGGCCACTTGTTCACCTGCATAACTCTGTTATGTTGTGCTTGGTGTGGCCAAGGCCTATACTGTTGGGAGTAGGACAAAATACCGTAGGCCGTAGGCCAGGCACCGAAGAACCTAGGCCTGCACCATAGCACGCCACCATAATGCAAACATACAGTTTTAAGTATGCATGTCTCCGATGGTGGTGACATTCAGAAAATGGTTCTGCAGGACCTTGTAGATGTGGTAGAACTGCACAAGAGTCCTGATATGCCTCCAGTACCATATGGTGCAGATTATGCCACTACCAAGGCACTATTGGCTTTTGGCATGAGTTGCCCTTTCCACCACCCATCCTATGTTACATTTGTGGATTGCTGTATGTGGCAAATGTTCCCCTTCGTGAGGCCATTATGTTGTGCTGGGTGTGGTTTAGTCCAAGACTATTGGGTACATGGCCAAAGGCTGTAGGCCGTTGGCCATGCACCCAAGAGCCATCCCTTGACGACAGCCAGCACACCATACTGCAGCCATGCAGAGTTGCCTCTGCATCTCTCCGAGGATGGTGACCTTTGAATAATGGGTGCAGAGAGCATTATACACTTGGTGGAACAACCAAAGTGAGGTGCTATGCGTTCACGAGCACATGGTGTAGGTCATTGCACATGTTGCACATTAGGGAGCCATATGTTAGCATTTCCGTTTGCAATGGGATGGCCTTTACAACACCCTTGCTTGAGGAAGTGTTTAACATATTGCACCATGAAAGGAAGTCATAAGCATCAGAAAGTTGCAACATGGACAATGTACAGAGCCACTCACATACCGTTCAGCACAGCCAATGCAATGTCATGGAGCCATGCATGCAAAGATGTGGCCAGGGTGAAAGGTGCCAGGCGCAATTGCAGATGGGGATGGCATTACACATGACATGAGGAGTACAACGTGGGGTGCACTAGGGGGTGCTGTGTGGGGTGAGGACCTAGCATCTTGGATGCATAGCGGGAAGCCTTACACAAACATTTATGTGGGTTGCTTGCAACTACTCCTCAGATTGTGGCGTTGCATGTGTGGTTTGTGAGTTGTGCATGCATTGTTAATTCCATGGGTGTGCTCCTTGTTCGAACATGGTACATTTTCCAGTGCATGGCAGGAGCTTATGGAGTGAACAGTTCTGCAGTCTGTCCACTGAGTACTGTGATGAGAAAGTGTGTGTGTACCAGTGCATAGGGTTCAACTGCATAGTGTATGTGCTTGAGCAGTGTGCATTGTGCAGATTTCTAACTACTGTACTGCACTTTGAAGTATTTTATCATTGGAGTTGGTGGATTGCTGAGAGGATAAAAACTATGGCTACCTGCCGTTCGTGGTGCTGGGTGCCGCTCTGGGTGAATGCGGGTTCTGAAAGCGTGCATCGGTTTGGAGAGCTGTTAACTGGTGGTGTTTTCACATGACACAATTCCTGTACTGTGAGTGTGTAAAGGTATGTCTGCAGTGCAGTGCAGAAATGATAGTGTTCGATGCAGAGGTCTTGGATGTGAATGCTACATATGTGTGTGACTATTGAATGCAACCTAGTGCGGGAGTATTGCTTATTCAATAGTGTAAATGGAATAAGGAGTGCCTGTCCTTTCCTGGGGTGTGACCTTCGCTGTAGTTTGTAATGCACACATGCTACAATCTGCCCTTCTGAGCATGGTGCCTTTGTAAATGGAAATGTGGGGATTATTCAATCAGTTGTCAAGGGTGTGGTTCACACAAAGGGGTGGTGATATATTTCCCCAAACCTTGATGCAGTGAGGTTGACAGAGATGGACAGACGCAGAGTGCTAATCGTGGGTAATAACTTTGTGCAAGATCTGCACAGGTATGCCGTGGAAAGACGCTTTGATACTAAATTTCATTTGGAAGGAGTAGAGGCTTTTTGGGGCACATTGTATGAGTGAGGTTTCGGTGCCATGGTTCTCCTTTGTACATCTGTGGCCACAGTAGTTGTTGTGGTTGTGCATCAACTGAGCACTACATTTGGGGTACATGTCATGCTCACGTTTGCTCCATCATCTCAAGAAGTGATGACAGCAGTGATGCAGATATTTCCCACTGCCAAGGTGATTTTCTCCTTCATACCACCAAGAGTGGCATGGGACCATGCCGGTGTAATTTGCCCACAGCCAGAGGTCGGGAGGTGTTTCATAAGCAGAAGCATGTGTGACTTTATGTGCAGTGCTGGGATGTTCTGCACTTACTATGACAGCATTAACGAGCAAGATTTGCAGTTGTTCCAAGGAAATGGAATTTTTTTACCTCCATTGGCAATGCTGTTTTGTTTGCCACTCTGCACGCACCGTTGCAGACAATCCTGTAGAACTATAAAAGAAGCATTGACTTTCAGTCTGTACAAATGTCAGGAGGAGAAGCAAACAGAAATTCATTGAAAGAGATTAAAAAAGAAATTGTATGCAAGCTTGTGCATAACAAAAACAGGACAAAAAAAGAAAAAAGTTTGTTTTCTGAGACAGTACTACAGACCCAAACACTGTGCCTGAAGGTCTCTTTGCACAAATAAGTGCTGAAGGCTATGGTGGAAGTGTGCAAGGTAAGGGACAGGCATCCTGGGTGTATGCATCAACTGTATGTATTTGTTTGCAGTTAGTAACATGCAAGCTGTGCGGCGTGTGCACAATATTTGTTGAAAAGTGTGCAGTAAGTGGGGTACTGCGGAAAACAAAAAACAACTTTGCAGTGTACAAGGTAAGTGGCAGGCATCTTACTGTTGTGCATGCATTGTGTGTATGATATCATATGATATGCAATTGTATGCTATGGCATTCGTAATGAGCCTACACACATGTCTAGTAAAGCACAACTAGGCAAGGGAGGGGAAACAGAGGGGAGGCAGAGACAACAACCCTACATGGCCAGGTGTGACTTAGATTGCCCAAGAGCATTGGTGGAGGGAGGGGAATTACAGTACATGGGAAGAAGAACAAATGGCAATAAGTAAAAATGTGGGCCAATTGTGCCAAGTGCACTGATAAGTGCGCGCAACAGGTGGTGGATGCACCATTAGGCATACAGAAAACAGTGCTCAAGTAAGGGGGTTTGCTAGAAAGCCAGTGTAGGGGTTCGCCTGGCAGGGGGAGATGACATGGGCCCGACATCACAGACTCGCCAGGTAAGCAGTTCAGAATCACTTTATGTCATGCAGTTAACTGGGGAGAGGAGCAGAAACAGCACACGTTAAGTGAAAGGGTTTGAGGTGCATCCTGAACCGGCAATGGTTCCTCTCAAGTGTCAGGGAGGCTGTTTTAGAGGGAGGCCCCAGGCGAAAAAGCAAGATGAAGGTATTGAGATCCCAGGGCCCAGAATGCCTTCTCTATAATGCAGAGTCTACTCACTTTATTCCTCGCAGCCACTGGGACGATTGGTGACATTTCAGTGCAGGAGAGATACCATCCCAAGTCATGCACTCTAGATGCGTTCCAGAGGGTGGAGAATAGAAAGAGCCTGTTGCAATAGTGCAGCCTCGACAGAAGTACAGCTGTTCAGACAGTGATATTTTGGAAAGTTACTTTTGCTTGGTATGATACATTCAATGCTGCTATTGGTGGCATTTTTTTACGATTTATGTAGGAGGTGGATTATTTGGGAAATAATTTTGTAGCATTGTCGAAAGGAAAGCAGAGAGTTCCTGTTTCAATATTACACTGTATGATATGGGTAAATGAGAACGTTGCAAGCACATATCACTAAAGTGCCACTTCATGGTAGTGGATGGAAAGAAAAAAGTATGCTCCTAAAGAACGTAATGGCCTCTCAGTGGCAGATACCATGTGCAGAGGCACTTATAACACAGTCATACACATAGTGCAGAAAAAGTTTCTGTATCTCCATTTTGTGGTGATGGGTGTGCAAGTGGATGAATGTGGATGCACACATCTTGCAATCTTTTACTGAACTTTCTACTGGACGTGCTGTCCAGTGACAGCACACTATCAGGCTGAATTTGGAATGGTACCTATGTAGTGTTGTGCAGAACTGATAGTGTTAGATGGTAACATCTTGGATGGCATTGCTGGTATTGTGTTTGCCCATTTACCCGTACCCAGTGAGACTGTGTAGGACAAAAGGTAGCTTCTTACCTTGCTAGCCAATGGACATGGGACTTTCGGGATTATCCAATCAGGTACTGTGGGTGTGGTTCACAAGAAGGGGCAGTCAAACTGATGTACATTATACTCTGCATAGTGAGGCTGGCTGACATGGCAAAACGCATTCTGTTGCCTATAGGTTATGCCCTTTTTTTACTAGATCTGCACACGTATGCCCTAGAAAGAAACGTTGATGGCAATTTCAGGTTGGAAGAAGTGGACGCATTGTGCAACAGTGTCTACGAATGCAGTTTCGCCGACATGCATGAACTTTGCAAAGAACAGGCCACTTTTGTTAGAGCGGATGTTATCGTCATCCACCACGGAGGCATGCATATGGTTTACGTGTCTTGTTTAGGCTTGTTCCGTCAACTGAAGAGGCTGTTAAATCTAGTGAAGAAGCTTTTTCCCACTGCCAAGGTGCCTTTCTCATCCATAACACCACGAAGAGTATGGGACATTGCTACTGGAAGTTGTTCCGAGCCAGAGGCAGGAAGTTGTCTCATCAACCGAAGCATGTATATTTTTTTCCGCTGCTGGGATGTTCTTCTGCAACAATTACCTCGATAGTTGTGGAAATGCTGAATTTTTCCAAGCAAATGGCATTTCTTTGTTGCCTATTGGTAATGCTGTTTAGTTTGCCCATCAAGATGTGGTGAAGAGTTTACTGTAACAATGTCCACACAAGAAAACAGAAAATCAAATAAAAAGTGAAAAAATGTGTTTCTCTAGAAGCATCTAAAAAAAAGGCTGTTTTCAGAGCCGCTCCTAACAATGAATTCCCCCGACCCTGGTTGCAAGTTTTTCCCCCATGCTCGCACGGAGCACAAAAGCCACATCCAGGGATTTTCAGGATGCTGGCCATGCAAATTGGACTGTGGAGCCACAGGGATTGCGCAATAACATTTCTGGGCTTGGTGTGTACGCAGAGGACTGTTGTACAGAACGGATACTGATACATGGAGAGCTCTTCAATGTCATAGATGGAAGCATGTGGAACCTTTTAACAGTACGCAATGATGGTGTGCTGCAAATGCAAAGAAGAAACTGGAAGGGGAAGAAGGAATGTTTCTGCTTCATTGGGACACAGCCCTCGCCGTCCTTGGGGAAACACACGTGCGCATACTCCCCTTTGCCGCTAGCTACCCATGAGATTGGGACAATGTGCACTATAGCAGCTGCGGGTGTGGGTCACAGCAATGCCCGTTCATAATGTTCTCCATTACTGTGGGTACTCAGCCGGACTGACATGGTTGCTCTTAGTTGCAGATACACTGTAGCACAGCAGGTTTGGTGCCCCATTACTTATAGGGCAAACCTATGTGGCCTGCTACTCTGTCCTGGAAAGCTGCAAACAGATTGTACAGCACCTCTGGTTTGTGCACATTTGTAGGGTTGATGAGGACAACTTCACCCAGAAAGCAGGCCTACATTGTTCCAAAACATACATACATGTGTAACGGCACATTGTGGTGTGTTTGTAAGCTTGTTCTTTCCGAAAAAAAACACTCTGTTCATTGCTCAACCCTGTAATTTGCCACTGTTCAAGTGTCCGGCTCCTGTCCCTGAAATAAGGGCCTGCACGCAGTGGGTGTGGTCGCATGGTGATGTTACCACTGTTCTCCTTTGGGACAGCAGTTTGCTGGACGTGTTTTGGGTGGAATACTTGTGCGCACATGCATGGGTGTCCTATGCACACTGTTGCCTCTTCTCTACTGCCTTAAAGTGCGCCACACATGCGCTGACCATTTTGGGAGGCGCCGGCTATTTATAGGGTACAGCAGGTGGGATGTTTATCTGTATAGCTACCTGTAGGATGTGGGTGGATGCCCTGACCTAATTAATGTTCCTTTGCATATGCTGCACAGTGGCAATGTTACCAGATACACATGTGTGTACTTGCACTACGCACAAACGTCCACTCCCACATGCATTGATAGGTGGTGGAAATATACAGACATGCGTAGCCCGCTGGCGGCGTACTGATGCCTCCATTGTCATTGCGGATAGGCCGCCTAGCTGCGGTGTCCGTAGGACACCTACCTTTGTCTTAATTGCAGTCATTGCAATGGGGACTGTGTGTCGCTGAGTCAGAACCCCATTTCAGATCAAAAAGAATACCATACAAACACTTGGCAACATTCTCATTATTACTGTTTACTTGTAAACATGCATACACCCCATTTGGAAAGGGAAGTGGTAGCAGAAGTGTATACTTATTGTGGGGAAATGGGGATTTGCACAAGTTGTAAGGGGAGGAAGAGATTGACCGTATAACTGTAATGTCTCGCATGAAATGGTTTTGGAGGGAATGGCAGGCTCCGACATGGGGAAAGAGTACACGTGCAGGTGTGCCAGTGCTGTTTCATTTTGTCCAAAATATATCCTTGTACGCAACCTTTAAAACGGCACAATTGTTCACCAGTTTTTCCACTTTGACTTCCACGCTGTCCATTTCCCTTTGCACAGAGTTTCTTTCCTTTCCTATGCCTGTATGCTGTTGGGGAAGGGTTGCCGCTTGTACTGCCTTGCTTTCCTTTCTAATATGTTCTCTTACTGAAAAGAGAATGTGTTTGGTGTACATGCAGCAATATGTATTACATAATTTACGGTTCACAGCACTGTGCGTACCAATGGGGTTACTACAGAAAGTCATTGCGTCATGAGGGACATGTTCTTTCTGCCACTCTAAGGTGCTGGCCATTGCTGCGTTACAAAAAGACACGTTATGCTTCTGTATTATTGCATACTGCCGCACCTGTGCAATTATTAGACAAAGTTTAAGGTGCTTACTACATTGTTGTGACTTTCAGGTCTTAGCATTTTCCAGTCGTTACTCTGGCCATTCGTTCTTTGTTCCCCTTTACAGTAGCAGTGCGGTAAGATTGGTGAAGGCAGAGATCACTTCTGTTGTTGATGCATTCCGTTATGGTCTACTCCCTCTACCTTCGTTCTGTTTGCTTCTTAAGTACACAATTTGCCAACCTACTCTATTTTCCCTGGAAATTCTTGTACATGGTGCTGTTTGTCTTTGTTATTTGCGTTCAGTGATTGGTACCACTATGTAAGAGAACACCTGCCTTCCTCAGCAGGTTGGATGCCACACAATCTTTGCAAACAGAGGCATAGTCCGCGAATGCTGTCTGCATTAACATGGTGCCAGCTGTTGCACTGTGTTGCACAGTTCTTCTTTACAAACTAAGGGTATCCTGCTAAAAACCAATGAAATTCACTGACAAAAAACGTTAAAGGGATGTTATGGTTAAGTTGCACTAGTAAAAACCTGTGTAATTCAATGGACAAACGTTGTTACAGAGCTATTATGGTTACAGGTAAAACCGAAAACCACCAGAAATTTGCCAGTTATGGTAAGCTAAGCAACCATAACTCGCGCTACCCCTGTGCACTGCAAGGCCTAACACCCATGACATGAAAGATAACATCACAAATGTCATTCATGACATGACTGATGACATCACATGTGTATATAGTTTTCATAAACAGCCTCCACGAGAGATTGCCATTGTAATGTCAGAAAACTATCAGAAATCATTGGAAGAACTATCATGAGATACATAGTTCTTTAAGGAATGCACTCCTATGAACACCATTGTTCTTTCCAGTACATGCACACAGTCATGTAGAAACGTAGCAATTGTCTACAGCATGCATCGTACAAGTGTAATAATCAAAATCTCGGATGATGGATCATACAATGATGAATACTTTCGTTTGAGAGCTTTCTGCCATGTGACATAGGCAATAAGTAGCTATGGATGCCTCTCTTACTACATTACTGTACTACTATACGAAGAGACCACAACATATACAAATATGAACATACATAGAGAAAGAAAAATAAACAAAAAAGTAGGAATACCACCAGAAAGTGTTCATACCCTCATCATATATATATATGTATAGTTGCTTAGGGCAATTGATGTCTGCAAATAGAGATGCATGTAACAGAGAGCACAGCAGGATTATGTGCTGCTAATGATGTTTAGCGCGGCCTTGCCTTGTAACGAAGTCAAATATTCTGACCAGTACGTCAATGCATGGTATGCGCTTCAATCAGATGGTAAACTGAGTGCTTGGATGGAAACGTGTGGTTAGTGTGCGTCCTCTGCAGGTGGACAATGTCACATCTTCTTTACATTATATTCAGATCTGACACAAACGCAATCCTGTTCTTTAGTGCGTCTGACTTTCTGGAAAATATTGTTGCTCAATCCTTACGGGCACTGGTAGCTCTATACTCATAGAGGGGTAAATTGAGGTGGTCCAGTAGTTGAATTGCAGGATTTCCAACCAGGAATACTCAAGCCCTGGCTTCCCTGGGAGTGGCTGAGCCTGTCCCCCTTATCCCAAAAGAGAAAGGCTAATTTTAAGAGAAAGGCTAATTTTAAGAGAAAGGCTAATTTGCTGTTGTTCAGCCACAGAGGTTTTACATGCAATACATCATCAAAATCACCACCATCACCACCAAAAAAACCTTCATCATCATCATCATCGTAGTCATCATAATCACCATCCCCGCCATCCCATCACCATCATCTCATCATCCTGATCATGATCACCTTCATCATGATCACCAGCCCCACCACCACCATCATCATCAATATCCCCACCACCACCATCATCATCAACATCATCAATATCCCCACCACCACCATCATCATCAACATCATCAATATCCCCACCACCACCATCATCAACATCATCAATATCCCCACCACCATCATCATCAGCATCATCAATATCCCCACCACCACCATCATCATCAGCATCATCAATATCCCCACCACCACCATCATCATGAACATCATCAATATCCCCACCACCACCATCATAATCAACATCATCAATATCCCCACCATCATCATCATCAACATCATCAATATCCCCAACACCACCATCATCATCAACATCATCAATATCCCCACCACCACCATCATCATCAACATCATCAATATCCCCACCACCATCATCATCCACATCATCACTATCCCCACCACCATCATCATCAACATCATCAATATCCCCACCACCACCATCATCATCAACATCATCAATATCCCCACCACCACCATCATCATCATCATCAATATCCCCACCACCACCATCATCATCCACATCATCACTATCCCCACCACCGCCATCAATGGTTTATTTCATATTTTCTAAACATACTTAAAATCCACTCAAAAACAAAAGATCATAATTATCCATGTTAAGACTTCAATTTAAAAAAAAAGTAACATTTATATTAAGTAACCACAACCAAGAAGACTGCATTAATATCAATGAGCCAAATGGATGGCTACATGATCGAGGGTGCACATATGTACACGTGCACCCCTCTGTCCCTCTGCCTACTGCACCTAGCTGAAATTAATCACCTTGTGTGTTCTTGGGCACAATGCACTATTTCCCGTGCATCCGCGTCCTTGTCTGCCATGTACTCGGGAATTCGGAAATAAACCAGCCCTGAGTATTACACGCTCTCTGGAAACGGGGATCAGTCTGCGCTGCGTGAGTGGAGCCATGGCAAACCTTTACCGCCTCGCGCCTACGCAGCTGAGCTAACATTGAGGTTAGAATCCGGTCCTCCTGGTAGCAATTGTATAAAAAGTACACATTGCCGCACTCCCTGGAATTGCTCCTGGAATTCCCCATGGCCATAAAATCCTAGAAGCCGTTTCCTTGTTTTTCCGAAAAGGCTCTAGAAAGCACTACTGCCGGGTGTTTTATGGGTAGTGGTGATAAGTTTATTAATGTGTGTTGCCAGAGTCCTGCAGAGAAAGCTCTTTCCCTCCAACCGGGATCTCCAATGCCAAGGGTTGGAAGCGTGTCTGCCTCCAGTTCCCTGGCACAGTGGTACAGTGGCAGAACTTTCCTTTTAGGGGGCATGCGAAATGGTTTAATGTCATGTTGAGGACTACTAATTCCCAGGCCTGCTGGGGTCATGCGGCCATGGTGGACTAAGTTATGTGGCATTAAAAAGGCATTATGTTAAGGCGATTGATGCGGCAAGCTTTCTAGAACTGTTCAAAAACATTTCTATATTTTACAAAAGAAATATTTAAATTAGTTCCTTTTTAGTTTAAGTATAGTAACATTCCACGGTTAAGTTTACGCACAAATGCATGTGTGTTCATTATGGTATGACATCGCCAACATTTTAATTGTTATGTCTTGTCGGAAAACACTGGAATATAGCATTATTCTGGCAGCACAGGTAACCAAACACCTGGTTTGAGGAAGTATTGTTGCATGAATCAATTGGCTTCGCCCGGGAAACTAAACCTTTACTCTAGCACCACCTTCCCCCCCCACATGGGAGCCCTCTCCTTCTGGACTGTTCCTAGCAGAAGTGGAGTCACTCCTCCCTCAACATGGCAGAAAACACAAGGACTACCCTATAAATGGGCAAGGGCATTTGCTGTCCTACGCAAAATGTAATTTTGCTGCCCCCCACCCCCCCGCCATTCCTTGACCATCCTGCGCAAAATGTGTCCCACCTGTTCACGTGCTTGGCCAAGTAACCTATAGAGGTGAAAGGTACTCACATGCCTCATGTTCTGAATCACCGAGTTATAACACTATCAAATTAATTCCCACTCTTACATGCAGCGTCTCCCACACTCAAGGTGGTTCTGAAATAAGCAAAGGTGTGAGAGCCCCTCGAGTGAGAATGTACACGTTCAGATAACCTGCACTCGGGGCAGGTAACCACTCAGTAGGGTGTACAACCATGTTTGATCTCAATGTACCTTTCACAGAGAAGAAATAACCATTTTCATATCAGCCTGGCCCCATCCAGGTGGCCAATCTACCACTGCAGTGCCCGGAAATTCTCACCTGGAAAAGAGTACCAGTTGCAACCCTAGATATCTATTTAGGCATTATTGGGCCTTGTCATTGAGGTGAAGCTGTGCTTGTTTAAGCACAGTGAGCTAGGGGCCACACCTGGATTACCCTGGCTTAACTAGAACTAAACCCCCAATACAACAAAATGTGCAAAGGCATGGGAGCCCCTCTACTCAAAACAAGCACGGCCAAATAACCTGTTCTATGGGAGAAGCTACCACCATGTTTCAGCTCACTGTACCGTCCCAGGAGGATTTACATATCCGTCTGGTCCCATTCAGCTGAGCAGTTGCTAATGTGTACTTTGCTGCTGGATTGCCCTTGTGGGTGGAATCAGACTGATATGCAAATTATATTTCTCATATCTGAAGGGTGCAGTGACCTCAAACCTGGTTTTAGACCCTCCTGAGTGGAACACATTCCACAGAACAAGTTATTTGAACAAGTTTGTTCTCAGGAGAGAGACTCTTTTTTAAGATTCTGAAATTACTTAAGAGAATTAGAGATAATGATCATATCAACCACAATGAGAAGCAATTGACACCAGGCGTGCTATCCCCACAAACCCAGAAACAGACATCGTAAGGTCTGGTTTTGAGTGTGGTGGAATTGGGCAGTGTGCAGTGGGTGACTGAAAAAATGGGGCATACAGCTGCAGAGTATTTAAAATACTCTGCCTTTGATACTGTCAACCATGTCATCCTGCTCAATCGTCTCCGTGATAACCTGGGTATCACAGGTCAGGCTCTGCCGTGGCTGATCGACCCTCCCAGGTCCAACTTGGGCCCTTCCTCTCCTCTATCTCTATCTCTACCTGTGGTGTTCCCCAGGGGTCTAACCTCTCTCCCTGGCTGAATAACCAATACCTGGCACGTCTTGCCCACCACATTGCCGCGCTCTGACCCAACTTCCAGTGATATGGGGATGGCACTCAGTTCATTTTCAGGCTACCCTCTGCAACCTCTTCTCCCTCTCTCATCTCTGACTGCCTGTCCACCATCCAGGAGTGATGTCTGCCAATGATATCTGCCTTAATGCCAGTAAGATTAGATTCTCCTGATCGGCACACGCGCTCCCTACTTTCCTGTCACTCTCTGGCCAGCCTCTCTCTGCCCTCTTCCTGCACCCACCTGTGAGGCTAAAAACCTCGGGGTCATCTTCGACTCCACACTCTCCTTCTCTCCTCACATCGCTGACGTCTCTAAGAAGTCACACTACCAGCTACACCTCCTCAGAGGTATCCTTCCTTTCCTAGAGCCCTGGTTCTCTCGAAGCTGGACTACTGTAACAGCCTCTATCTAAATTTGCCTGTCTCTACTCTCCGCCCTTTGCAACTCATCCAGAACAGGGCTGCGAGACTTGTCCTTGGCCTCAATCCCAGGGACCGTATCTCTCCAGGACTGAAATCACTACACTGCCTCCCAGTGACAGTGAGGATCAAGTTCAAAACCCTCTGCATTGTCCACAAGGCCTTCTGGGGCCTTGGGCCAAAATACCTTCAACTCTCTCTTCCTAAATATCTTCCTTCTCGAGCTCTTCGCTCATCCGCCTCCAACTCCCTCAGGGTCAGCCGCTTCTCCAAACAATGAGTTGGTGGCAGATCTCTCTCCGCTGCAGGGGCCTCCCTCTGGAACAGCCTTCCTGCCTCCCTGAAACTTGAGGAGAACCATCTCCGGTTCCGGAAGCACCTCAAAACCTTCCTCTTCGACTCTGCTTTCTCTCCCTCTCTCCCCAGCTAAAGTTACTGAAACTGCACTGAATCTGCAACTGGGCCACTCACCGTTCTCGGTCCTTGGCCCAGCCACTCTCCCCTGCACTGCCTCCCTGGCACCCGCTGCACTACGGGACTGTGTCTGTATCCCTACAGCCCCCCTTCCCAGCACTTGTCTGCACTTACCTCGCACTTGCCACTAGCTGGCCCTTGTTATTTTCCTGCATGCTATTAACCCTGTACTGCACTTTCCCCTCTCCCCTTCCCCCTTGCACTTTTCCCTTTCCCCTCTACCCTTGCACTTGCGCGATCTGAATGACACCTGGCCTAGTAGGATTGTTGTCTGTCTCCCCTTGTTTCCCCCCTGCCTCGTCACGCCTTGAAACACTTGTGTATAGGCGCGTTACAAATGCCATATCATATCATATTTTATCAAACTTGAGGAGAACCATCTCTGGTTCCGGAAGCACCTCAAAACCTTTCTCTTTGCTTCTGCTTTTGCTCCTCCTCTCCGCTGCTGACCCCCCTGGCTGAAACTGCACTGGTTACCTGGCCACCCTCTGATCTCTGGCCAAGGTCCCCTCCACTGCCAATTGCACACCTGCACTGCCTCCCTGGCAACCCTGGCACTCGGGACTGTATCCCTACAGTCCCACTACCAGCACTTGAGACCGGATGTCTGCACTGACCCTTGCACTTGCCACCAGCTGGCCGTACTTTACTTATTGTTATTATTCTATCATCCCATGTACTGCACTTTCCCCTCCCCCTCTCCCTTGCACTTTCCTCTTCCCCTTTCCCATGCACTTACGTGATCTGAATGACACCTGACCTAGTAGGATCGCTTGTCTGTCTTCCCTCGGTTCCCCCTCCCTTGCCTCGGCACGCCTTGAAACAACTTGTGTATAGGCGCGTTATAAATGCCATATCATATCATATCTTATCCGTTCCTGGAGATATTCACTGTTTACCGCTAGTAATGGCGTGGTCTTCTGATTGTCAGCTGTGATGCTCCCGGGTACAGTAACTATGCCTAGAGCATTGGAGCAACCATCACACGCGTGATGGCCCTTTTCACGGCGCACTTGAAGTCCATGATGCGGTTCCTTAATGTCACACATTTGACGGAAACTCCCTTGAAGGGGTACGGCACCTCCATTGTGATGTGGAAGAGACGTTTTAACAGTTATTGCATGGGGTGCAAGAAATACACCTGCCATGCACAGCAATACATTGTGGGTAAACACTTCTTGGACCTTGTGCGTGAAAGCATCTAGCAAACTAATGGACACTTTTTGCTGCCACGGTTGCATCATAAAACAGGTTTTGGCAACCCCCTTATAGTGTGTACAGAGGTCCCTTATTTTATGAACCTTCGATATCTAGCTGTCAAAAACCAATGACAATGCAAGTGAGCCGCAATTCCTTGATGTTTGTTAGGTAAGATTTCAGATGACCTATGGGTACAAATGAGTACCAGGGGATACTGCACACCTGGCGATATCTCCAGGGTAACACTACAAGGCAATACACTTTTTCATTAAGGCTTTTTTTTTATATCTAACAGGTAGCCAATGGCTGCAAAGCATTCCGCATTTCTAGAGGCCCTTCCCCATTCACACCCCTGTGCTCTAACTGGGAGAGCGCGACACACAAAATCGGCCTTAAGGTTACCATCCCATAGCGCACTAAACGTGCACTGTTCTCACGGTGCAAGTGTCACTGGCTGAACATGCAACATATGCAGGTGCAGTTCATACTTTACTCGCGTCGATGAGAGGAATGGTACAAGCAGAAGCATTGCATGGTTATTTATTTATTTATTTCTAACGCGCCATAGCCCGCGGGCATCATCAAACACAGAGTGCAGGTAGAACACAGATAGTAGCAGTGGGTGCCTCCCCTCTCGCACAGAAAATGCACAAGGCAGGCACAGTGCAAGCTTCCTTCAACCGCAGAAGGGGTACAGCACACACTGTGCTCGCATGCCTTGAAATGTTAGAACCTCATCCACTAAATAGGTCTGCAAACTCCTAGTAGTCCTCGAATCTACCTGGGGGTTTGTTCCCAACAAACTAAAACCCAATCTGGGTGCAGGCCGTACAGGCTTACGGCTTTACATGAGATGGATAGAAATTACTGAACAAGATACATTTGCAGATTTTTCCTGAAGGCCAGGTAAGAATTCTGTGTTCTGAGTTGGATGGGATGAGAGGTTCCAGAGTCAAGGACATGATCTGAAAAATGTCTATGCCCAATAGGGACAAGATGAGAGACAGGGAGTATTAGACAGTGTTGCTCAGCAGGGGGCAGGGCACGGGATAGGGAATAAGGAACTAGTGTTGCAGTGCAATAGATAAAAACACGATAAAGGATCTTAAAAGTGATTATTTTGTTGAATTGGTAACCAATGGGGATTCTCTTCATAGGGATAAACAGATAAGGATCTTGGGACTTTAAAAAGGAGCCTCAATGCAGCACTGTGTGCTCTTTGTAGCAGTGTGAGTTCTCTCAGAAGGTAACATTGCATTGTGTAAAGCGTGAGCAGTGTCAAGATTCATTGTGGACAATGCATCGCTGCCATTACAAAGTCATTATGAGATCAGTTTTCCAGTCACAAGTCACTTCTTGGAACAGCCTTTTATTATTTTGCCTCTGGAGATTGACCTATATCTTTCCCCTTTCTTGAAATTGAGTTATCTGCCTGAATTTGGTTTAGAGCTGCGAGTCGACCTTTGCTTAATTTTCTAAATCAGCAGGACATCTCTCTTTCATTTTTATACACCTTCCCACATACAATAAAATGCACAATTTCCTCTTTCTGCCTCATCCACCATGAAACAATCCTTTGTGTACCTTGGTCTCTCTCTACAAGCACTTTCTCTTTTCCACCACACCATCCTTTCTCTCGTCCGCTTCCTTCACCCGCTAGCCTTTACTCTCCCCTTCATCTTCCTGTAACCCTTCTAATAAGACCGGGATCTTAAATTCGTAATATGGGACAACAACGTGTAAATGGAAATAAATATCGCTGCTATGTGTATATGAACATGCAGTATAAATAACATGGTGAAAAAACCATTTCTTTTTATTAGTATGTCTTTGTTCTTCTCCAGTTCAAACTGGTTATTGGTTTCATGTAGGTGGCGTTCAGCATGTTTGTTTATTTCTCTGTCCGTGTGTTTGTTAAATATTACACGGCCTGCGGTAGCGTCCATGAAGTTATGGTTAATTTGCTCAACACATAGGAAGATCACTTTTTGAGTGGCTTATAACTTTGCCCCCCCCCCCCCCCCACCTCCTGGATGAGTCCTCGCCAAACTTTTTAAAAAATGTATATGACCCGCTCGGATTGATTCTACAAAGTTTGGTGGGGTCCATTGGGGGCAAGGTTATAGAGAGGGTCCCAAAATGTGTGTTTTTTTTCTTCACATAGACGCAATGAAAAAAATTGTCTGCTCACGACTATAGCCCAAACTGCTGGACGGATTTTCATCAAATTTGTGTCAGGAGCGGCTGCTTGTTACCAAAAACATGATTTTGTAAATTGTGTAAATCCATCCTGTAGTTTTTTTTTTTTTAAAGCAGCAAAAATATAGGTACAAATAAATGAGTGATATCTGGGTTCAGTCTGTGGACTCACTTCCTGTTTGGTCTGCAGACAGGCCTCCGATGGACCCAGAGGACGGCGTGATGTCCACGGACATCAGACGCGCCCGCTGATTGGATGGTTAAACGCGTGAGGTGTGTCTGAGTTTTTTGGAAACACTTGCCATGTTGAATTTGCGGACTGTTTTTTCCCCGAACAGAGCAGTAAACACAACATTGCATTTGTCAAACTTTATTTAATTGTTCATTGTGGTTCATAATTAACAAACTCTGGAGGGGTGATGAGGGGTGATGAGGATGGGATATATCCTTAAAAAGCCCCAAAAAACAGTGTTTTTTCAACTGCAACGTCTGCGAACATCCAGATGCCTGGGGCAGTCCTGAGATGCTCGGGGACATCTATGCCTATTTCTGCATTACACGGTGAAAAGCCGTTTTTGGATGGTTTATAACATTGGCACCACTCAAAGAAACTGCATGAACATTTTGAATGTCATTCTAGTTGTGACTCTGAATGGTTCTGCAAAGTGTGGTGCTGTTTTGTCAAGAGGGAACAAAATTAGAGGGGGGGTCCTAAAATATTGTAAAGGCTTATAAATGTGGTGCAAAGTAGTTTGGTGGGATTTTGTCAAGAGGAGGCAAAGTAAGAGTTTAGATGGCGTATAGGTTTGTTGCCGTTTGACGAATGTGGACAAAGGTTTTCATAAAGATTATAAACCCAACTCTGAAAGTTTGTGCAAAGTCTGATTGGATTATGTCAAGTGGGGGCTAAGTTATATAATAATTCTTTGTACCTACATTTTGACACTTTTCCAAAAATATAGAGCATTTCCGGGTAGGCTGCATGCATGGGTTCTAGACAGCGCACTGTTTAACCAGCTATTGTTGATGTGAAACCGGCGTATCTACTTCTGTACACTACACTGATTAATCCGTGTGTATGTGAAACCAAGGTACTAATTGTGTGACTTTGTGTGTATACATTGCACGTTCCTACTAGTTTTAGGGTCCCGCCAGGCTAGGAAGAGCTGTTAATGGATTTGATTTAATGCACTGGTTTGCACCTTTTATTTTTTCGTGTCTACCTTATTTATTCATGTATATATTTATTCTCATGAAGACCACCCTGCTGTAGATTTCAATCTGCCCAGTGTGGTAAGTTGGTGACGCCGGCGCTTAGCCAGATCCTGCAGGGTTCTGTGTGATTAACTGGGGAGATGCACCTTGAGTGCTGCTGGGCTGCACTTATAGTTGGTGGCAAAGTGAAGAGAAAAACAAAAATTGTAATGAAATGTTCATGTTTGTAAAACTGTACCTGGACCCTCAGGGCACTGTTTGCCTAATGTGTTATGAAATGTAAGGTATTTATTTATTTAATATTTATCCATAAAGGTTACCCTGATTAAGGTCAGACAAATTCAGTTGGCGAATTGGACATTAAGTATTTGGTGTCAGCCTCTTAATGTACACCTGTCAGGGATAGGGGCTTTTGCATTTTCCTTTTACAGTCAGAGGGGTTCTGGGAGCTAGCCATACTGCTCACTCCTGGTGGATCACTACTACACGCTACTACACGCTCATAGCACCCGGTTGGTGCTCAGTTCTACACCCCTCTTTCCCCGGGTTCACATACACGTGCAGGGGCGCAGTAAGGTGAACAGTAAGGTGTACGCCCATTCCCATATTTACCTATAGGTTTCTGACCACTCTTCCATTCCCTCAAGTCTCCTTAGACCTATTTAATTAAGGGACGGGTACACCTTACATTCCTCCCCCACTTGTGTTCTCCCGCCAGCCCTTCTTTTCCCCCTCATATAGCTGAACCCTATTTTGTATGTGGCACCTTCAGCCAGTGAGAGCTGTTCAGCCAATAGCAGTTTCCATTCTGGGTATTGTAGATCGAATTTTCCATTCTAAAATGTGGCTTTCAAAAACTCTTCGTTTACATCCCCCTGAAAGCAACGTTCTTGCTGTTGGCTAAAACGACAGACTAGGCAGGAGCTGTTACAAATGATATGGGACCCCCACAAAGATAGAATCCCTTCCTCTGACCAACTCTCATCCTCCGCTCTTGCTCCAATCTGCTCTTTTTCTCTCCTCGTTCTGTACCCACTGACACATCCTTCCTTGCTCATAAACTCCTAAAGCCTGTAACCACATCCTCTTTGCTGCAGCCTTTTATCTCCAACACACCTTTCTCCTTCTCCGCCTTCCATCTCCTCCTCTGCTCTCCATCCTTTCCTTGTATAATTTCTTTCTGCACCTGTCTTGTGTTGAGAGTCGTGAAGATATAGAAGACCTCTGTCCCCAAGTGCCGCACAGGGAGAATCCCTAAATCACTCCCTGTGCAACCTTTGCGGCCACAGGTGGAGATAATCCGAAGCCGGAACCGAAGTGCTAGGAACCCCAAGGCATCTGTGGAAAAAGGCAATGATTAGATACCAAGCAGTCAGGACACTACATACAATAATCCGAATACAGTCAGAGTCTTACCGGGGATCTGATGAAAGGGATGGAAAACCTGAACGGGAGGAAGGTTCCGGGACTCACATAGGTAAAAGACCCACCCTGCGGGATAGGTCTAGAGGTACCTCGCCAGTCTCCACCTGGAGAGTGTAGTGAAGAGGGCCACAGGTAATCAGGTGGCAGCCACCAACTGGAGAGTGAGATACCCCGTGTAGTGGTGCAATCAGGGAGGACCAACAGAGATCCGTTTGCAGACGAAGGTCTGAAGCCAGGAAGAGCAGTCTACACCAAAGGGATAAACAAGAATGAGATCCAGAGGAAGTCCGTAGTTCAGTCCGGGGTCAGGAGCCGTGATGAGCAGAAAAGCCGATGTAGCCAAATCCAAACGTGATCCACAAGAAGTCCAGTAAACATAAGCCAAGTCCAAGGAAGCCAGGTAAGCAATACAGGTAAGAAAGTCAAACAGAGTACTCCTGGTAAACCAGCTGTGAAGCGTAGGATACCGGCACTGCACTGCTTAAATATCGTCCACTTCCTGGTCACATGATGTCAACCGGAGTCGCGTGACCGCGAAACCGGGGCACGTGACCGTTTCCTCGGGTCACGTGATCGGGCCACAACAGCACGAGCGAGTGTGTTACTGCTCGAGCGGTGGCCTAATCTCCAAGGCAACTGCCAATGGAGAAACGGCCGCAATCGTGACTGCAGGGTGTATGGTGTTTGTTTGGCCAGCGCGCGAGCCAACCGGGGTTGCCTACGTGAGCCCCGGGAGACAGGTGAATGGGAGGGGTAGGACACTGGACTGGGTGTCGGGACAAGGTCGTAGGAACTAACCGAGGACATGACAGCACCCACTAATCCACCCTCCTTTGCCCGTCTTGCAGTGAATCGAATCTCCTCAACCATGCATATTCCCTGGACCCTGCTCTCTTGCACCACTCCCCTTCCCCCATAACCTGACCTGGAAGTAGTATTACAGAGTAGACATGTTATGGGAAAGGGAGTCAGACCTGGGCTACCAATCAAATGAAACCCAATCCTTTGCAGCTGCTAAATCTAGGCTATCCCTCACTAAGCATATACCAATGTAAACGTATTCACACACAAAATTAATGTTGGGGTAGTGTACATACTGCTTTGTGTATAAGTATTCATAAGATAGCCAACCTGGGGAATAAACTGCAAAAACAGAGCTGGCTTGTGCTGTCTGGCCTGCAAGGTTGTTGTACTATGCGGCCTTCAGTTGGCAGTACGTGTTGCTTCAGGGTTTAGGCCTGGGTATGGCCTGGGACTTGGAGAAAGCCTTGTAATGGCAACTCCAAACACTTGGGAGGTGGCAGTGCTACAGTTTCAATTCTTGTACATGCACTTGTCCATAAACACATTGTCCACAGCCTCAGAGGACGTACTACTAAACCTAAAGAAAAAAAATTTCTGGACGGAAGTCCATGGTCATTTCCTCCGGGAGTATCTTAGAGTTAATCTTGTACCAATGGGACTAATAGTGAGAAACAAACCAGCACTTTTTCTAGAAGACAAAGAGTATATGCTGGGGTTTACCAAGATTTCAACTAAATGCAGCAGGGATCTAATGGCCCGAACTATCACAACAGCAAAACGCATTCACCTGAAAATACAACAAGGTCTCAAAGAGGAGGAATCTAAATTCTTGAATGACGATAGCCTCACCAATGCTAGAGAGAAACTCAAAGAAAACGATAAAGCCCTAGACTAATTTGTATCAACCACATTGGAGAAGAAGCACAAAAAATTGGCAAAAGATATTGCCAACTTTAAAATTGAACTTGTCTATCCATACCTTTCAGCGGACTACAAAGATAAGAAAGAAAAAGAAAGACTGGCAAACCAGACATCCGCCACCCGAAACAGTCGCAAATGGGTCTCATTCTCGGACACCTCAAGCTCGGACTCCTCATCAGGAGACCCCAGCCAAGCCAGAAACACACCACAAGGCCAATACCAATCACCTAACCAGATGCCTTTTTGAGGGCAAATGTTCCCCACAGGAGCTTACTGGGGGCCATCACCTTATCCACAGGCAATGCAGTTCTTGAATCACCCATAATGGGGACAACGCAACAGGCGGAGATGGACCAACTGGAGACACTGAAATAAATTCCATTATTCAACCTATCAGGAGTGGAACTGTCCAAAGAAGAAATTTCTATCCTTACCAAAGGCTTATCTTTTGTACCAACCAACCAAACAGACTGGTTCAAACTAGACACAAAAGTCTTCTACTTGTTCAGAAGCATTAGAAGAAAGGTGTTTTTCAAAGATCAAGACTTCGGCCTGGATATAGATGACTCAGGTCTCAGAGTCAAATCTACATTCAACCCAACTGAGAATGAAGTACCTGGATCCATGATAGCATTTGAGAAATGCATCACAAAAGAAATAAAAAAACTACAGGATAAACCCCAACACAAAAGGAACAACCTTACACTAGGTGAACGCAAGGCACTAACAAACCTAGCCGAGAATAAACAAGTAATTATTAAAGCAGCGGATAAAGGTGGAGGCATTGTTATCCAAAATATAACACAATATAAAGAGATGGTAATGCTCTTACTGACTGAACAGGGAAACTATAAGAAACTCAGGAAGGATCCAACAACAGAAATTAAGAGCAAAATCCAGGAAGTGACAACATATGCACTAGAGCAAAACTGGATCACACAGAGAGAAGAAACCTTCCTCAATACTTCGGAAAACAGGACTCCCGCACAATATGCTCTGCCCAAAATTCACAAAAATAGGCAAACTCCTCCTGGCAGACCAATTGTGTCAGGTTGTGGCTCGATACTTGAACCGGTCTGTAAGTTCATAGACCACTTCCTAAAGCCACTCAGCCAAAAAACGCCTACATACCTAAGAGACACCATGTCTACTATAAAAAAATTTGAAGGACTAACATTCAACAAAGATTAAGAACTCTTAGTTACTTTGGACATTGTCAGTTTATCTACAAGCATCCCCCAAAAAGCAGCAGTGGAGTGCATTAGAGATCACCTGACTCACTTTATGCTACAGAAAAGAGTCCCCACGAACTATATAGTGGAACTACTGGAACTTGCATTGACCAATAATTTTTTCTCGTTCAAAGACACTTTCTACCTCCAAACAAGCGGGACTGCCATGGGAGCAGCATTTGCACCTAGCATGGCAGTCATCTTCATGGCAGAATTCGAGCGCCTCTATGTTCACAACATCTCAAACCCCTTTCAGGACAAAATCACTTCATGTTATAGGTATATTGACGATATCGTCCTAATATGGAAAGGAGATGAAAACAGCCTTGTCAACTTCCTCAACTGGCTTAACACCAAGACCCAAGAAATAACATTTACCATGCTATGCAGCAAACAACAACCAATTTGCTGGACCTATCCATCACAGTCATTGATGGAACCTTGATGTGTAATCTCTTTACCAAGGAGACGGACAGAAACACTCTGCTGCACTATAACAGTCCCCACCCGAAAAGTCTGTGTGACAATCTTCCCTATGGCCAATTCCTGAGGCTAAAATGGAACTGCACAGAAATAGACCAATATAACAAACATGCAAAGGTTCTCCAAAACAAATTACGAGAAAGAGATTACCCGAAAAGGCTCATTAAAAAAAGAACGAAAAGAGCCAAATACACACCCAGGGAAAGCCTACTAACACCTAAAATGACCAGCCCTAACAGTGACGACACCCTTACTTTTGTGTCTACCTTTGGGCCAGATACCACCAAACTCAAAGGAATACTGAGAAAATTCTGGCCGCTGGTGCAACTGAGCCTCCCAGAAGAAAGAGTGCCAAGGATGGCCTTGAAAAGATCCAGAAACCTCAAGGACATCCTTACGCATGCAAGACTTGATAACAAGACGCAAAGATCAACTATCTGGAACATGCGAGAGATAAGAGGACACCACCCATGCGACACATTCACAGTATGTCGCTTTACTAAGAAAATGAACTCATTCAAGATCGGTGAACAAGAATGGCAACTTAGACAATTTACCAACTGCAAAATGGCCAACCTAATCTACATAATAGAGTGCCCCTGTGGGCTCCACTATGTAGGAAATACAACTTGCCAAGTCCACAAAAGAATAGGAGAACATCGATCTCGGATCAGATGTAAATCCTTAACATCTCCATTGGTCCAACACTATATAGAACATCACCACAGACCAGATGACATTTTTGGTGGATCACAGATTCAGTGCCAACACCAGCGGAGCTAGTAACTCACTAAATCACAAAGTGGCCTGGTGGATTTTTAAACTTAAAAGCATTACCAAGGGGCTTAATGAGGCCAAACCCACTGGCTTCCGTGGCTAATTGGCCCCCTCCACCTGGGGATTCCATTATGGCAGTCCTCCATTTAGGCACCTGTTAGCCTCTGATCTGTTGCAACTTCATCCCCCTCAGATCTGTGTAGGTTATCCGTGGTCTACAGTATGTCCACCGGCCACAGACCCTATGAAGACAGCTTTTTAACTATGTGCGTTTATTTTGTGTATCCTTTTCTCTGATTGGTGTGTATTTAGCCTCAATGAATTTATTCACTTGATCCAAGGGCTTACCAGGATAATCCTCCAATTATGTATCTTCATCTCTGTTGTGAATCACAGGTTTGTGTGCATGTAACTTCCATGCTTGTCTAAATGGTTATTGCAACTGACGCCCATTTGCACAATACTTTTCCCCTCTCCCATCCATAACTAGCATTCGCACACCGCGACTTCTTCTTACACATAGCTCAGCCATACTACAACTTTTCTGACTGGCTCTCCTTTGCATTACTATTCCCCGGCATCCGTGTTCCCTTGATTACGGGACGCCAAACAGTGCCATTGCGGTTTTGCCCGCCCCTCGCGGACATGCGCGCAGGGAGGTTGCATTACACTGCTCCCCCAACGCATGTGCACAACACAATGACTAGTCTAGCTCTTCTTCACACATGCGCACTGGGATACTGCGAAACACTGCTCCCCCGGCGCATGCGTGACACACACGGAACCGTACAGCTCCATGATAACTAGAGACAGCTCCTTTGCTGTCCCATTACACTACGGCCTCGATTGGATTCAAACCTCCGGTCTCGATTGGAACCAGACCTTCGGCCCTAAGCAGGTACATCCTTTAGCAATCTCCTGACACAGGCACCATTTTCCTCCCTGTGATTGCAGACCCTTTAGCCAAGCCTGTTCTGTTCTCTTTTCTTCTGTCTCCTTCCCATAGGACAGTGCCCCACTTCGGGAAACTAAGTTCCCGCCGGACGCATTTCCCAGCCTCATCACTGGTGTTATACCACCAGCTCCATGCAGCTACACTTGACAGCAAGCACGCCATGCAAGGTGAGCATTTTTTGTGGTGTTCAAGGCCCTGTGCACCTTTTTGTTTTAGAATGAGCATGCTGATTTCGTAGAAACACAATGCTTCAATACAATCCATTGGATTTTCATCTATCCAACAGCAGCCAGACACTGCACTGAACAAACTTCTGAATAATTATGGACCATTCACTCCATACATGATACTAGTGGACCGCCTACTGCAGGATCCACACAGCGATACTACTCCCAAGGTTAGTCCCGTGCCTACCTAATTTTTTATCTCACCAGTGGTGTACCATAATTATGGAATTCCTTTTTAAACTGCCATGCGCAATAGCCTCTCACCATTGCAGGCACTAATAGAGTCCCCTCCACTTTCTATTTTAGGTAGACCTATTCAGGGCCCTAGATGAAGGCACCTTGCCAAAACGTCTGAGGTCCAGCACCCCAGTGTGCATTACCTGGCCCTTCCAACTACCCGATTCACATCCAGACGTCGACCATGTGTTAGTTCACCCTAAAGCCTGGCTAAATACAACCAATTGTGGAACTATTAACTATGTTTCTTTGTCTGGTTGTATTATGTGTTTTAGCTATCATTTGTCACTATAGGTGGTGGTTACACACTAACATCTAAAGCACAAATCTGCTCTAGTTATGCACAAATGAAATTGTGTTTCCTTTTCAGTTGCCATGAAGGTTTTGTAAAATGTCAAAAAAAAAAACTACACTTGGTAAACTGAACTTTTATATAACAAATCTATGCAAAAAAGTTTAAATGCATGACTACGAAATGCACCAACAGCTAAATAAATAGAAGCTGTACTTAGTCTCTAATTTTGTCTGCGCTATCAATTGATTGGTTGAGTACTACTACATACTAAAGAAATTCGAATGTGTGTTACATGGCAGAACAATTTTTGGGTTTACAGTAATTAGAAAGCAGACCGCATAAACAGAGTCGTCAGGACACCCCCTGTGTACCACGTTCAAATAGCCCATAGTCCTGACACTTCTAGGGCCCTCCCTCCAGTTACCACAACCATAAACACATTGATAGCTTCTTAGGAGGGAAGGGGCAAAGAAATGAAGAGGCCTGCTTCTCGACATTGTGTTGGATGCTGGGGGGTTGGGAGGGGCACATATTTCCTCTCTTTCCTGCACACCAAGCACCCCCTTACCACCCCTTCATAGAGTGCCACTGCAAGGTTATCTGCAAGGACAATTACAAAAATACATTCCACAAAATGAATCACTTTATCAACACAATGCAACTTTGGAGGAATGTGCAGCACGGTCCCTTCCTTATTGACTTGCGCTCCCTGCTGAGTGTGCCATAGGCAACCGACCTGTTGGTCTATTGGTAGCACAGACCTTGATGGGTCTGAAAGCATGCTTTAAGAACATTGCAGACTCCTAAAGCAGAATACATCTAATAAACCTGTACATTCACCTGGTGAATTCCATGCAAAATTCAATGTTCTTAATCACTAAAATGTCTCTTGTTCAAAGAGCCCAGGCATCACTTTTATAAAATCATCTTCATCATTTTGATCATTAGTTGCTTCTTATAGCTGTTAAACAGCAACATGATATGATACGATTGGTTATTTATGAAGCGCTTAATACCCAAAGGTTTCTAAGCGGGGACCAGGGGATCAAACCTGTGTTGCTCTGTGTTATCTTGTTTCCAAGGTGAACACGTTGCCCCTGAGCTATCCTCTCGAGACAAATAAGAACTGCTTACTATATTCAAACAATGTTCTCAATAATGCATGTGGGCACTCATCCCCCACACCCTCCCCCTCCTTCAGTGAGGTATTCCCCTACCAGCTCCCTCCCTCCCACTTATACATACACACAATTACTCATTCATGCACACACTCAAACATACACTCACCTAATATCTCACTCACACATTGCCTTGTCACATTGCCACATGTGACATGCAGTGTGCTATGGGGACATCTATTTCTACAGCCACAAAGATTTTGGACTTGGCCATGCTGTACAGCAAGAGTGCACAGACGAAACATTCTCCTTCTGATTTACTTCGACCAACTTCCTTCATGTGCTGGTACCATATGTTGTTTCCAAGATGGGGCGTGCTGTCCAAGTAATCATTTAACTAGTTATCGGTTTCATATGGACTTCTCTTGATCCTTAGCGTTTTTCTGTGGTTGGCTATCACTATGTCTCTGAATGCATCTGTACTGCTCTTTCGTTCAGGAAGACTCTCAGGTGTTATCCTTGGAGGGGCAGGTTTGATTTCCTGCCCTGCAGTAATAGGGGGAGGTTTTGTGTTTCTTTTCCTTCCCTCCTGCATTCTTTTGTAGACCTCCTCCCACCACATGTGACTTATCATCCTTCCAACACGTGGCTGTGTCGTAGGCTCGGTAGTTACTTCTGGCGCTGGAGCTGGCGTGCTCGCTATCACAGTTGTGGTGGTTGTCTTGCTCAGCTCCTCATGTAGCTTCTTTGCTCTAAGTATGAGTGGAAACACATACTCAACTACCGCATGTGTTTTCTCAGTGAGTTCTTTCGTTGCTTCCTCTGTTCTATTGAATGATTTTGCTATTTCACTTTGGTTCGGTTTCTCACATTGCTCCCTGCTTTCTGGAGCTGCTTGTTCCACAGGTGATTTCTCTCTTTCAGTTGTTTTGGCCTGTGGTTTCGTAGCCATTGACACTTGCCCTTGTTCGTGTGCACTCAGTTTATGGGTGCGTGCCGTGGACAGTGCTATGTTATCATGCATTCCGTGCTGACCCTGTCTCCAGCCTTTCTCACCATTCATTACTTCAAGTGTATACGTATTACTGCTAATTACATTCAACTGTAAATCATTGGATTTATCATCAGTTTTTCTTGGAACATTGATGACAATATAAGGTCTGGGTGCTTTTGTAGGCCCCAGATGTTTATTACCTGATGGATGCACAGACATTGGGACGCTTCGTGCACCAATAGAAAATGCAGTTCTAATAGATAAGGATAAAATACTACAATAATCACAATGCATATGCATATGACGGCCTTGAATGACAGCTTGCAGCATCTCCCTCCAGGGAACCGTGGGCGCCCTTCCACTGGAGGCCCGACTAAGTTACTGTTTTGGGTCCCCATTTCAAATACGTCCACAGTCAATAGTTTATTTTTCTTCTTATTCTGTTTTCGTCGTTCAAAGTTCACTAAACACTAAAGTGACAAGTGCAGTTCAATGTCCCCCCTCTTACGAGTGATGATGATGATAGTCTCTGAGTATGGAGCACAGTTCCTTTGCTAGACTATGGAAAAAGGTTAGACTATCGTTTTCAATGCATCGTAATTATCCTGTATTTGTATGGCCAGCGTATTCCCAGGGCACTTTTACAACTCGCCTTGGCCCTGGGGACATACAGGACTTTGTTTGCAGTGACACCATGAAAGAATGGATTTGCTACGAATCACGCAAAATAAAATTTTGAAAAAATAAAAATAAAAATAAAAGTGAACAAATGAGAAGGTAGGAAAAAATAAGAAAAAGGTTGAAAAAAGTAAACACGGCAGTGAAGTTCGTGTCTCTGTTCCTTTCACTTGGCCTTTCGAGGTCGAGTTGGTTAACAGTCTCTCTCTCCCCTATTTAATCCACTACGAAACGATGATGCAAAAATAGAAAAAATAAGAAAAATCAAGATTTGGTTGTCCTTGTTTCCGCCTTTTCGGTCCGTTCTACGTTGGAAGCATGAAGAACTGTGTCTTTCTTTCCTTGCTCTGTCCCCGGCTGGGGGATGATGGAAAGTTTTATCTTGGATCTCCCCCTTCTAAGGCTCTTCTTAGCAGTGGATGTCCATAATTGCTTCTTAGTTGGGATGCAATAGTCCTCAGGAGTCGATTCAATTGAGCATTTTTTGCTGGATCATTAAGAAAAGCGGGCACATCAACGTTGTGGGTCCGGCCCACTAGTTCTGGAAAGTTTTCAATGAGATGAAAGAAAACACGAAATGCATACCGACTTTCTTCGGGTGTTAATGACATTTGCTCTGACTCTTTGGCTCTTAGGTCACAGGCCTTTCATGCAGTGTGATCAGTCTTCGCCTCCTCGATCTGTCCCTCGCCGAATAGTCTCACAGGAATCTCCTTAGGAATTCTCGCTGGAAGTTGGATAGTTCCACTTGGAGCATAATGCCATGGAGAAGAGTCTTCATGTGTGGGAAATTGACTGGATCTCTAAGGAAGGTAGCAACATCGACATCAGCAGGCCTTCCCACCATTTCTGGATAGTCTGTGACTAGCCTGATCAGGACGTTGTGGGCTAGCTACATGTCTGCAGGCGACAGGGGCATTTGCTTTGTTTTGCTGGGCTCCGGTCACAAGTCTTTTTGTTGTCGTGAACAGGTCTTGCACTTTCCTGCTGCGTAGTCTGCTACCACATTGTTCAGTTTACAACATATTTGATTCAGGATGTGATTATTTTGGGGATCTCTGATGAAAGTCAGAGTATCTGTGGTTCTCCCAACAGTTCTGGGCACTCCTTAATGATTCGAAAGAATAAAACGTAGGTAACTTCGTCAATAACTGCTTGAGGCGGGAGCATTAGTCTTTTGTTCACTGTGCTCGGGCAACTCGGCGAAGACCTCTGCGATTTCAGTCAGTAGTTGCCTGGTTACCTTCTTATTTTCTGGATCTTGAATATATTCTGTGACACTTGTTTCTCTCCCTATGAGTGACAGATAGGACAGTGCTACTAGCTGAAAATAGGTGAGCACATCCCACTTGAGACTTCTGCTGGGGTGAACCATATGTCTGTGAACAGAGTCTTGATACTGGATGCTTCAGGATACCAGCTTTAGTTTACAAGAGTGTCCTGTTTTTACAGCTTATCAGAGTCTGAGAGTTTGTGTTCAATGCTTTGTGGCTCAACGTGATCAAGCTATCAGTGTCACTACACGTTCAGAGTATGCGACTTTTTCGTTTACCCTGTGAGTTCAGCTGCACTTTGCGTTCATTTGAAGGTCTTGTACCTCATTCGGTGTTTGGAGGAGAGGTTCAGTGTACAGTCACAGTTTTCACAGTGAGTTCCTTAGTTTATGTTTTCCGCTCGTGCGTCCTTCTTCCTCGCCATAGACCTTGTCTGCACGTGCTGCGGTCCTTCCCCGTTGTCTGTGGATTTCCCGGCAGTAGATGCAGTAGGAGTGCTCTCTCCTATAAAAGGTTTTATGTCGTTCAGGAAGATCCAGGCTCTTCTGCCCACAAGCTTGACAGCGGACGGGGTGCAGTCCTATACGAGGAAGGGGCCGTTAAACCTCGGCTCGTCCCATCTCTTTCTCGCAAAGTTTTTTTACCAGAACTCTGTCTCCAGGGAAGACAAGGGGTGTGCCAAGGCTGAGAGCTGCGCCTGCATCAGCACTATCTGCAGTGGTTCGTGCTGTGCTGTCCCCTTTCCGCCATCGCTGTAGCTGGCCTGTAATGACGGCACTGGATGTGAGACAGTCCAGATAAGCTTTCATTTCTTTTCCTAGAACCTCCCTAGTTGTCTGGGCATCATATCTAGCTTTGTCTCGGGGGCTAAGGGGAGTCCTCATCCTTCTCCCAGTAACTATTTCGTGTGGCGTGAGATGATGGTCGGAGCCTGGTTGGTTCCGAAGCGCATACAATGCCAGTGGTAGGCAGTGCACCGATCCCTTTCTTAATGTGAGCTTCAACTTGGCTATCCTTTCCTTAAGCAAGCCGTTGATCCATTCACATATCCCATTTCCCTCTGGATGATACGCTGACGAGAACTTGTGCTTTATACCAAGCAACAAGCTAATCTGTTTGAACACTGCGTTCACAAAATGAGGTCCATTGTCTGATCTCATAACCTCACACACCCCCCATCTAGGTAAGACCTCCCTCACCAGTAATTTAGCAGCAAAGGCGGCATTGGGGTGTGTACAGGGACCTGCTTCCACCCATCTGGAAAAGGGACACACCACCACAATTAAATACCTGTACCCATTACACACTTGAATCATATCGACATAATCGATATGCAGGTGCTGGAAAGGTCCACTTGGTGAGGGGATGACTCCTCTCACTACTTTTAATGTGTGCCCAGAGGTGAATTGTTGGCAGACAATGCAATTTACCATAAAGAATACAACATGCTCTGCTAAATTCGGTGTAAACCAGTCTTCGGCAAGTGTTGTGGCAAGATTTTCTCTTGTCATATGAATGGGGTAATGAAGCTGTTCTAGCGCTACTTTTAGAAGGGCGACAGGCATTACTGGTATACCAGTGCTGTCTTGCCTCCACAATCTGTCTGAGGGGTTTAAAGAACACCCTCGATGCTTCCACAGATTTTTCTCCTCCCGAGGTGCCTCACCCTGAAGCTCCATTAACTGAGACTGCCCCATCTCACTATATGCTTCTGGTGTGGCTCGCGCCACCATCATACGTTCATGGGTACGTGCCACATCCACATCCATGATTGTTTCAGCTTTGGATGCCATGCGCTTGGCTTCCGTGTCTGCTTCATGGTTTCCACATGACACAAAATCTGTCCCTTTGGTATGAGCGCATTTTACGACCGCTATGCCCACTGGGAACTGTAGTGCTTTTATCAGCCTGTCCAGCAAGGCCACGTGCTGCACTGGCGTGCCGTCTGCTCGGAGGTAGCCCCACCTTTTCCAGCGTGCCAGTCCTGCGTGCACTGTTGATGTCACATAGGCAGAGTCACTGTACACTGTTACTTCCTGGTCCGCGTGATTCTCAATGGCGTGTATCAATGCCACTAGTTCTGCAGCCTGTGCCGAATAGTGGGATGGTAATCGTGCACTGACAAGTACTTGGAATTCTCCATTCGCCATGTGTTTGATCACGGCCACGCCTGTATACCTTTGCCCGTCATATTGGTAAATTCTTGATGACCCGTCAATGAAGACGATCTCTCCACTTGGCAGGGCATTTTCCTTGACCCTGGGGATCTCATCATAGTATTCTTCATAGTTTGCACAGTCATGCACAGGTTCTCCCTCTGTGACTGGCTCAATAAACATAGCAGGGTTCACCGTTTTGCATCGCACTATTTTAATCGATGGATTGGAGATAATCACCTCGTAGGCTGATGCTCTCTGAGAAGTCAGCATGCCCTTTGGCTTCTCTAGTATGGCGAATAATGAGTGCTCAACATATAATGTCATGGAGCACCCCATCACAATGGAAGACGCCTTCAGAATGGCGAACGTGTCGGCAGCTAAATTTTGTTCGCACAGGAAGTGGCCTTTCATAACCGGGTCCAACCTTCCACTGTAATATGCAAGGGGTTTATATCCCAGTGAGGTTCGCTGCGCAAGTACTGCCGTCATAAAATCGCCATTAGTATGAGAAAACAGATAGAATTCCTCAGCATAATTAGGAATCCCGAGGACTGGGGTCTTACAAATTGCCCCCTTGAGTTCTGTAAACCCTTTCTCCATTGCTTCATTCCATTCAATTTCTTCTCTTGTCGGCTGGACCTTTTTAAGGGCCTGCAACAAGGGCTTGGTATACGAGCTGTAGTCAAAGATCCATGCTCTGACATAGTTGCACAGGCCTAGGAAGCTTTGCTTTTGCTTTACTGTGTGCGGCTTGGCCGTGTTCATGATAGCCTCAGCCCTTTATGGGGTTACCTTTTTCCCCTCATGTGAGATCAGTTGCCCTATGTACAGCACCTCCTGTTGGCAGTATTGCAACTTGTCCTTGTCCACTTTGTACCCCTTCTCAGCCAATATAGTCAATAGCCGGACAGAGTTGTGTCGGCATTGCTCTTCAGTGATGCTGCAGATTAGAATGTCATCTACATACTGCGAAACAACACTGTCCACTGCAATATTGCTTAGGTCCATTTGCAGGACTCTGTTGAAAATAGATGGAGACTCGCAATACCCCTGTGGCAGCCTCGCACTTTTCAGGTGCATTTGTCTGAAAGTAAATGACATCAGGTCTTGTGAGTCGCAGTGTAATGGAATAGAGAAGAATGCATTCTTCAAATCGATCACCGTGAAGTATTTCGCTTCAGTGGGTATTTTGCACAAAATTGTGGATGGACTAGGGACTAGAGGGAGAACTCGGCTTCGACTATGTCGTTCAATGCTCGTAAGTCCTGGATTAAACACCAGGACCCTCCCTTAGATTTCTTGACTGGGTAAATCACTGTGTTGCATGGTGATTCCGACGTCACCAGAATCCCCTGCTCCATCATGGCAGAAATTGGCTTTGCAATCCCTTCATCTGCTTGCCTAGACATGGGATACTGTCGTGCCCGTGGCAGAATTGCTCCTGGTTTCAATTAAATTTTTACTTCGCCAACCCCCCTCAGGAGACCCACATCATAGGGCCCTGTAGCCCATACCTTGGCTGGCACTAGGGCCATATCGTCATTGGAATATTCCGGGCATACCAGCGCTAACATCATCCTCTGCGGCACCTCCCGCTTGATCATTTTGACCCAAAATGTGAGACTCACTTCCACCCATGTCTCTTCTAGGTCAGGGTCTAGGTCAGGGTGTTCTCCGAACAGATCATCATCGGTGACGTCAGTCACTCAATACCCTTCTTCGATGGCGACAATCGCACACCAAAGTCTGCCCTCGTCGTCACATCCTTCAACTAATGCTACCTTTCCTCGCACCGCAGCAGATTGTATCATTAGGGGAAATACTTGTCCCTCCTCTTCATGCATGGGTATTCTTGGCCTGAATAGAAACTCATCTGGGGTTCTCATAGTTTTGTCTGCGAGGCCTGGCAGTCCTGCCATAAGCACTTGCATGCCATATGCAAACACTTCTGGTTCCAGTGGTATAGCTCTCATGGCTGCATGTCAGAATATGCTCTGATCATTTCGCACACGTTTGAATAATGCATTCCTGGAGTGGAGCATACTATGCCATCCTCAGTGAACGAGATGGTTATATTCAACTTTGTCATCATGTCCCGACCCATGATATTCACCGGGGACTGATGAGAATACAATAAGGGTACATTCATGTCGCATTCTCCCACTGAGACTGGAGGTGCATCAATAAAGGGAGCTCCAGTAAAACTCTGGGTATCTATGGCCTTGCCGAACAAGGAGAACCTTCCTTCATGTATGCACAAGCACGTTGCAAAGGAACGTTTCAAAGGAATATTCTTTCGCCCGTATGGTGACATTTACCCTAGGTTCCCTGTTAGGGTCTGGTGTCACTGATAGGATAGAGCACATCAGAGTTCCCTGTGAGCCGTCCTATTTCATATATAGGTTCGGTCCACTGTATACATGTGGGTTGCCCCCACCGGAATTAGTGCCTTGATCCACTTGTGGCAGTGTCTGCTGGGGCTGTCCCTGTGGTACATTCCCCATGTTCTGTGGCTGGACCATTGGCTGTGCACCTTGCTGCAAGCCAACCACCTGCTGCTGCACGGTATAGTTTTGTGCACTGCCCTGTTGTGGGGTAGCAGGTTCATTCACCATGCCTGTCCCCAACCCTTGGTTGATCTGCCACATGCTTTGGCTTCTGAACATGCGCGCCACGTGTCCTGTTACTCCACACAACCAACACACTGGCGGCAGTCGGACCATCTGTCCGTCTGGCATAGTTGGACTAGCCATCGGTGCATTCTGGATACCGTTTTGAACATTCTGTAAACCTCCTTGGTTACCTCTAAAACCTACCTGATTGCTCTGAAATCCTCTTCCTCCAAATCCCCTTCCTCTCGGGTAATATCCCGCGTTACCCTGATTGTTTTGTGGCGGGTGAGAGGCACATTGTGCACTCGTTTCAGCTGGACTCGTTAGCATGGCTCCCTCGAGAGCATACTTTAAGAGCTTCCTTTGCACTAGCTTCGCCTCCTCTCCCATACGCATTGCCTCTTTCTTCCGATTCTTTTCTTGCAACAGTCTACAGTAACGGGCAATCGTCAACTGGATATCGGCCCGCGGTTTAGCTTCTATTCCTACCAATTTTTTGAGCTGTTTTTTCACTGGTTCTGGTAACCCTTGGCACATTATATGATAGAATACAGGGATAGATTTCGTCCAAGACTCAAGCGTTTCGAGCACCCACGCGTCTTGAAAATTCTGGATATAAAGCACAGGGTCCTCTGACTCCTTCATTTTTCGAGTCATTATAGCTCCCATATCAGATGTGTCTGGATATAGTGTACGCAGCGCTTCCACACTGCTGCTCTACAGTTATTAAATGGCGGCCCCTCATGAGAGGTGTTAGTTATGGTTACCCTGGGGTATCCTGCCCTTTTCCACACGTCGTCTGCTCTTTCGCCAAGTACAGCAATTAGAATACCCTTGATTTCCCCTATGGCTAGAGTGATGCCCTCCAGTCATTTTCTCTAGCTCATGTATCTACTTTCCGGCTCCCGAGGTCAGGATTGGAAGCTTATTTTTAAGATTCTCTCGGTCCTTGTGTGGCCATGGAATATATTGCAGTCTTGCTCCCCCCTTTTCGAACAGTGGGAATTGGAATGCGCAATCCTCCTTTTCCTTCTCTATACCTCCTTGGTCTCATGCCTGGGCGGCATTCCCGCCTTGCCTTCTACCTGGCAATGCCCTTAGCCTATCTGTATAGGCAGGTACCGACGCCCCCCTCTGACCATGGGGTGTATCTTCATGTCGGCTGGGCTGTCCAGCGGACTTCGGTGTTCTATCTATGGACCCATTAGCATCTGACCATTGTATCTCTTGGTTCCCTGGGAGTCGCTTTTCGCACCGCCTCCCTTCATCATACGCCACTTCCTCCGCTTCCCCATCGGAGTCTGATTCCGAGTACTCCCAATTTACACAACTTCTTGCATCATCGTCGTTCTGCCCAACTTCTAGTCTATCTAGGGAACGTCCCCTACTCCCACTACTTTGGGTGACATCCTCAGTGTCATATAGCTAAGTGCTCTCTAAACGCTCATCTTCCCTTCCCTTCACTCTTGGGAGATTCGTTCCAGTCCCATCTCATTGTATATTTTATCATTTGCTTCCCCGATGCTTCTGGTGTCGAAGTCATCATCAATAACTGTCCCGATTGTACCTGGTACCGCATCGCGTGCGGGGAAGAACTCTTCTATGTCTTCCCAGTCTACAACAGGATTGGGTTTTTTCACTTCCCGTTGCAAGAATTCTAAATCTTGTGCCCGTTGGCTGTGTTTAGCTTCTGCTTCCTCATCCATTTCTCTTTGCTTCTTTGCTTCCTCTCTAGCCTTATCTGCTTCCCTCATCCGTTCATTCCTACGTTCCTTTGTCCTTCTACTTTCCTCATCTTCTCACTTTTTTACCTTTCTTTTGTGCACTCTCTTCTCTTCCTCTAACCTTAGCATGTTCTGCCCGTACTTTTCATAGGCTGCATATTGCGTGCGACTGAGCGGTATACCTTGCTCTTCGCGATATAGTTGTTCTCGCCTCAACCTATCCTTCTTTCTTGCCCTCTCGTTTCTTATGTCCACTTCAACAGTATCTGCCCTCCCATCCGTTCGTCCTTTGTAAATGTCATCTCATCGGTTCCTTTCCGCTTCTTTCCCTCTCTCTCTCTCTATAGAGAGTTGCACTCGTTTGTGCCTGGTCCTTCCTTTCCTCACCTCGCCTCTCTTTTCCCCATGGAACTGTGGAGGCTGAGTCAATTTCCTGTTCCTTCTCTTTCGTCTCGTCACTGCTACACGCAGGTGACTCATATGCAGGGTTGCTATAACCTGTGGCTGCCTTAAGTTCTCTTAGTGGGTAAAGGCCCTCCGACTTACTTCCCTCAACAACTGGTTCCGGCGGGGCAGGTGGCGCGGTAGGCGTCTCACCCCCCTCCGTACATACATTTAATATCCAGTCTGCAGGGGGTTCTTCTTCTTTTGCTTGTTCAAACATTTTACAAAGCTCGAGAACAGCAAGGCGTTTTTCGAGCTTCTTCCCGCTATATGTGGCATGTAGGAAGGTGGTCATGTGCTGTAAAACAGCCTTTGACAATGACCCATTTTGGGGCCACGGCATAAACATTTTATTTGCGGTGCCCTTAACCCACTCCTGGCTATATTTCTTCAATTTTGTTGCGTGTTTTGGCAACTGCTTGCACAAATGTGCAAGTGGCCTACCTTCTTCCATTCTTAAATTTGTCATCAACAATGTTCATACAGTTTTTCAACTTTACGCTATTCTGATCAAGCACCACATACGCGAGCTCCAATCCAATTTTCCCGCAAAATGTTATACCAACAGTTTTACTCAAAACACATCAATTCAGTGGCGATTCCCTCTCATTTACAGAATCGCGTAAAGCAAAAATACATTGCCATCAATTAATAACACAATAATTCCACATTCAGCATACACAGGACACATAGGACAGACGCTTGACAGACTAGACGGACACCAGCTGGTCATACGTATACCTGCCTTCAAATTATTACCCCGTCATGGGATTTGAACGAACCCCATTCTTACGTCTTTAAACGTAAGTGTAGCCTAATGTACCCCCTCTGTGGGCTCTGGGTTCACGTTCCTTCTGACCACTCTTTAAAGTGCAGGAAGAAGGCAAATTTGACAGTTTTCTCTCGGGTGCCCCCCGCCCCCCCGGTATTCCTTACAGTTTTTTTCACGGGTGCCCGCCCGGTGTTCCTTACAGTTTTTTATTTGGGTCCCCCCCTGGTATTCCTTACAGTTTTTTTCTCGGGTGCCCCCCGGTATTTTTCCCAATTACTTCAGGTGCCTGGGTTTTTACCCTCTATATCTCTACAGTCTTTCCTACTTTTAACTGTATTAATCTTCTCCACCACCCTCCGTTACCTTTCCCCTTCTTTCTCTAAGCCCTATAAGACCTTTGCCAGGATAACGAGTTGTGTTGTTTTCAATCACCGATCGCCTCTTTTCCTCTCTGGAACTTCAGGATCACAGCCCCTTCCTCTTCCTGCTTTTATGGTTTTCGTCCGATCCTCTGCCCGTGGGAATGAGAAGGGTTATACTTGGAAAGGCAGGTTCCTTCAGACCCACTGAAGATTTTTTGGGAATAATTACACTATCATTGTCCACGGGGAGCTTATCAGCCCACTCAGCCGGAATAGCGAAAGGACTCGTGATGTAACCGAAGGCTCAGAGTTACTTTGTGCCGTCAGTCTAAAGGTATCTTATACTATTTCAATCGATAATCTATAATCGATGGCCGTAACTATCCTCACGCTACCAAGTGTTGACGAGGAGAGGAAATTACTGACAGGCCCATTGGTCAGTAAACACCCTCGAAAACTAGTAATGCATGATTGTTGCACCATGTGAGGACAGAGTGCATGATTCACATACTCCAGCAAGCTTCAATAATCAGGACTCAGTAAATTGGCAAAGGGAAGTCCGTTTAATGATACATACATCAGCAGATGGAAATCAGCAGCATCACGAACACCTGCCTCACCCCGACTTCATCGAACTTTAGTCAAACAGCGTCTTTTATGGGCAAAATCCGTCATCATTGACGTCTAATTCTACAAAAAATCATCATGAAATACAATTGGTTGGGAAAGGTAACTTAAGTATAGGTGCTACATCAGTATATGGAAATAACGCAAGTGGATTGGATAACTCTTATCGGGTGGGCGTCTACGCCCATCCCTCTACAACACACGTGATTGACGTCACTACAAGTACGATATCTCATTGGTTACAGTGTCTATAGGACTGTAGATTACATGGTCCCCTGTGATTGGGCAAGTTACACCCCTAAACATAAATCTCCATTTTAATTAGCAGCATGCAGAGTAGACTCCCAGGTGCCTAGTGTCCCGAGATTCACCCTTCCGCCCTTCCATCAATCAGTGTTTTAGGGATATGTGTCAATTAGTTGGCTAGGTATGGCCTTTGATCTGTAGTCTCTTATCAGGAAAAGTTATGGCACCCTCTGGTTCTGTATGACATCAAGTGCTGGTACATCTTCGCGCCTGTCTGGTCACGTGCTGGACCACCGTGAATCTGCTTCAGTTTCCAACCTTTTGTGCATTTAATTCTGTGTGTGCTTGGCTACCTGCATGGGCCTCTCTTATCTTGACCTTCACGGGCGGGCTGGTATTCTCTGAAGTTGGAGTCTCGTGAGCTCATGCTCACCTCCCCTTCTCTGGTTGACCTCTATCTCCCCGGCAAAAGCCTCTCTTTGTTGAGTTTCGATTCCGCTCCTTCTCTGGTCTTTGCTGGGTTTCTAAACTCGGCCTGTTAGGCCTTTGGCCGCCAGGGTACATTTCTGCTTCCACAAAATGGAGTCGTACGTGTGCATTGTGCAGTATTGAGGTAGATATATGGTTGGCGCTTGCCGCCCTATTCTTCTACTAAGCATTGTAGGCAGTATCGATTTCTTAGCATCTTGCGTTTCAAGCTTATTTACATACATTCAACAGGGCAGTTGCTTCCATCTTGTCTCTTACGTTTTAACAGTGTCTCTCCCCTGCATCCATTATCATTATCCTTGCAGTTACTAGTACTGGCATACGTGCTTTCAGTAGCCAATTCCGTTTGTTCTCGGGGCTGCTCGGGCCCTTGGTTTATTTTCATTGGCCTTCCATTAAGGCTTTAGGGGTCTCCACGTGGACCGTGTGCAGGTATTCCTCACTTCCCATCAGTGGCTGGTAAGGGTGTCTGATAGGGTACCGTGCTGCCCAGGGTTATCGCGTTATGGCTGCTTCAACCAGTATTGATCTCCTTATGTACACGGGGCAGAGTCCCAGTGCGGCTCTCTATTGGTTCATTTGCTCCTCATACATCACGTACTTTGGCGAGTACCTTCGGGCAACTCACAATGGGGGGCAGGGGTGCAGGTCATATCTGGGACCTCCTCTACAAGATGATATTTATATTCTCTCTCTCTCTCTCTCTCTCTCTCTCTCTCTCTCTCTCTCTCTCTCTCTTTCTCTCTCTCTTTCTCTCTCTCTCGCTGCTTCAGAGTCATGTTGTCAGGAGTCCCTCTGCGGGAACCACCCCAACCATTGCTGACAGTGGCACAAACACAGACAATACCCAGATATCTCGAAGGGGGGTGGGTTGCTGTGTATTTGTATGGTTACACTTAGAAAGAGAGCAGCAGCAACAGAGAAATCCCGCAAGGTGTCGATCAGCCTGGTCTTTGAAGATATTCATTGTCACTGTGTAAAATCTGCAGGAATGTCCCCTTCACAATGAAGGCACATTATCTGCAGGTGGTGGGTGATGGGGTTGGGGCTATACTCTTCGTGGGTGCTGGGATTCTGAAAGACCTGCTAAATGACCAGAGCATCAGGCTGCTGTGTCTGCCATTGGGTTTGTTATGTTCTATTGTTGTTAACTTTTAGTTTGTGTGCATGCTGTAACTGGAATGCAGATTCGTCAGCACTACCAATGCATCAGTGGCCAGCTCGTACAATCACGCATTCTATATTATTACATATAGAAGAAGCAGGTCATTGATATGTAACTGTTTGCACCCGTTTAAGGAGGAAGGGCATTTTAAGGGACAGAATTGGTTGTACTTTCAGGAAAAGAAGCAATTAATACAACTGCATTATGTTATTGTACCAACATTGTAAACGACTCTTTTTTAAATGTGGCAATATTCATTTCTAGTAATTACTTCCAGCATATAGTGAAGTCAACATAAGAATGTTACAGGTGCCTCTGGGAACGTGGAAGGTAAAATTACATGGCTGGTTTGCAGAAAATCAGTGTGCATGTTATGTTATGTTATGCAGATGCTTGTAAAGCGCAGCTTAGACCCGGAGGTATCTTGGCGCTGAAGAAAACAATCGGGCGGGGGGGGGGGTTTACAGCAATCAAAGGTAAACATAAGAAATGCTACCTCTTCCTGAAGAGTAATGTTTTTAATGTTTTCCTAAAAGCGAGATGATCGACAGCTGCATGCGATGAAAGCTGAAGTGAGTTCCATAATACAGATGCTGCAACCGAGAAAGCCCTGCCAGCGATCATAACTCTTGAGCCCCGAGGTGTACAGAGTAACAGTAGGTTAGTAGAGCAAAGGATCCTAGAAGGAACACATTTCACACATGTTTCACGAAGGTAGAGTTGACCCGACCCGTAGTAGGCTCGATTAACTAAACTAAGAGACTTATATTTAATTCTGGCGTTGACTGGGAGTCAATGAAAGCTCCGTAGCAGAGGAGATGTGTGCACATTTAGGAAGGCCCACAGTCAAACGGACTGCTGAGGTTTTTAGTACTTGAAAACGTTGAATCAAAAATGTAGGTTGAGAAAGCAAGGTAGAATGTCGGGCGCATGGCCATTACCAAACAGCTTCATATTTCATATATATGTCTATGATAAAAGGGTTGTATGCTTACATCACTAATTAATGCCCTGAGCTGGTGCACCAGCCAATTAGGTTTCTCCAAATGTCAGAATCTAACGATGAAAGCCCAGGTTTGGAACCAGCTTCATGCTGCTCGCACCTACCTCTTGCATTCTTGTATCCTGTTGTTATATCGTAAAGCGTTTTGGATTAAAGTGCTATATAAACCTAATCAATACAAATAAATACAAATACCTGCCTGTCATCTTCACTCCCTATACGTGCTGCTTCCCCCATCCACTCTTCGCACCCCACTCCTTCACACTCCCCAGCCCTCACTGACCTCACTCTCATTGGGGTTCGAAGGCAGCTTCTCGTTTCTGCCTGGGATTGGAAGCCTCCCACACGGAGGGTTTTGGTTTCAGGGTAAGCAGTAGTGTACGAACAATAGGCGATGGGTTAGCTTGAATCGGTATCAGGTAATATTATCCCCATATATATGGTCGCTGTAAATAATATCGCCGGGAAAAGGTTGCAGTGATATTATATGGGTGACCATATATATGGGGACGGGGCAAAAAAAAAAAATTAAAAAAGAAAATTAAAAAAAAAAAAGTTTGGGGGTTGCGGGGTTGTCCCCCGCATGTTCCATGCAATAATGTCGCCACAAAAAACTGCCATTTTTCGGCGAGATTTTTGCAGGGCGAGATTTTTGTGGCGACATTATTACATGGAACCCTTGAATCCCCTCCACCTGTACTGGGACAGTTTAGTGTTGATGGGGACTTGTGGCTTAGAGAAAACAATGAGGGTGCTCATCAGGCAGGTGTACCCTGTGCAGCAAATATTTCACACTTGTCTTTTGTTTGGCTCATCGCCCTGCTAATAGGTGTTAGTCGCACTTAATGGCCACAGCCACCTCTTCCCATCCTTGTTTGCATACCTTCACAGCTGCCTTGAGAAGAAATTTAATGAGGATGAGAAAAGGCACCTTAGCAAAGGCATCCCAATTACTGTTGAGAAGCAGGTGCTTGGTTGCAGTCTCTCTCTTAAGCATGAGTATTTAATCACTCAATTGGCACAGTCATGGGACCTTGCCAAATGAAAGATCCCCCGGTCCCCCCAACACGTCTCCAGTTACATACCAAATCTTTGTCTGCAAAAGTAACATAGCAAAGCATCTTTTAAATATTAATTCATATCCATGATGCCTGCAAGCTTGACATGCAAACAAGGGTTTGCTTCTATGTGTCCATTCACATGTACATGACATTATGCAGAACAGCAAGCTGGAACTTTGTGCCAAACAAGCTTTAGACTCAGATGACCTTGGTACAGAATTTCTTTTAGTGTGCGCCTTGAAACACTTGTGTATAGGCGCATTACAAATGCCATATCATATCATATTTAAGAGACACTCCCCCCACCCCACCCCCAGGTCATGGACATGTTGCCATCACTGACACGCTCAGAACCCACACTCAAACCATGCACCAAATTCGTAGCCATTTACCTACTATAACCTATCACTGTACATACAATTGCTCGCTTTATAATGCTACTGTGACTAGCGCCTTGATGCCTAAGGGTTTAGAGTGCTGCTATAAATGTAAAAATAAATAAATGCATGCATTAAAAAAAAAAACTGGGAAATAGACTGTTTTTGTTTTTAAAGAATGTGCACTGCAGCATGAAACAGGCAGCTGGGCATACATTGTTGAGACAGGCCTTTGTTTTGCAACAACCAGCAGGGAAATGTATTTTACAGGGGCAATTCAGGCACATATTGCTGAGGGAGGCTGCCGTGTTTTTTTTTTCCTTGGGGACAGCCAGCACCAACCTCTGCTACAGAATGTTATTGTGTACTGTTGGTGACCTGGCATATACCGGAGTGTATCATGTGTACATTTTACCTTGATACACCATATTTCTGAAATTGATGCTGTGAAAAGCATGATTTCAGCCAGTGCTTTAAAGTGGCATTTGCTTGACGGTCCTGAATACCTAAACCTCCATTATTTGAAAGCTATAGTACCCTCACTTCTCAGCAGGAAGCAAAAGGTTTTAATGGACAGTATGCAGGTAGATTAGGTTAATAAGTACCTGGACTTGTGTGTTTCCATTTCAAGCCCAGATTTCAACCAATCATGTTAAAAAAAATGGGTAAGGTGAAGTAACAGGCAAAACCTTACTGCATTATTTCAGGTGCACTTGCTCAATTCAAGTCCAGGAAACTATTCACACACCCCCATTTGACAAATTCACCAGCTGCAACTGCCCTACACTGAAGTGTTATTGTCAGAGGGGGGCAATGGACACTCATTCAGATGGCTAGCTAAGTCTTGCTAACTTCTTCAACCATGCATTGGGAGAAGATCCATAATCTGACCACCAGCGCCCACCCTCCTCCCAGCATGCTGGATTCTCCCCTGAATGTAAGGATGTCTGTACACAAAGCAAAAACATCCTTAAAAATGACATATGTACTAACTTCATAGCTTGTAGATTAAATAAGCTTTTAGACGAGCAGGTGGACATGTTATCCCTAGCTCTCACCCCCTCACCTCTGTCATACTGGGATATTAGGAGAAGAGCCCTATGTGGGACACCAGGTATCATCCCAATACTGCATCGAGTATATGAGAGACAATATGCGCTCAGACAACGGTATCAAACGTACCCTGTCACTGAGAGGGTGGAAGGATGTCTGCACACAGCATTGGCCATCATAGAGCCATAAGTGAAATCTGACAAGAGCAGAGTGACGTCACAGAGGAGAGATACTGCAGAGGAGAGATACTGAGTTTCACTGAAACAATATGCAAATACTCAAAGAAAAAGACTTAACAGAAGTAACAAGGGAAACGTAATCGAATATGAAGAAATCATATATGCAAAGAAGATAAAGTAACCTGCTGACTAGTAGATGTATAAACACACAAACGCAAGGTAGATGAGACATATAGGAGCTTGCAGCAGAGGAAAACATAAAAATGCTAGAGCAGCCTTGATGGGAAGATGGACGTCGTACTCATATTAATACCAATTAAGCTACCTCAAAGACAGACCCGGGCTGCAAAGTCAGAAGACACTGGGAAAAGAGTTTTGTGTGATTGATTGATTGATATTTTATTTCTATCGCGCTCATACACAAGTGTGTGAGGAATAATGAGGAGTCTATTGGCCCGAGATCAAGGATTTTACTTCAAGGAAATATTGCAAGGCACCAGGTGAATGAAAAAGGGATAAGCGATGTACGTAAGACATATTTCTCTTAGATTCCACAAATATGAAAACATCTGCAAGAGCCTAGTATTACACCAATACAGATGCAGAAAACCCATGTAAGACAGAGTGAACAAGTGTCTGGAGGCCAAGAAGGGTGATGACACCCAATTCAATTGAATCAAAAAGCAGTAAATAAAAAGTTGAGGTGGACACATTTGTGGTCTTGTCGCATGTGAATCAGAAGTTGAAAACTAGGGATATTCATTAACCCCAAATGAAGATAGTAGTTTGCCTACACTCCCTTGAATGTCCCAGAACAGAGAGCAGGCTTTGAAGTCAAATATGAAGGAGAAGCCTTGGCTTGGAGGCTGACCGATAAGAGACGATGGACTAATTTGGGTAAGTGGGGAGTAGTCTGACATTGCTTGTGGCACCTCAGTTCTGTTTTGCTTACGTGCTGATAATGAGCCGAAAGCCCAAGTTTGGGAAAGCATGCCGACCAATCAGAGGCTCCATATAGCAACAGGCTATACAATGTATCAAAGCAGAGGCAGATTTAACACTCACCAAGCAGACAGACAGTGAGGGGGCCACTGTGCCCTGCCCCACCCCTTCCCAGTCTCTCAGAGGCACGCAGACCCAGCTTCTGCTCCTACTCTGAACCTTCCTTCCCCAAAACCCCTGTTCCGAACCTTGGAGGCTACTTTGGCTGGGCCCACAACTTCAATCCCCTGGGGCCATGCCCAGGTTTTTCTGTCCAACCAGGTTTTTCTGTCCAAGCTGCTCCTCTTCACTATCCATTCCCGGGCCTTGGGGCTTCCATTCCCTGCCTTTGTGCCCCACGCTTTAAACCATCCTCCCCTGCCCCTCTACCACATAGGTGGAGTCACCTTCCATTCACAAAATAATTTTGCAGCCCACTTTGGGCCCGATGGCAATGGCACATAAGAAGCAGTTTGTGGCACGCACAGTTAGCATCATACAAACATACCTCTTATGGTATCATTTGTGGCAAATGGCATTGCGCTTATACACACACAGTGAAATAACACATTCGGACTCTTAGGAATCTGATGCACTGACTATCAGTTTTTTCTTTGTGGCCTGTCTGGGTTTTTGAAGGCCCTGTACAACAAAAGACATGCAGACTCCCTGCTTCCGATGGTATGGCTTGACATGAGAAACATCAAAGAAAATAACGTTATAAAAAGTGACATTGATCTGCAGCACTCTATGGAATCATTGGTATTAACATTAAGAGGTTTTAATGTGTGAGCCAAGAGGAGTTTGTTGAGCACTATATGAATTTAATATGTCACGCAGTAAATCAGTGGGTGGAACGCTCGCTTCTCTGATGTGTGTGTGATCTGCAGGTCAAATACTCTAATACTGGCAAGGCCAACACAGCCTTTCATCCTTCCGAGGTCGATAAATCAGTGACCACTTTGGTTGGGTGATAATTGTATGTGAATACGTTTTATGTATAGTGGTTTGGGAAAAGTGCTATTTAAATAACCAATAATTATAATTAAGTAGAGTCCAGTGACTCTTGAAAGTAGATTTTATTTCATAGGGAAAGTGCCAAACTGAATTGATGTTATGAGCTCCTGATGTTGGCAGATCAGGCACAATGAGATTGCATGATTTGCCCAGGATTACACGCTTTGTTTAAGAATTAAAACCAGATTGTGTCCCAGCCGGTGATATAAGAACTTGACCACATACCTTCCCAGGTATACTTCATATCAGTATTTACTAAGGTTTAGTAATCAAAAGGTTAAATAATTATTTGTTTAGCAATGCCTTAAAAGTACACAAATCACATAATAAATTGACCTGATGATGTATATATATTATGGAAATGGGTCAAGCAAAACAAATGTGATATGTTTGTTTTTCCCATCCTGGATGCAAGGTTTTCATGTGTAAACCAAGAAAAGCTTATATTGTGCACTATATGAATGGTCAGTAGCAAGGTAGCTCAGTGAGTTGTGCCCTCACTTCTTCATTGTGTGTGTGTGATCTACAGGTCGAAGACTGCAATACTGGCAAGGCCAACTCAGCCGTTCACGTTTCTGAGGTTGAAAAATCAGTACCAACTTTTGTTTGGTGATTATTGAATGTGAATATGTTCTATTTGTAGTGGTTTGGCAAAAGTACTATTTAAATAACCAATAATTATAATTAACTAGAGTTTAGTGAATTTTGAGAAGGGATTTTATTTCATAGAAAAAGTTAGAAACTGAATTGCTTTTATTGGCTCCCAATGGTGGTAGTGCAGGCATGATGATATTGCATGATTTGCCCAAGATAACACACTTTGTTTAAGTAGTGAAATCAGTATTTTGTCTCAGGCAGAGATGTAAGAACTTCACCACATATCTTCACAGGTATAATTCATATCAGTATTTGCTCAGGTTTGGGAGTCAAAATATGAAATAATTATTGTCTAGCAATCCCTTGAAAAGTAAACAGATCACAAAATACAATAACCAACCAGTATATACACATTGTTACAGAAACAGGTCAAGCAAAACAATGTGATTATATATTTATTTTGCAAATCCTGGATGACAGGTTTTCCTGTGTAAATGAAATGTGTGGTGTGCAATATATGAATGGACACGTTATTATTTATATCTAACAACTATATAGTTTGGGTACACTCCTTTGATTACATCAGTGATGTTTAATATTTGACGTGTTTGGAGTAATGACACCGGGGCCATGCATAAAATGGATCTGCATGCTGTAGGAATTATCCTGTGATGTCACATCCTGTGACGTCTTCCCATTGCCCATGTTCATAAGGCCTCCATTTTTCTTTGCTTTTCTCTTTAAGACTTGCCCTGCCACGCACCCATGTGTGTCAGCCATCAAACATTGGATCCAACTAACCTTCTTGGAGCCATTTTTCTAGGAAATTGTGCTGTCTTGATACGTCATTGTCTAGTTCCCTTACCCTTCAGACAGGTTCATTTCCTACATTAGTTTCAGGCTTCATCTTCCAGTATTACCTTTGAGAGCAAAGCCTGCTTGGGGGGCCCAGCTGTTTCCGGTTAGTCAGACCCCTAAACAGAGGCAAATATAATAAAGACAACTTGAAACAAAAATAACTTTTGTCCCTAAGGTTCAGGATTGTACAGTTGTGATCGCAATTAACTCCACCCATCCTAAGCTTTGCCTCCATGACCCGCCCACCTAGGTCCCTTTGTCAGGGGCTTGCCACTGGGCTCTTTGCCTTAAATCTGCCACTGCTGCAAAGATGATCCTGCTGACATTGTTCCCGCTATAATCAGTATTACCCGTGTTAGGAGTGGTTCAAGGCGTGCCCACTAGATGAGGGGCAGCCAATCAAGTTATTAACACTTACATATACTATAGGTACATATGCTCCCTTAACCAATCCCTCCCTTCAATAGGTTTTAGTTTTCACGTAGGATGACGTATATCGAGGTAAAAAACCTTAGTATAATCACACTGAGGTGTGAGTGCGTGATTAACTGCCTGGTATTCACCCGATTGCCCTACTTTATTTTGATGCTGATAACAAAGTAGTACTTTGCCATATTCTTTGAGTCTGTCCAGTTATTTGGGTCCGAGATTAATATTGGTAATTCCATTTGGCACATGAGACGCTTCAAGGTGCTAGATCTCACAGCTTGATGCATTCTGAGGTTGAAGGGACACAATTCTGATGAGTGCACAGTACCCTTGCTGCTTAACTTTCCTTGCAGCAGGCCAAGTGTCTGCCTGCAGTATCTGGCACAGCTGGAAGGAACGAGCCATTTGTGCCTCTGCTTCTCTGCTTTCGACACCATCGTTGCCTGTTTTCGGTAAAATGCGCCCGGAGCCTTTTAACATCGCATAGACACACTCTTAAATAAAGCCAGCACTGTGTGGAAGTACATTTTGCTGGGAGGTTTAGGGAGCAGGTGTCACTGGAACTTGTTATCGAAGAATGAGGACCTCTCATCCCTGGAAACTATATATAGTAAAAGGTCCTTCCAGGAAACGAGAGGGGGTAACCAGTGGACCCGAAAGGCGGCGAAATCAGCCAGTGCCGAGAGCGAATAGATGGATCCATAGCCCTGAGAGAAACTAATGGTTTATTAAGAGCGGAGATGTGAAAAGCCTTCAGCTGCCTGTGCAATTATATGATGGCCGCCAAAGGTCCCACTCGCAGGGCTGGCTCATCTCTCTCAAGTGGAATTCAGGTGCCCTCCAGCACCTGATGCCCACATTAGCAGAGTCAGAGGCTGATGGCGGGGCTTACTCAAGCATGGCCCACGAAATGGCTGGCTCAGGGCCGGCAGCACCTCTCGAATATCTGTCGCTGTTATTTCGTCCATACTCCCTCCCTCCCTCCTTTCCTCCCTCCCTCCTTTCCTCCCTCCTTCCCTCCCTCCCTCCCTCCCTCCCTCCCTCCCTCCCTCCCTCCCTCCCTCCCTCCCTCCCTCCCTCCCTCCCTTCCTTCCTTCCTTCCTTCCTTCCTTCCTTCCTTCCTTCCTTCCTTCCTTCCTTCCTTCCTTCCTTCCTTCCTTCCTTCCTTCCTTCCTTCCTTCCTTCCTTCCTTCCTTCCTTCCTTCCTTCCTTCCTTCCTTCCTTCCTTCCTTCCTTCCTTCCTTCCTTCCTTCCTTCCTTCCTTCCTTCCTTCCTTCCTTCCTTCCTTCCTTCCTTCCTTCCTTCCTTCCTTCCTTCCTCCCTTCCTTCCTTCCTTCCTTTCTTTTTCTCTATCTTTCTGTCTCTTTTCTATTCTATTTCTTTCTTGGAAGGGAGCGGAGGAAACAAGGTCCATTCCATGACAAATGGCGGAGGTGCTGAGACTCCCTGAGGACCGAATTTGTGAGGGTCACAGGCACCTGATATTGCTGGGAGGCAGCAGCAGTTGCTGAGCAATTGGTACTGTTTTCTGTGGGAATGCCAAGATTAAATAGTTACAGGGCCAATTAAAGGTATCATCCACCTCGTGTTCAATACTACCCATCACTAGTCAATCAGCGACCAAGAAAATTCACCCAAACTGTTAGACAAGGTGGTATTTTCGTCTCCAAGCATCTCCAGGGTGGAAAGGTGAGATGGGAGATCTGATCTAATGAAGATCGGGCAAAACATGACAGGTGGCGCTCATTCAGAGCAGGAGAAACTTAAAATGTCCGTCCTCTATCTCTGACATCCGTACACTGGATCAGGAAATGATGATGATGAGAGTGATATTGATTGATGTTGATCTAGACAAAGAGAATATTCCATCAAAGTCCAGACAGAAACAAGCATTGCTATTGGAAGGCAGATACCTTCAGGTGGAAGCAGAGACTGGCACCATCACAGAATAGGGGCAGCAATATTACTACAAGCTCACCCCACCTTTCATACATACGCTTTGAGAAACACAACTCCTGTTGCAGATCCGGAAGCATGTCACGCCTTTAGGTGGCACGCAGAACTCCACCAGTACCAAACCACCAGTGCCACCATGCCCCCGTACGCACAGTACATGTGCCGCTAGCTCACTACGAGTGTGGTAGTATATCCTTGGGCATACACAGAAAGTTAATCTTGCCACTGCCACAATCGCCTGGAACATAGGGTGGTGTGTGGAGCCAGTGAACGCATCTATGTAGTTCCAAATGCAGTGATGCCATGCAAAAACATGGGAAGAAGTCAACAAGGACAAGGCATACCCCTACTTCTATCATTAAAAAATCTGCGTAGATCCACCAGCCCGCAAAATAAGCTTTAGTAGACCCTGAAGCGAGTGGCAAATCACCCCACACTTCTCTATCGAAGACACCCTCGCTCACTTCTCCCTTGCTGCCATGACACTTTCATATTCTTTCCTGGCAGACAGAATTAGGAGGGACTTCAATAAAGCTAATACATTGAATGTTGTGCCTCGGCAAGAAAGGTAAAACCATGGTGATTTGAGTTGGTTTTGCACTCCCCTTTCCAGTCTTAAAAAAGCTTTCTGACATATTGGTCTCATACTTACCAACAGTGATGTGAGAGCTGATTCTAGGTCAGGGTTCTGCAACCTTTGGCTCGTCAGATATTTTGAATTAGAATTCCCATCACCACTAGCCAGCCAAGTCAAAGGTAAGGGATCATGGGAGTTGTAGTCCAAAACATGTTGCAGACTGCTGTTCTAGGTGAAATTATTGAAATGATAAAAGGATTAATTAAGAGTAGATAATGTCATATAAGTCACACATGACATAGCACTTCCCAGCAGCCATGCCTGGAAGGTCACCTCAATTCGGAACCACTGAGCAATGTATTGTGGGTATGCAAATTATCTCGACATCATGCTATACTCTCCAAATATGCAACGCTATTATTGCATATCTTCATCAACTCAGGACAGACAGCGCTCAGTGACGCAGACAACCACATGCAGGCCTTGTCATACCTTGGAGCTAATTAAGATGCCTACAATGCATTGCCCTGCAGGGTCTATTCTTCTCTCACATTTCAGGAAAGGGGTCTTCTTGTTCTTTCTTTTAAAGCCATCATACAATCAATGGTTCTTGCTAAGGATTTGTTTGATATCACTTTTGCAACTTGCATTGTTTTCACTGAAATTGACAAACTGAACAAGAAATGTTGACTTCTTTAAATCAGTCTACTTTAAAGACACAAGGGGAGCAGCGGACATCACTGCAACCCGTCCCTATGCATAATGTCACCATATATAATGTCGCCAATGGCTTTTCCCACTGTCTTCTGCTCCCCTTGTAAAAAAAATCAGGGGTTGCAAGGGTGTCCCCCGCATGTTCAATGTAATAATGTCTCCGCAAAAAACTGCAACTTTTTTGTCAAGAGACATTTTTGCGGGGAAATTAATACATGGTATCAGGGAATAATGTCCCCATACATAACGTCCCCATAGATCATTTTGTCAATGGGCTTTCCTGGTAACATTATGTATGGGGACATTATTACCTGATACCGTCCTGGGTTCCAAGTAATAATGTTCCCAGAGTTGTAGATGAGCGTAACTGAAAAATATAATTCACCCTTATGTAGGAGGGAAAGCACTGACTACCATATACACTGCCTTTGCTTCTTCCCAGTCCCACTACTTGATTCATTTTGATGTATGTACATGGAAACACGTGTTGTTTCTGTTATCAGGTGTATTTACAGTGTGCGTTCTTGTCCTTTTCCAGCGATGGTGACGTTCTTTGCCAGGAGGAGGGGTGCTTTGGTTGTGACTGCTTTGTGGGCAATGCAGGCAAGTTTGAAAATGTCGTGTGCTTCCAGGGTAACTACTTGTAGATGGGGGTGACATGGTTGAACTTTCTATGTCATGAGATGAGACACGCTGCAGTGCCCAGGACCATGCTCAGAGGTACCCGGGTGGCACCTGGGACTTCTGTGAGAAGGGTATTGCCTTTGCCCAGGTGGGAGATGACATGGGCTTGCATAACTCAGGTAAAACTTGACTTTACAGAGGAGCATGAAATAGCACCATGCTGATTCGGTCTTCTTGGCAATGTGGGTTTTGATGTGTAGCTCACAGTCTATTGTAATGATGGGGGATTTTACATAGGGTGAGAGTTGAGCTTCATTCCCATCAGCCATTGCTAGACATGGGCGCTCATGGTGGGATTTCCTATTGGACAGAGCACCCACGTTTTTCAATTCCATGTGCGGGCAAGCCACCTAGTCCTATTTGTCGGAATTCTGGGATTTGTAGTCCTAAATTTTACATAGAAAAGACAAAACTACAAGCCCCAGAATTGCAAGGAAACAGCAAGACAGGATAGCTGTTTCAGGGATGGAATTGGCAAGCTTGAGTGCTCTGTAGAGATTTAAGGCTGAACTTGATGTAGGCGTTTGGCATTTAGGCTAGTGACAGAAAGTCTGCATTTGTATCCCTATTTCATGTCCCCAAGACAGCCACAACGTGACATTTTGGGGTTCCCATCCATGTAATGGAGTACGATGTGCTGCACGTAGAGGCTGACTGGCGCCCCAGCAGGCCTGCTTTTAAGGTGACAGCCATCTAACCTGTGTAAAGGAGGTCCCAGACATGACTTGCACCCCCGCCCTTCCTTTCGAGGTACCTGGAAGGTACTCGCCAAGGCACGTGACATATGAGGAGCAAATGAACCAACAGAGAGTTGCACTAGGACTCTGCCCAGTATACATTACAAGATCCGTACCTGTTGAAGCGCCCATAACCAGACAACCCTGGGCAGCACGATACCCTATCAGACAGCCATACCTGCCGCCAATACGAAATGAGGAGTGCCTACATACGGTCCACGAAGAGACCCTAAGAGCCCTAATGGAAGGCCAGTGGAAATGCCACAAGGCCTGAACAGACTTGTGAATGAACAAAAAGACACTATCGACTAGAACAGGCCAACTTAAGTAAATACTAAATAAATATAATGGACACAGAGAAAAGACAATGTTAAAACGTGAGGAAACAGAGCTACGAGACAAGATGGTAGCAACCAACGTGATTAACTGTGTGTAAATAGGCTTGGAACGCAAGATACTAAGAAATCGATACTGCGTGCAATGCTTAGTAGAATATAAGAGGCGGCATGAGCCAACTATATAGCTACCTCAATAGGTACGTTATACGAGTGCAACTCCATTTTGCAATGCAGAAATGCGCCCTGGCTTCCAGAGGACTGGCAGGCCAAGTTTCACAACTCAGCCATAACAGAGAGGAAGAGCAGAATCAAAACTCAACAGAGAGCGGCTCATGCCTGGGAAATCGAGGTCACCCAGAGAAGGGAGGAGAGCATCAACTCGCAAGAACCAAACTTCGGAGCATACCAGCTCGCCCCTGAAGGTCAAGATAAGAGAGGCCCAGGCAGGTGGTAGAGCCAAAGCATAATTAAATGCAATAAAAGCTGGAAACTGAAGAAGATCCATGGTGAACAGACACGTGACCAGCCAGGCGCGAAGAAGTACCATCGCCTGATGTCATCCAGAACCCAGGATGCCATAACTTTTCACGATAAGAGACTACAGTCTCGAGGCCAAACCCAGCCATCTAATTGACACATAACCCTAAAATACTGATTGATGGAAGGGAGGCAGGGTGAAACTTGGTACACCAGACACTTAGGTGTCCATTCTGTATGCTGCTAATTAAAATGTGTATTTATGTCTAGGGGTGTAACCTGCCAATCACAATGGAACAAGTTATCTGGAGTCTTATAGATAGTAGAAGCAATGAGATGTCGTACTTGTAGTGACGTCAATCATGTGTGATGTAGTGGGATGGGCGTAGACGCCCAACCGAGAAGAGATATCCAATCCGCATGCCCTATTATCATATACAGATATAGTATCTATATATAAGTTACATTTCCTAACCAATTAGATTACATGGCAAGTTTTTGTAGAGTTAGACGTCAATGATGACGAATATTGTCTATAAGAAATGCTGTTCAACTGAAGTTCTGGGAAGTCAGAGTGAGACAGGTGATCACACTACAGCTGATTCCTATTTGTTTCTCTGGTTGATGTGCTTGCCATTAAAGAGAGTTCCCTTTGCCAACTTACTGAGTCTTCCTTATTGAGTCGTGTTGGAGTAAGTGAATCCTGCACCCCCATCCCTCACATGGTGCAGCTATCTTGTCTTACAAGTTCTAGAGGGTGAGTGCTGACCAATGGGCCCATCAGCGAATTTCTCTCCTCCTGAACACTTGGTAGCGTGAGGATGGTTATGGCCATCGATTATAGATTATCGATTGATATAGTTATAAGACACCCTTAGACCGAAGGCACGAAGAAACTCTAGGCCTTCAATAAGATCACAAGTCCTTTCACCATTCAGGCTGAGTAGACTGAGAAGCTCCCCGTGGACAATGATAGAGTAAAAATTTCAAAAATCTGCAGTGGGTCTGAAGGAACCCGCCTTTCCAAGCATAACCCTTCTCATTCCCACGGGCAGCGGATCGGACGAAAACCTTAAAAGCAGGAAGAGGAAGCGGTGGTGATCCCAAAGGTCCAGAGAGGAAACAATCCAATCAGTGAGTGAAGCAATAAAACGTGTTACTTCGGCAAATGTCGCGTAGGCATTAGAGCCAGCAAGGGAACGGTAACGGAGGGCGGCATGAAAAAGAAAAATAACAAAGTAGCTAGAAGTAGAAGAAGACTGTATATATATATATATAGGGGGTTAATGATTCGAGCATAAGAGATACAATGTAAAGTATACCGGGGGGGCACCTGAGAGAAAACATAAAGAATACCGGGGGGGCACCCGAGAGAAAACATAAAGAATACCGGGGGGGGGGCACCCGAGAGAAAACATAAGGATTCGCATTGTGCCTGCGCTTTAAAGAGTGGTCAGAAAGAACGTGAACCAATAGCCCACAGTGGGGGGACAATTAGGCAACTATGACGTTTAAAGACGTCATTAAGGGGGTTCATTCACATCCCATGACGGGGTATTAATTAGAAGGCAGGTATACACATGACCAGCTGGTGTCTGTCTAGTCTGTCAAACGTCTGTTGTATGTCAAATATAAAATAATTGCACTGGTGATTGTTTAAGATGCATCTTGGCTTTACGTGATTCTGTAACTAAGAGGGAATCGCCACTGAATTGATGAGTTTTGAGTAAATTGTTGGTATACAATTTGGCGGGAAAAGATTGGATTGGAGCTTGCAAACTTGGTGCTCGCTCATACTATTGAGAGGTCATAGAATTGTATAATCACTGTGGTGACGAAATTAAGAATGGAGGAAGTTACCCCGCTTGCACATCTATGCAAGCAACAGCCCAAGCATGCAATGAAGTTGAAGAAATATAGCCAGGAATGGGTTAAGGGAACCGCCAGTAAGATGTTTATTCCATGGCCACAGAACGGGTCACTCTCTAAGGCTGTTTTACAACACATGACCACCTTCCTACATGCCACATATACCGGCAAGAAGCTAGAGAAACGTCTTGCTGTGCTGGAACTGTGGAAAATGTTTGAAGAAACAAAGGTGGAAGAACCACCTGCAGACTGGATATTAAATGTATGTACAGAGGGGGGTTAGACGCCTACCGTGCCACCTGCCTCAGCTGAGCCAGTGATCGAAGGGGGTAAGTCAGAGGGTATTTACCCACTAAGAGAACTTAAGGCAGCTATGGGGTACAGCAACCCGGCATATGAATCTCCTACATACAGTAGTGACGACATCAAAGAAAAGGAGCAGGAAAGTAATAGTGCCTCTGTAGTCCCGAGGGACAAGGAGAGACGCAGTGATGAAGGAAAGGACCAGGCACAGAGTAGTGCATCTCTCTCAAGAGAGAGGCAAAGAAGCAGAAAGGAAGTAGTGAGTTAGAATTCGCAAAGGACGAGTGGATGGGAGGTCAGATATTGCTGAAAATTGATGGTAAAGGGAGTGATGACATAAGACTGAGGGAATGGTCTAATGAGGTGCAGAGAAAGGAAAAAGAGAAAGCAAAGGAAATAAGAGATGAGAGGGTAAGAAAGAAGGATAGGTTAAGGCGGGAACAACTATATCGCGAAGAGCAAGGAATATTGCTCAGTCGCACACAATACGCAGCCTATGAGAAGTACAGGCAGAACATGCTAAAACTAGAGGAAGAAAGGAGAGTGCATGAAAGAAAGGTAAAGAAGCAAGAAAATGAGGAAAGTAGAAGGGCAAAAGAACATGCTAAAAACTAGAGGAAGAAAGGAGAGTGCATGAAAGAAAGGTAAAGAAGCAAGAAAATGAGGAAAGTAGAAGGGCAAAAGAACATAGAAATGAACGGATGAGGGAAGTAGATAAGGCTAGAGAAGAAGCGAAGAAGCGAAAGGAAACAGATGAGGAAGAAGAACGCAAGTATAGACCGAGGGCACGTGATTTAGAATATTTGCAACAGGAAATTTAACAACCCTATCCTGTTGTAGAATGGGAAGACATAGAAGAATTCTTTCCTGCAAGCGATGCGGTACCAGGTACAAGCGGGACAAATATTGAAGATGACTTCCACACCAGAAGCATCAGGGAAACGATTGATAAAATCTATGACGAAATGGGGCTGGAACTAATTTCCCAAGCGGGAAGGGAGGATGAGCGCTTAGAGAGCACTCCGCTATATGACAATGAGGATGTCACCCGAAGTAGTGGGAGCAGGCAACTGTCCCTAGACAGGCTGGAGATTGGGCAGAATGAAGGAGATGCAAGAGGTTGTGTAAACTGGGAGTATTCAGGATCAGACTCCGGTGGGGAAACCGAGGATGTGGCACATGAAGAACGGAGACGGTGCGAAAAACGGCTCCCAAGGGACCGAGGGGTACGATGATCAGATGCTAGTGGGTCCACAAGTAGGGCACCAAAAACCGCTGGACAGTCCAGGCGACATAGAGAAACACCACATGGTCAGAGTGGGGCGTCAGCACCTGCCTATGCAGACAGATTAAGGGCATTGCCAGGTAGACAGCAAGGCAGGAATGCCAAACCAGCAGTAGACCAGATAGCTATGGGGAAAGAGAAGGAGTTCTGTGCTTTCCAATTCTCGTTGCTAGAAAAGAGAGCAGCAAGACCACAATATATTCGATGGCCGCACATGGACCGAGAGAACCTTAAAAATAAACTTCCAATGTTGACATCGGGAGCCGGAAAGTGGATACATGAGTTAGAGAAAATGACGGAGGTGTCACCTTAGCTATAGGGGACATAAAGGGCCTCCTAATCGCCATATTTGGTGAAAGAGCCGATGATGTATGGAAACGGGCAGGCTACCCTAGGGTAACCCTAACTAACACCACCCATGACGGAGCGCCATTTAATAATTGTAGAACAGCAGTGTGGAAGGCGCTGCGTACGCTATATCCAGACACTTCTGATATGGGAACTATAATGACATGAAAAATGAAAGAATCTGAGGTCCACTGATTTATATCCAGAATTTTCAAGATGCGTGGGTACTCAAAACGCATGATTCTTGGACGAAATCTATCCCTGTATTTTACCATACACTGTGCCAAGGGTTACCAGAACCGGTGCAAAAACAGCTTAAGAAATTGGGAGGAATAGAAGCTAAACCATGGGCCAAAATACAAATAACAATCGGACACTATTGTAGATTGCTGCAGGAAAAGAATCGGAAAAAGGAGGCAACTCGTAAGGGAGAGGAGGCAAAGCTGGTGCAAAAGAAGCTCTCGAAGTATGCTCTCGAGGGCGCCACACTCACCAGCCCAGCCGAACCAAGCACACAGCAAGCGACTAACCCATCGCAGAATAATCAGGGTAACACAGGATTTTACCCGAGGGGAAGGGGTTTTGGAGGCAGAGGATGGCAGAGCAATCAAGGAGGTTTTCGAGGTAACCAAGGAGGTTTCCAGAATGTTCAAGGTGGCTTTCAGAATGCACAAATGGGCGGTACAGCTATGCCGGATGGACAAATGGCCTGACCACCGCCAGTGTGTTGGCTGTGTGGAGTGACAGGACACGTGGCGCGCATGTGCAGAAGCCAAGGCATGTGGCAAAACAGCAAAGGGATGGGGACAGGCATGGTGAATCAACCTGCTGCGCCGCAGCAGGGCGGTGCACAAAATTACGCAGTAAAGCCGTAGGCGTCAGGCGCGCAGCAATGTGCACAGCAAATGGTTCAACCACCGAACATGGAGAATTTGCCACGGGGACAACCCCAGCAGGCACCGCCGCAAATGGCTCAGGGCAATAATCCCGGAGGGGGAATTAACCCTGGAAATGGGTGAAAACCACAAGTGTACAGTGGACCGAATTTATACATAAAATAGGACAGCTCTCGGGAGACTCTGATGTGTTCTATCCTATCAGTGACACCAGACCCTAACAGGGAACCAAGGGTGAATGTCACCATAGGGGGGAAAGAATATTCCTTCTTAGTTGACACGGGAGAAACGCGCTTGTGCCTACGTGAGGAGAAATGTTCCTTGTCTGGCGAGGCCATAGATTCCCAGAGTTTCACTGGAGCTCATAGCAGAGTTCCCTTTACAGACACACTCCCAGTCTCAGTGGGAGAGCACGAAATGAATGTACCTCTATTATATTCACGCCAGACCCCAGTAAATATTCTGGGTCGGGACCTGATGACTCGTTTACCGAGAATGGTATAGTGCGCTCCACCCCAGGAATGCATTATTCAAACGTGTGCGAAATGATCAGAGCATACTCAGGACGTGTAGCAATGAGGTTTCGCATATGGCTTGCGGGTACTTATGGTGGGATTGCCAGGCCTCGCAGACAAAACTATTAGAACCCCTGATGAGTTTCTATTCAGACCAAGAATACCCATGCATGGAGAGGAGGGACAACTATTTCCCTTAATGATACAATCTGCCGCAGTGCGAGGAAAAGTGGTATTGGTTGAAGAAAATGACGATGAAGGCAGACAATGGTGTGCTATTATTGCCATTGAAGAAGGGTATCGAGTGACTGATGTCACAAATGACGATCTGTTCGAAGAACACCCTGACCTAGAAGAGACAAGGGTGGAAGTGAGTCTCATATTTTGGGTCAAAATGATCAAACGGGAGGTGCCACAGAGAATGATGTTGTCACTGAAACGCCCAGAGTACTTTGATGACGACATGGCCCAAGTGCCTGCCGCAGTATGGACTACAGGGCCTTATGACGTAGGTCTCCTAAAGGGGCAGGTGAAGTGAAGATTAAGCTGAAACCAGGAGCGATTTTGCCACAAGAACGAAAATATCCCATGTGCAGAGAAGCGGATGAAGGAATCGCAAAGACAATTTCCGCCATGATGGAACAGGGCATCTTAGTGACATCAGAATCACCTTGCAATACAGTGATTTATCCTTTCAAGAAATCAAAAGGAGGGTCTTGGCGTTTAATCCAAGATTTACAAGCATTAAATTACATAGTTGAAGCCGAGTTCCCTCTAGTCCCTAATCCATCCACAATATTATGCAATATACCAACTGAAGCAAAATATTTCACGGTGATCGATTTGAAAAATGTGTCTTTCTAGATTCCATTGCACTATGACTCACAAGACCTGACGTCATTCACTTTCAGACAAATGCATCTGAAAAGCACAAGGTTGCCACAGGGGTACTGCGAGTCCCCATCAATCTTCAACAGAGTCCTGCAAATGGACCTAAGCAACATTGCGGTGGACAGTGTTGCCTTGCAGTATGTAGATGACATTCTGATTTGCAGCACCACTGAAGAGCAATGCAGGCATGACTCTGTGTAGCTATTGACTATACTGGCTGAGAAGGGATACAAGGTTGATAAGGAGAAGTTGCAGTACTGTCAGCCAGATGTGTTATACATAGGCCAACTGATCTCTCATGAAGGGAAAAAGGTAACCCCAGAAAGGGCTGAAGCCATCATGAACAAGGCCAAGCTGCGCACAATAAAACAGATGCAAAGCTTTTTAGGCCTGTCCAATTACGTCAGAGCATGGGTCTTCGACTACAGCTCATACACCAACCCCTTGCTCCAGGCCCTAAAAAAGGCCCGGGCAACAAGGGAAGATATCAAATGGACTGAGGCAATGGAAAAGGGGTTTACAGAACTCAAGGGGGCAATTTGTAAGGCCCCAGTCCTTGGGATGCAGAGGAGTTCTCCCTGTTCTCATATTCTGATGGTAATTTTATGACGGCAGTGCTTGCGCAGCGAACTTCGCTGGGGTACAAGCCCCTAGCATATTACAGCGGGAATCTGGACCCAGTCACGAAGGGCCACTTCCCATGCGAACAAAACCTAGCAGCGGCCGCATTCGCAATCGAAAAAGCACCATCCATTGTGATGAGGTGCTCCATGATGCTGTATGTTGAGCACTTACTGTTCGCCATACTAGAGAAGCCTAAGGGCACACTGACATCTCAGAGAGCATCCGCCTACGAGGTGATTATCTCCAACCCATCGATCAAAATAGTGTGATGTAAAACTGTGAATCCAGCTACATTCATAGCAGAGCCAGTCACAGAGGGAGAACCTGTACACAACTGTGCAAATTATGAGGAATTCTAAGATGAGATTGCCAGGGTAAAAGAAAATGCCCTGGCAGGTGGAGAGATAGTCTTTATTGACGGGTCTTTCAGAATTGACCAAGAAGACGGACAAAGGTATACAGGCGTTGCAGTGATAAAACACCTAGCGAATGGAGAGTTTCAAGTACTCGTTAGTGCACAATTATCATCTCATATATTCAGCACAGGCTGCAGAACTATTGGCACTGATACTCGCCATTGAGAATCATGCAGACCAGAAAGTAACAGTGTACAGTGACTCTGCCTTTGTGACATCCACAGTACATGCAGGTCTAGCGCGCTGGAAAAGGAGGGCTACCTCCGAGCAGACGGCACGCTAGTGCAACATGCAGCCTTATTGTACAGGCTGATAAAAGCACTACAGCTCCCAGTGGGCATAGCGGTCGTGAAATGTGCCGCTCATGCCAAGGGGACGGATTTCATGTCACGCGGAAATCATGAAGTGGACATGGAAGCCAAGCGCATGGCATCCAAAACTGAAACATTCATGGACGTGGAGGTGGCACGTACGTAGCGCGAGCCACACCAAAATCTTATAGCAATATGGGACAGACACAGGTAATGGAGCTTCAGGGGGAGGCACCTCAGGAGGAGAAGAATTTATGGAAGTGTCAAGGGTGTTCTTTAAACCCCTCTGACGGACTGTGGAGGCAAGACAGCACTGGTAAACCAGTAATGCCTGTCACCCTCCTAAAGGTAGCGCTAGAACAACTTCACTACCCCATGTCAAAAGAACACCTAGCTGCAACGCTCGCGGAAGACTGGTTCACACCGAATTTAGTGGAGCAAGTAGCATTTCTTATGGTGAACTGCATAATTTGCCAGCAATTCACCACTGGGCACACATTAAAAGTAGTGAGAGGGATCATCCCCAGACCAAATGGACCATTCCAGCACTTGCATATCGACTACGTCGACATGATTCAAGTGTGCAATGGGTACAGGTATTTAATTGTGGTGGTGTGTCCATTCTCCAGATGGATAGAAGCAGGTCCCTGCACACACCCTGACGCTACCTGTGCTGCCAAGTTCCCAGTAAGGGAAGTGTTCCCTAGATGGGGGTGTGCCAGGTAATGAGATCAGATAATGGGGCCCACTTTGTAAATTCAGTTTTCAAACAGATTAGTTCATTGCTTGGTATAAAGCACAAGTTCTCGTTGGCATATCATCCTGAGGGGAATGGGATATCTGAACGAATCAACGGCTTGCTTAAGGAAAAGATAGCCAGGTTGAAGCTCACATTATAGAAGGGATGGCTGCACTGCCTACCACTGGCATTGTATGCACTTCGGAACCAACCAGGCTCTGACCATCATCTCACGCCGCACAAGATAGTTATAGGCAGAAGGATTAGGACTCCTCTTACCCCCCGAGATAGAGCTAGTTGTGATGAGCAGCCGACTAAATAGGTTCTGGGAACAGAGATGCAAATGTACATTGACTGTATGACATCCAGTACCTCTGTCATTACAGGCCAGTTGCAGCGATGGGGAAAGGGGGACGGAAACACGAAACATAACAGGAAGTGCTGAAGCAGACACTGAGCAGGTGTACATGCGCCCCTTGTCTTCCCTGGTGACAGCGTGTTGGTAAGGAACTTTACCAGGAAAAGGTGGGACGAGCCAAGATTTAATGGCCCGTTCATCGTAGAAGACTGCACCCCATCCACCGTCAAGCTCCAGGGCAGAAGGGCATGGATCTTCCTAAATGACACTAAACCCTACATAGGAGAGAGCCCTCCAGCTACATCTAACTGCGAAGAATCTACAGACATCGGGGAAGAACCTCAGCACGTGCAGACAAGTTCCATGGTGAGGAAGAAGGACGCATGAGCAGCAACACAAATGGCAAGCAAATCCAGTAAAATTGTGGCTTTCAAAACAAGACATTTCCTCAAACCAAATGAAATAAATAAATAAATAAATGATAAGAGACAATAACATGGACATTCTGTGCAGTCAAAGTCAAAGAATTAAGGAAGAGAGTCGCACATCCAAAGCAGCATTAACGCTACATATATGAACGTTCAAAGCCACAACCACATTGATAAAATGAACTTTTGAAAGCACAACATACCCAAGTAGTACAGAGAATCAAGACTCTGATAGACTGCAAATAAGACATTTCTGTGAACCAAAACGATATCCTGGAGTATCCAATATAAAGACTTTTGTTCACAGAATTTACGGCACCCCCCAGTAGAGATATTACAAAAGATGTGCTTTCCTGTTTTCCGCTAGTATTAGAGACATATCCATCACTTGTAGGGAGAGAAACCAGCATCCCAGATTTCATTCAAGGTCCAGCTAACAAGAAGATAATACGGCAACTACTGACTGTCCTCGCAGAGGCTTTTGCTGAAGTGCCAGAGTACTGGGAATAAGGACAAATGCTCCCACCTCAAGTGATCATCGATGAACAGACATACACCTTATTTTTCCGAATCATAGAGGAGTGCCCAGGACTCTTTGGGAGAACCACAGATACCTTAACCTTCATCAGAGATCCAAGAAACAACAAATTCCTAAACCAAGTGTGGTACAAACTAAACTACATGGTTGCGATCCACGCAGCAGGAAAGTGCAAAAACTGTTCACGTCACAAGAAAGGCCTGTGATTTAGCGACTAGAAAATCAGAGCGAACGTCATTGTCACTAGAAGTCAGCAGATACGCATAACAAGTCTTCTTCCACCTCATTGAGAACTTTCCAGAATTAGTGGGCAGACCACACAATGTTGACGTACCCACATTCCTCAGAGACCCAGCAAAGAATGCACAACTAAACAGGCTCCTGAGAGCCATCATAGCGCAAATGAGAAGTAATTATGGTCATCCACTGCTGAGGAGAGCCTTGGTAGGAGAAGATCCACTATAGGACTGTCCGGCGAGTACAAATCAAGAAGAGCAGAAAACGTGGATTAGGACATCTTGTCCCGAGGTTATTTTTATTTTTTCTTCTATTTTTATTATCCTTTTTGTCTCTGTCCACCGTGGGGCAGATTAAGGAGAAAGACACTGTTCTTCAACTTGTCGCCGAGAGACTGAGCAAAAGGAGCGTACACAAGAATTTCACCTTTTTATTTTCTTTTTTCTTCATTTTTCTCATTTTTTCCTATTTTTTCATGTTGTTTATTTTTGTGTGTTTTTTGGTACTTCCATCCTATTCATTCTTTCGCATTGAGCAAGTTCCAGCATGTCCTCAGGGCTGAAGAAAATTAGAAGCGTGCATTGGGACCTCACCTATTATCGATATGTTCAAATGAATGCGATGTATCATAGTTGCTAAGCCTAACCTTTTTCCCATAGCCTAGCAAACGAAACCATGCTGCATACCCAGAGACTATCGTCATCACCCACAAGAGGGGGGGGACACTTGAAAAGCACTCAACACTTTAGTAATAACAAACTTTGAGAACTGTGAGATCGGAGCAAGCAAAGAATAAATAATTGATTATGGACTCGATTGACATGGGGGCCAGAGCAGGAACATAGTTTTACCCCCAGCAAGAGGGCGCCCCCGCTTTCCTGGGAGAAAATGCTGCCAGATGTCTTACAAATCTATCATGTGTATATGCTTGGTAATTATCATTCTCTTTCTGTCATTGACTATCAGAACTGCTCTCTCCATTGGTGCACGAAGTGCCCCAATTTCAGTGCACCCACCAGATAATGAACATACGAATCCCACAAAAGCACCCAAACCCTATATAGTGATTCTAGTTCCAAGAAAAGCTAATGAAGAAGCACATGATTTAAAATTGAATGTAATTAGCAGTGATATGTATACACATGAGGTGATGAATGAGAGAAAAGGCTGGAGACAGGGTCAGCACGGAATGAATGATAATGTAGCATTGACCACAGCACGCACCCACACACAGAATGCACTCAAACATGGGCAAGCATCAAGGGCTACAAGGCATCCAACGAATGCAGCAGAGAAGGAGAGACTGCCTGCCGAACATTCAATTCTAGAGAATAGTGGAAGTGACCAAGAAAAGCCGAAGGAAATACCAAAGAAGGGGGGATTTCAAAAATCCCTCAAAAGAACAGAAGTGGCCACAAGAGAATTCACAGAGAAGACACAAATGCTAATAGACTACTTGTTTCCATTTAAATTCAGGGCAAAGAAACTGCACGAGGAGCTGAAAGGCAGGACTATAGAAACTATAACAGCAAGCACACATCTCAAAAGCAGGGAACAACCACTAGACCTACGACACAGCCACACAGTGAAGAACTGGGGAGCCAATGGCGGTTAGGGGAAGTCTATGACAACATACAAAGAGGAAGGAAAGAAAAAAACAGACCCTTCTCCTACCACAGTGATGCTGTCGAGGCAGCCATCTCCACCGAGATACCCAGAAAGGAAGAGCTGCACAGACGCATTTATAGTCATGACGAGATATAGGCCCTCATTACAACTCAGGCGTTAAGGGTTAACGCCACCGTTAACCCTTAACGCCTGATTCCCACCTTTTTTTGCAGGCGTTAAGTTCCATGGTGCTAAGGCACCTTGGTGCTAATTACGGCACCGTAATTTACGGTGCCGTAATTAGCGCCTTCCCCACTCCCATTATGCCCTATGGGACAAAAATGGGAATGGGGAAGGGAAAATGGGAAATGGGGATTTACCGCCCCACTCACCTTGTAATGGGGCGGTAAATCCGCCATCCACCATGGTGTAAACGTAGTTTACACCATGGTGGTAAAGTTGGTGCACTTAGCACCTCAGTTGTAATGAGGGCCATAGTCATAGCAAACTACAGAAGAACGATTAGAATCAAGAGAAGCCCGCAAGAAGATAACAATGAACTTAATGATTACCTGGACAGCACAGCCCATCTCGGACACAACATATGATACCAGCACATGAAAGAAGTAGGACGAAGGCAGTCGGAAGGAGAATGCTTTGTCTGTGCTCTCCTACCATACAGCATGGGAAAATCCAAAATATTTGTGGCTGCAGAAATTGATGTCCCTACAGCACACTGTATGTCACATGTAGCAATGTGCAACACCAGAGGACAATTTATCGGAAGAGACACCTCGGTGATATGGGCCAACGAAAAGGATTACCCAGATGAAGATGGCTACGTCCAGGACATTAAAACAAGAAACCGAGCGCACACCTGAAATCATGTGATAAGTTCCGAGAACCCTGGCACCAAAGGATCAGGGATAAGATGGGAAGTTAACCCGAGACTGAATGTTTGAGGGAAGACTGCAGAAGAGGCTCAAATCTTTAAGAACAGAGGCCAAATGCAGATCTGGGGGTCAGTGGTCTCCCCAGATGGATGGGAGGACGGAGCAGTAATCTGCCGAGCATGGATGGTCCTTGGAGCCTGCAAGGAAGCAATAGAGAATTTGCAGAGGTTATGCAAACCTCTGTGGCCCAAGCTAGTAAAGTTACTAACATGGGTCGAAGATAGAGGGGGACCCCTGCAGATAGTGCCACTGCAGTGCCCGAAACTAAGCTTCAGAAACAATGGCACAAGGAAGATGGGGGAGAATCAAAACTGCGGAAGAATCTTTGAAGCCCCAGGAATGACACAAGGAACCGCAGTTATTATGGACCATTACTGGGCGTGTGGATCCAAGGCATACATAAGGTTGCCGAAGAACTGGGGAGGCATATGCACACTAGTGAATGTCCAGGTTCCTGCCCTAATGATCCCTAAGAATGACCTGAAGTTGGACAGTTTCCCGAAAGCAGATGCTCATCTAAGACGAAGGAAATCTGTAGAACAGGTATCCAGGATAAAGAGGGAAAACTACTTTTCTCCAAAATCAGAAGAGGCATTCCATGCAATCCCATACGAACACAGGCTGTTCAGCCTCACCTCAACAGTATTCACAACACTACTCCTGCCCCACATCCAAGTTGCAGTGAATGCTAAATGATTGCAGATAACCATATGGGAGTTATTACAGACCATCAATACCACTATAAAAGGATTCAACGCGATCAAAGAAGAGCTGAGAGCAATCAGACTGATGACCCTCCAAAACAGATATGTGCTTGACATGATCACAGCGATGGATGGATGTGTTTGCGCAAAAATCGTAGATTCATGTTGCACATTTGTACCATCACATGATGAAGAAAATGGAACCCTAACAGAGGCCATGAGTATGTTGGCAAGCCTGAAAAACCAGATGATCGATGAAAGTGATGAAGTGGAAGATGACAGCTGGTTTGGAGACCTATTCTCGTGGGTCCCACAATGGATGGCAGATATATTCAAGTTTCTGGGAGCTCTCCTAGCAATGGAATTGCTAGGAGTCTGTGTTATCAAGATAATCGTTGCACAGTGCCAGAAAACTGCGAAGAAAGCCTTAGGGATGAAAATAATTGTCGATGTTGAACCAAGATGGAAGCCTAGAGACCTGACTGATGAAGAAATAAGAGACTTCGTGAAGGCCAGCAAATTTGCGCCAGAAGGAACAAAATTCACATATCCTAAAAAGTGAAGAAGGTATGAAGGAAAATTGATCTATTGCAGTCCAAACGGACAATGCCAGCTAATGACCTGGAACAAAGATGAACATGTCAAAACAGCAGGGAGTTTGAAAGGCGTGATAAAAATATGGACTCCAAAGACACACGTTCACGCCATCATGTGCCAACCCTGAAGACGATGAACAAAACACTGAAGAATCAAAAGAAATAGAGATGAAAAATGAAGCAGAAGTGGTCGATGAACTGACCAGAGGGGGGAGTGTAAAGAAGGTCCCAGACATGACTTGCACCCCTCCTTTTGAGTTACCTGGAAGGTACTCGCCAAGGCACATGACGTATGAGGAGCAAATGAATCAACAGAGAGTTGCACTAGGACTCTGCCCAGTATACATTAGAAGATCCGTACCTGTTGAAGCGCCCATAACCAGACAACCCTGGGCAGCACGGTACCCTATCAGACAGCCATACCTGCCGCCAATACGAAATGAGGAGTGCCTATATACGGTCCACAAAGAGACCCCAAGAGCCCTAATGGAAGGCCAGTGGAAATGACACAAGGGCCTGAACAGAGTCGTGAATGAACAAAAAGTCACTATCGACTAGAACATGCCAACATAAGTAAATACTAAATAAATATAATGGACACGGAAAAGAGACAATGTTAAAACGTGAGGAAACAGAGCTACGAGACAAGAGGGAAGCAACCAACCTGATTAACCGTGTGTAATAAGGCTTGGAATGCAAGATGCTACGAAATCGATACTGCTTGCAATGCTTAGTAGAATATAAGAAGCGGCATGCGCCAACTATATAGCTACCTCAAGAGGCACGTTATACGAGTGCGACTCCATTTTGTAAAGCAGAAATGGGCCCAGGCTGCCAGAGGCCTGGCAGGCCAAGTTTCACAACTCAGCCAGAACAGAGAGGAAGAGCGGAATAGAAACTCAACAGAGAGTGGCTCATGCCTGGGAAATCGAGGTCACCCAGAGAAGGGAGGTGAGCTTCAACTCGCAAGAACCAATCTTCGGAGCATACCAGCTTGCCCGTGAAGGTCAAGATAAGAGAGGCTCAGTCAGGTGGTAGGGCGGAAGCAGAATTAAATACAATAAAAGCTGGAAACGGAAGCAGATCCATGGTGAACAGACACGTGACCAGCCAGGCGCGAAGAAGTACCATCGCTTGATGTAGGATGCCATAACTTTTCCCGATAAGAGACTACAGTCTCGAGGCCAAACCCAGCCAACTAATTGACACATAGCCCTAGGATACTGATTGATGGAAGGGAGGCAGGGTGAAACTTGGTACACCAGACCCTTAGGTGTCCATTCTGCATGCTGCTAATTAAAATGTGGATTTATGTCTAGGGGTGTAACCTGACCAATCACAATGGAACAAGTTATCTGGAGTCTTATAGATAGTAATACCAATGAGATGTTGTACTTGTAGTGACGTCAATCACGTGTGATGTAGTGGGATGGGTGTAGACGCCCACCCGATAAGAGTTATCCAATCCGCATGCCCTATTATCATATACAGATATAGTACCTATATATAAGTTACCTTTCCTAACCAATTAGATTGCATGCCAGGTTTTTGTAGAGTTAGACGTCAATGATGACGAATATTGTCTATAAGAAATGCAGTCCAACTGAAGTTTGGGGAAGTCAGAGCGAGACAGGTGATCGCACTACAGCTGATTCCTATTTGTTTCTCTGGTTGATGTGCGTGCCATTAAACAGACTTCCCTTTGCCAAATTATTGAGTCCTCATTATTCAGTTGTGTTGGAGTAATTGAATCCTGCCCCCCCTGTCCTCACATGGTGCAGCTATCTTGTCTTACAAGTTCTAGAGGGTGAGTGCTGACAAATGGGCCCATCAGCGAATTCCTCTCCTCCTGAACACATGGACTACCTTAAAACAAGCCCTTCATGGACTTTCAGTAGACGTCTACTGCATGCAGATGTCAGCCACGGATTCATGAAAGCGCTGAGTTCCCAAGCATGAAATGGAGAGGTTGCGCCTGTGAGTGTTATTAAGCCTGTTTATTTCAGACCAAGGAAGAATAGACAGAGGTGCAGGTTCGCTTAACATTTCAACTTATCAAGCAGTTGGAGCCTTTAAATAACAGTTACCAAGCAGTGGTTTGCATTTCCCGTCTGCAGGCAGTTCGCGTATATCCGTAGCCGTACAGCGCTTAGAAAATGTTAATTGAACTGTAGGCGCTTAACATTTTTTGTAAACTGTACATTCCTGGATGGGGCTCAGCAAAATGCTTTTTTTGTAAGCTGTTTCTTGCTTATTCAATGCTTAAGAAAAACCTTACATTTGAACATGGCGATATTTCTTAAAAGCAATCAAAATGCCCCTTCACGAGCACAGCACCCATGAACCTCTTTTTAGTTCATGGCCTTGCTAGCAATTTAAAAACATGCGTCTGAACCGTGCAGAGGAAGGAGGTGGGCAGCCGAAAATAATAAAAGCAAACAGCTGTGCGCCAGGAAAGGAGGGCGGCCCGGCGCAGGAGCTGTGCTTCGCAGCGGCCATCATGTGTCGCAAATAACTTCATTCTGATTCCGGACACTCTTCCAAGCTGGAGGGCGAGACTGCGAGACATCCAAAAACGTGCTATATGCTTGCATTGGCACGCTTTATTTGCAGCCTGGTCCTGTGTAAGCAGCACACTCACCCATCATTTAACAGCACATGCTTGGCGGGCATCTCTGGGGCAAAGTCCATTTCACCATTAAAAAAAGGAGGCCTTCCGGTTCAGATGGACACATGTGAGATTTTCAGCATTGATGAGTTGGCAGAATAAATATCAGAGATTCAATTAATTCCATACAATTACGAATATAAACTGGTAAGATATCTCAGTTGGTTGAGCTCTTGCTGCTGCAATCTCTGTTGGATCTGAATGTCGCATGTTCGAATCCTAGATAGGCCAACTCAGCTTTTCCTCCTAGCAAGGTCGATAAACGAGTACCAGGTTTGCTTGGGTGATATTGGATGTAAATATGCTCTGTGAAAAGTGCTTTGGCGAAAGCGCTATATACATAACTCACATTATTATCATTACAATCTGAAACCCAAACAAAGTCAAACAAGGCCAGATTGAGGCTTAGATTACGTTTTAATTATTGATCATGTTTCTATTGCTTTCTGTTATGTTATGTTATGTTGTTACTGATATTGCTATCGCTTGTATCCAAATGGGATGCAAGCAACTCTCACACCAGCATTGTATGTCCCAGGTGCTACACTTCAGAGTTTAGTTTAACCTTTGTCGGGGGGGAAATTCTCCCGGGGTCGGCTGGGCCGTCCGCGGACCTCCGGGCAGGGAGGCCCCAACTCCTCCCGTATATCCTAAAAGAGATAGAGTATGAGACACACGCAAGAAGCAAGGTGATTCTGCTGTTTATTAAACAAAACGGCAGGGATGGGTCAAGGATCGTACGCGTCCGTCCTGACACTCTCTCAACATTGTGGGGCTCGCAGGCCCTTTTTACCTTAGTATGACGCGCTACTTGCGTCACCTGAGAAAGTTAGCAAAAAACCTATCGCCACTCTGGATTGGTTGACCCGAGTGGTAGGGTTAGTATAGCATACGTATAGAGAACGTTGTTAGTGGTCAGTCAGGTGGTATACTTGGGTTGTCCCTTCAGTTTGATACATAAAAATTGTTACATGAAGACCCCTGAGGATTGGTCAATGTTAATGGCGTCAGTGATAGGGGCCCCATGTTCTGATTGGTCCACCCGCGAGCCTCCCAGTCTGGGACCATCGCTGTTCCCAGCTTGCGGTGCACCTGTCATTTGCAACAATGTTTCACTATGGGTATATGCAGACAATGTGAGGATTTATTCATAAGCACGAAGGCCGACTACTCCCACCGCCGCAGATGTCCATTGAGTCGCTTAATTGTATCTGCCTGTGCCTTGAGACGGGGGATCCAGGCGCCTTCTTCCTCCTGGGCTTGGCACCCTATCAGGTTCGGCTTGGTCACGTGAGGTGGGACCGTAGTTGAGGCAGAATTCTGCACAATTAATATTGCATTTCTCACTGTGTGCCTGGCTTATCTTGCAGGTGTGACCTTGGCGTCAGCTTGCGGTATGAGAGTTTGCAACGTTGTGCCCTTGACTGTCTGCTTTCGCTGGGCTCATTCTGCAGGGTCAGCAACCGAACTCTTGCTCATTCAATGTTCATGGAAGCTTTTGCTTGCGGCCTACTTGGGCCTGGTGCATAGGTGGAACCGTGTGATACAGAGCGCTTTAGGTTATGGTATCATATCGCTCTATCCCCAGTATTGTGTCTTCGTTATATTTCTCATTATGGTACATGGATTTAGGACAGCGTGAGCAAGCCTTTTTAGATGAGTTCATTATGCGTCTTGCGTTTCTGCATTTGAAAAGCCTATGTGGAAAATAATAAAGATGCACGTCCGTGGGTGTGTCCGTCGCCTACGTCATAGCACTGAGTATGTTCTTCGTGTGTATGTCAGGTGTCGGCATGTGCAGGGCAGGCTGGTGGGCAGGCGGGTGGGCACGCGAGTGGGCACATCCGTATGTTCTTGTACCAGGGTATTTGGTTGTCTGGTAGATGGGCAAACTCCTCTTGTGGCGGGTGTCTGGACCGTGATCCTCTAGGCCAGGGTTGAGAGGGGATTGGTGGGAGCCTTTTGTTCACTTTTCCCACTTCACCTTGTTTATTATATATATTTTTTTACACAGTGACAAATAATGTCAATGTGCCTCATTACGGGTTTGGCGGTAGCCATGCCGCTATTGGCGGCAAGGCTGCCTCCAAAACCGTGTCCGGGTTCCCTGAATGGGGAATTGCCGAGCCATTCCAAGTTTGGAGGGCCCGGTAATTCCTCCCTCAGGGAACCCAGGCCCGGACCTTTCCCATTCCAATTCGAGCCCCCATAGGGCTCAATGGGAATGGGAGAGGGAGCTACCAACGGGCCCAGAATGACCGTCCAGTTGTTAGCTCCCTGGTCACCTCGCAGGACACAGTAATGATGCCTGGTTTTACGGAATGGGAATAACGGGTCCGCCTGACTCGTAATGTGGCCCAATAACACTTTCCACTTCCACTGATAAGTTAAACAAACAGCCTGAAAAGACCTTTAGAACATTACAGCCATTTTCCATCTGTGTTCAAGCTCATTCACTGACCCCTTTTGTGTTATAAAAAGACAGATTTGGGTCATCACATGATGAGTTAGGTGGCAGGGATGTTTGGCAAAAGTCTCTGGGTGCCAAAAGTTTGGCCCCAAATGCCCTGCCCACGTAAGCAACAGAGTTGTAGTAGGAACTTTCGATAGACGTCTGGTAGGGGTCATTATCACTCAGCCAGGCACTGGTGTATACACTCATCCACACACCTGCATTACATCTACTATATCACGTGTTGCAATGTGAGTGTGCAAAGGCCTAGTGACAGTGGTGACTGCAGTGGTGAGTATACGAACATTCTATTGGGATTTCCATGTCTGTCATAGAGGTTTCCAATTTGTGAAAAGTTGGCAACCGTGGCAGGTAGGGCAAGCCTGCACTGGAACCTTGGTTTCTTCGTGTGGATTGGTGTGGGAGTGTCCGGTGTGTATGTTTGCACGGGTGTGCTGACCGTTGGCTAGGTCGTCATGGCATCTCTAACGATGTGTTGATTTGGTGCTGGATGGTTCAGTCGAGTCCATCCATGCCGCAGGTGTCGGCATGTGCAGGGCAGGCTGGTGGGCAGGCGGGTGGGCACGCGAGTGGGCACATCCGTATGTTCTTGTACCAGGGTATTTGGTCGTCTGGTAGATGGGCAAACTCCTCTCGTGGCGGGTGTCTGGGCCGTGATCCTCTAGGCCAGGGTTGAGAGGGGATTGGTGGGAGCCTTTTGTTCACTTTTCCCACTTCAGTCCCCCCTCTGGTCGACTTGTCGACCACAAACATATCCTTTTCCTTATCTCCTCTCACTCTCCATATTTTAGTTACTCCTCCCAAATGCCCATAGTGGTTAACATGGTATTCAAATGACCAGTACATATATATACAGGTCCCTCCAGGTGTGCAGTATACCCATTTCCCTATGTAGCTCCTCGGGTTTCTTGGGTTTTCGAGCTTCACAGATGCTGGGTCCAGGTGGTTGGTGATGATCTGGTTGCGCAACCTCTCTCTCTCTTTTATTATTGTGCCTGTGTGTTGGCCATCATCTGCTGGCATCAAGGGGTGCATACCGACCATTTCGATCATCTCGTCTGTGGTGCGTGCCTTCCGGGCCTTCCAAAATCTTATTATGATAAGTGCAGCTCCAGCCAAAATAATGCATCCAACTATGATCTTCAGTCCATCTGACAGCCAAGATGGCATCCATGACCATAGCGTCGAAAACCAGCTCTCATCCTTTTTCACACCTTTACTTTCATCCATCATTTTGGAGTGCATCTGGGCCAATTGTGATACTGCTTCTGTCAGTGTACCATTGTCAGCATCGTTAGCAGGAATGAATGTGCAGCATGATTGTCCTATCTTTGCGCAAACTCCTCCTTCCATTGCTGTGAGGAGGTCCAGTACATATCTGTTCTGTAGTGTTACCATCCTCACTGCTTGCAGTTCCTCTTTTATTGCGTTGAATCCATTTACTGTAGAGTTAATTGTCATCATTAATTCCCATCTAGTTATCTGGAGCCATTTTGCGTTTGCGTAAGCCTGTAGTCCCGGATGTATTATTGAGGAGAAGAACATTGCTGCTCTGCTGAATAGTCTGTGTTCTGGCGGAATTGAAGTGAGTGCTGTTTCCGACCTTCCCCATAGGTAATTTCCTGTCAGAGGTTCTCCTTGTCTTTTCTTTCTATTCAGGACAGTGTTGTTGCCGTTGTTTTGGTTCTCTGGCCCCTTCTGAAGCTGTGCAGATCTCTTCTTCCTCTTGTTTCCTTCATCCATTTTGGGGAAGTTCGCCACATTCACATGTTTCTGGGGCACCACTAGTGATGGTACATTAACGTGTACCATTGTGCATACACCATTCCACAGAGGGGGCAGTGTGTGGTATGCCTTGTCTCCACAGGCCCAGTAATGGTCCATTACTACTGCTGTTCCTGCTCCCCCCTCAGGTAGCTCTGTCACGCTTGCACAGTTGGTGTTGTATCCCACGTTCACTTCTCCTTTATGTTGGTAGCATACCTTAGGTGCAGTCATCGGTAGTATTGTTATTGGGTCTTCATCCTTCTCTATCCACGTTAGCATGGGTACATCCAAGTCATCCAACATCTGTTGTAGTGTTCAGCAATAGTTGTAGTATCCTCTCTCATTACCATGTTGCTGCCAACCACTCCTGTGTCCCATTTGTCACCCAGGTACACCTTCCCTGTTATTATTATCAGTGGTCTTTCCCAACATCCTTGTTTACCAGGAACTTCAGTGGCGTACCAATCACATGGTAGGTACTGTAGTGTAACTTTCTTTGTTTCTCCTTTTTCAGGGCCACTTGTTATGTATCTGAATGCTTCAGCATGTAAACTGGCCTTGTGGTAACTCAAATAAATCTTAAGGAAGTTATTTTCGTAAGGGTATGTGTCTCGTGTTTTCCATACCAGGTGCACCGTGTTTCCTTGAAACCTCCCTTTCGTTTGGAACAGTGCCAGGTATATTATGCACCGTGCTGTTTTTTCATCTATTTCCGTGGCAACGAAAGTTCGGGAAGCACTCATGGCGTATGGGATCAATGAGCAGACGTAGCAGCTGTCTTCTGTTGTTTGTTTACCTATTTGAGTCATGTGTTGGTACCACATGTTGTTTGAGACGTGTGCTGAATTTTGTATGTAGTTGTCAATATCTTTATTGTCTGAGTATGTGCTGCGTTTAACTCTATTTCCTTTGTGTGGAATTTTGCTAGTACCACCTGACGTAACACCTGTTGCAGCTGGGGGTGGCGGTATATTAGGTTTGGGTACAGCAAAAATATTGATAGCATAACTGTTCTGCCATACAGAGGCAGCCACGAACCCGGTGATCATCAAAATCCCTATCATCTTTATTACAGAGGCTAGTCTCACCGGCATTTTGCTCTTACCTTGCTGCAGTCCGGCAGCTAATTCTTGCGACGTTAAAGTTGCCCGCCTGAAAATTCTCAATATGCTTGTTATTAGTGTTAGTTGTTGTTTTCAAGCTCTCCCTATCAAGTAGTCGTTCAGTGCCCAGGCGAAGAGCTGTTCCCACGCCAATCTAAGTGATCTATCTCTTAGGACAGGCAAGTATGGGTGGAGGTGGGGCATTGATTGTTCTATGACCAAGAGAAGTGCTGTGTAGTAGACACGTACCCTCCTTCTTTTCAGGTACTTTGGCCTTTTTATGTAATAGACAAATTGGTGCGATAATTCTTCAGGGTAGTTATTGTCTGAGGGTATCATCTACTCCTGGGCAGTGAACTTTGTTAGTTATCTGTTTTCTTAGCAGTACAATAATACACCGTACCTGCATGTGCGAGAGAAAGAAAGAGAACATTCAAGTGTTTACATGTGTAGGTGCAACACAATGTCCTTCAGTTGGGTTATTACTGCAGTGGGTAGGGGGTCGATGGGCAGAGGATTTGGGGCTCAACTGGTAGAGGTCTCTTTACTCTTTGATCGTGTAACCATGGGGTGGGCGGTATGGTAATTGCCCCTTTCTATTTCAATAGTTGTCTCTGGGTAATCAGGGGGGTGGCAGGGTATGGGGACACTTTGGCCGTTAGCTGCGGTAGAAGTCCCTTCCTCCGTTGGCGACGCTGTTGCTGTTCTTCCAAAGGCCCTGTCGGTGATGCTAGGGCGGGTCTGGAGTTTGCAGATCTTTACGTCGTGTAGGTGATTCCAGGCACGTTTGTCCTGTAGCTTTACTGCTCTCGTTGATACTTCCTCTACCAAGTGGGGGCCAGTGAAGCATGGGCTGTTCCACTTTCTGTTGAAATTGCGGAGTAGTACGTGGTCACCTTTAGAAATTTTGCACAGTTTTTCCTTTTCCAATTCTTCATCCGCATCTTCTCGTTGATCACTCTTAGACCCGCCCCGCGTGCGCTCGAGCTGTTGAGACACAAACACTACACTAGTAATCAAAGAAGAAACATATTGGTACATTTCATCACCAAGGACAGTTGCAGTACTTTCATGGTCGGTGAATGCTCTTGATGTTGGCGTCAGCGGAAGGCGCATTTGACGTCCGGTCACCACCTCGTGAGGGGTGAGGTGGTGGTCGGAGCCTGGTCTATTCCTTAGCACAAATAGGGCTAGCGGAAGGCAATACAGCCAACTCTTCTTTGTTGTTTGCTGTATTTTTGCAATTGCTTCCTTTAATAGGCCATTCAGGCGTTCGCATATACCGTTGGCCTGCGGGTGATATGCACATGCAAATTTATGCTTGATGTTCAGTAAGGATGTGATATGCTGGAACATTTCATTGGCGAAATGCGGGCCATTGTCTGACCGCAGTATTTCACACACTCCCCACCTGGGGAAAACTTCCCTCACTAGGAATTTAGCTGCTCGGAATGCATCTGGGTGTGAGCAGGGCCCTGCCTCAATCCACCTCGAGAATGGACATACAACTACAATCATATACCTATTTCCTTGACATACGTTGATCATATCAACATAGTCAATATGGATGTGTCGGAAGGGTCTCTCTGGCTGGGGTATAGTACCTTTTATCACCTTCAGCGTGTGACCGGCCGTGAACTGTTGACATGTGAGACAATTGCTGATAAAATTTGACACATGGGAATTTAACTCGGGGCAGAACCAATCTTCCCTAATTGGTGCTGCAATGACTTCCTTGCCTGTGTGGGCTGGGTGGTGTAGTTGGCTCAGGGCGGTGTTCAATAGTGCCAGTGGCATTACCATCTTTCCAGTGCTAACCTGGCACCATAGTGCGTCAGTTGGTGACATTGTACATCCTCTTTTTACCCATATTTCTTTTTCTGCCATTGGTGCAGCTGCTTGTAGTTCCATTATCTGTGTGGCTGGGAGATGGGTGTACCCTTCTCGTATTAACATCTCCTTAGCTATTCCCCTCCCTCTCCCTCTCTCTGATTCTGGGGGGTTCCATATCTCGCCAAAATATGCAGCATACTTCGCGTGTGCGTCTGCTGCTGCATTCCCTTTTGAAATATGATCTTCTCCATTAGTGTGTGCGGTGCATTTGACCAAGGCTAATTCTTGGGGGTCATTTATTACTTCAATTAGTTCAGCCAATAAGAGGGCATGTTGCACTGGAGTGCCGTCAGCTCTCCTAAACCCTCTTCTCCTCCATTTGGACAACCCTGAGTGGACAGTAGACGTGACATATGCACTGTCGGAATATATGGTCACTTGTTTGTCAAAGCTTTCCTTCAACGCCAAGATCAGTGCAACTAATTCCGCTGCTTGAGCAGAGTAATGCTGTGGTAATTGTACGCATTTCATTGCCACACACACCGGTACCTCCGTCATTTTTTCCACTGCTGCCCCAGTTCTCCTTATCCCGTCACTTTGGTCAATTGTTGATGACCCATCAATGAACAAGAGCTCACCTCCGTCTAGTGCGTTCTCTTCAACCCTTCTAGTACATGAATACATTTCGGTAGTCTTTGTACAATCGTGCGCATAGTCTCCTTCCTTAATTGCTTCTGCTATAAACCTTGCAGGGTTGACCGTGCTGCACCTAACAATTGATAGGTCAGCTCTAGATATGATTATCTCATAACCTGATGCCCTCTGCGTGGTTAGTGTGGACTTAGGCTTGTTCAATATTGCAAATAGTGCATGTTCCACAAATAGTGTGGTTGGGCACCCCATGGTGATTGCCGATGCTTTCTCTACCGCAAAGGCAGCTGCGGCGAGACCTTGTTCTCAAGGGAAATGACCTAGCATCACAGGATCCAAGTGGCCGCTGTAAAACGCTACTGGTTTGTAGCCCATGCTTGTTTTTTGGGCCAACACTGCTTTCATTACTGCTGAGTCGCAATGTGAAAATATAAAGAATTGTCGTTCATAATCTGGGGTGGCCAGTACCGGAGCGGTTGATATTGCATCTTTTAGTTCATTAAAAGCCTCTTTCATTTCCATTGTCCACCCCAACTTTTTCTCCCCTTTGTTAGCTTCTTTTAACCCCTCAAGTAGGGGTCCTATGTATGAGCTGTAATCAAATACCTATGCTCTGCAGTAGTTGCACAGACCCAGGAACTGCTGTAATTCTCTCACTGTTTGTGGCAATGGCGTTTTTGAAATGGCCTGTGCTCTTTGTGGTGCAATCTTTCTTCCATATTGGGATATGAGCTGGCCAATGTAAAGTACCTGTTCCTGACAGTACTGTAACTTTTCCTTGTAACCTTGTAACCTTGTAAAAGTTGAACTTTTCCATGTAACCTTTTTCAGCCAATATTGTCAGCATCTTTAATGAGTCCTCTCTGCATCTTCTTTCATTAGTGCTGCAAATTATTATGTCGTCAACATACTGCAACACTGTGCTTTCTACTTCAATGTTACCCAAATCCATCTGTATTACTCTGTTGAATATTGAGGGTGACTCGCAGTACCTTTGTGGCAATCTGGTGTGTTTCCACTTTGTGTTTCTGTAAGTGAAGCTTGTCAGATCTTGTGAGTCTGGGTGCAGTGGTATTGAGAAAAGGGCATTTTTAAGGTCGATCACTGTAAACCGTGATGCCTCTGCTGGAATGCCACACAATATTGTGGCCGGGTTTGCTGCTATGGGGTATTCTGCTTCCACTATGTTGTTCAAAGGCCTGAGGTCCCGTATGAAGCGCCAAGACTCCCCTTTAGCCTTGCGCACTGGGTATACAGCTGTTTTGCATGGTGATTCTGATGGGACCAATATGCCATTATTAATAAGGGCCGTTATTGTTTCATATATGCCCTCATCTGCCTCATTTGATAGTGGGTACTGTTTCACTCTGGGGAGTATTGCACCCTTTTTCAATTTTATTCTTACTCCCCCTATGCTTTTTATACACCCCACGTCATAGGGGCTTGTAGTCCATAATGATGTGGGTACTTTTGCCATATCCTCCTCAAAGAAGGGAACTGGGGTGGACGTGGGTGCCTCAAGTGCCATTGCAATTTTCTGTGCCACTTGTTTGTACGTCACCCTTAGCCATATTTCCACACTCATCATAAATACCATTTCACCTTCTTCCTTTTCTCCTGAGAAGAGCTCCTCATCTGACACCTGGGTGAGTCTACATCCCTCTGCTAGTGCTATCACTGCCCTCCATGCTCTTCCTTCTCTGTCTTGGGCATGCACTGCAATGTAATCGGCGGTTGCTATAATGCTCTCTATGTCCACTGAAATCACCTTTCCTTCTGGTTCATTGGCTGGTGTTTCTGGTCTAAACAAGTAGGCTGCTGGCCTCCTCCAGATTTTTCCTTCTATCCCTGGCATCCATGCAAATGCCATGTCCGTCCCGTACTGGAACAGTTCACCATCTACTGGCTCAGCCCTAATCACTGTCTGTCCACAGTATGCTTGCATAATCTGTCGTGCAGTGAGCATGTTAATTCCTGGAGTGGAGCAAATTATGCCGTCCTCCGTAAAGGAGATCGTCATATTCAACCTGCTCATTATGTCTCTCCCCATTATATTTACTGGTGAGGCCCTAGAATATAAAAGTGGGACTGACATGTCATAATCCCCTATTGATAAGGGAATGTTATCAGTAAAGGGAACCAACCCCCTAGCCCCAGAGAATCCTTGGGTGTTCATGGCTTCACCTGACATCTTAAATTTACCTTCCCTTATGCAAGACCGGGTCGCCCCGGTGTCAACAAGGAATGATAATTTTTTGTCACCTATCGTTACCTCTATGCGTGGTTCCTCCACACTATTAGGTGTTACCGACAGGATGGGACACACCAAGGTCGTCTGTGGGCTGTCCTATTGAGGGTATAATGATTGACCACTTCCTGTGTAAGGGTTGTGTCCCAGTACCGTCACCCTACCCAGTTGTGTTTGCTGTAGTTGGGTATTGGTAGATGTTATGTTATGGTCTTGGACTTGTGCAGGTTGCTGTACTTGCTGTGCTTGGGATTGTTGTGTTATCGCTACCTGTTGTTGAGGCGGTGGATATGTCCGTGGCTGTTGTTGTGTTACTAGTTGTTGCTGTCCATTTCCCTGTTGCAATGTCTGCTGTAGCTGGATGCCCTGCTGTTCCTGTGTGAGCTCTTGTTGTCCCTGTTCACTCCACGATGGTGTGCCTGGTCTCACTCTACACGTGCGTGACATGTGTCCTACTAATCCACAAATCCAACACACCAGTGGTTCCCTGTTCTGCCATGGAAAGCTTCCTGTGTTGTCCTGGTATACTGAGTGCCCGGTGGGGTAGGAATTTCTAAGTCCCCCCACCTGTTGTTGTGTGTTATATCCGTATCCTCTCCCTCTCATTGTTCCTCCCCTTCCCCTGTTGTAATTATAATACCCAGCTCCTGGCGTTGAGTATCCTCCTCCCATGTTAGTCGTGTATGGTTGGAGTGGCGGCATCTGTTGTGTTACAGTCTGCGATGATTGTATTTGGGAGGGATCTTGTGCAGCCACTACTTGTGTGGGGCTTTGAGTCATTGTTGTAGGTGTAGTTATTACTGCGCCTTCCATCGTGTATTTAGTAAGTTTTTTCTGTACTAGTTTAGCCGCTTCTGTTTTCCTGTCCTCTTCCTTTTTTTTCATTTTTTCTTGCCATGTCCTGCAATGATGTACTATAGTCAGTTGTTTCTGAACTGCTTCTGGGAGCCCCTGTACTAGTATATGATAGAATATTGCTGGTGTTTTGTCCCATTGTTCTCTAGTTTCCATACACCACTTCTCTTGAATTTCCTGGATATAATCAACAGGATCTTCGTTCTCACGCATCTTGCGCGAGGTAATTGCTCCTATGTCTGATGTGTCTGGATACTGTACCCTCAGTGCCTGCCATAATGCATGTCTGCAGTTTGCGAATGGTGCCCCATCGTGAGATGTGTTCGTTATTGTGACCCCGGGGAAGCCCGCTCTCTTCCAGATGTCATCCGCAGCATGCCCTAATATTGATATTAGAAGGCCCTTTACATCTCCCACTGCCAATTTCTGTCCTGCGGTGTATTTTTCCATTTCATATATCCATTTACCCGCACCTCCACTTAATGATGGGAGTCTGCACTTTATATTTTCCTTGTCTGCATGCTTCCAAGGGACGTATTGTGGTCTAACCCCTCCCCTCTCCAGAAGAGGCATCAAGTTGTGTCCCGTTTGACCCCCTGGGTTCCACAAAATCGAGTCCGCACACCCCTCCTCTTCTTCCGTCTCTTCTACATCGTCAATTTCTTCCATATTTCTCCTGCTCTTAACTCTTTCTCCTCCACCACTTCCCCTTCTTTCATCATTTCCTTTATTTAATGTGGGCTTGTGTATTCGTTCTCCCTGCCTGCGTCCAGGGAGGTCTCTAAGCCTTCCTGCATAGGGTGTCAGGTCGTTTGTGAAGGGCGCGAGTTTAGATGGGCATGTTGCACGTAATGAGCGTGAGGTGGTGGAGCATGAAGGACGGGATGGTGACGGTGTGGCTTCACGTGTCTGCCTTTCCGCTATTCCTTGCTCTTCCTCCTCACTTCTCTGCAGTTCTTCCTTTCTCCTGCAGATCCATGGTGAGTCTCTATTTGTCCGGGTGGTGTATAGTTTATCTAGGCTTTCCCTTTCACTATTTCTTCCTTCCTTCTCCATTCCTTCTTCTTCCTCACTACAAAAGTCATTCAAAAATGGCAACCCCCAAACTGTCTTTTTCCCCCCAATCGTTACTGTTCTTATGTCTATTAGGTCCGTTCCTTCCTTTTCTTCTTTACTAATCGCTCCCCTTTGTCCGATGTTGTTGCTAGTTCTTTACCTCTATATACATGCCTCCTTACTTCACTCTCCCCTCTCCTATCTTCTCTTTCCCCTTCATTTTTCTCCGCTATTTCTCTACCAATTTCCTCTCTTTTCTTTTTTAATTCTTCCATTACTTCACTACTCATTTTTTCCAATATCTTTTCATCTTCTTTCTTCCTTTCCCATCTCTCCCTCTCCCGTTCTAATATACTCTCTATCATCCTCCCTTCCTCGTATTTCCTTGTCGCTTCTGACAGTAACCTCTTCTTCCATATTGCCATTTCTTTTTCTTTCTCCTCTTCCTCTCTTTTCCTGTCGCGCAGTGCTGCTCTGGATACCCTCTCTGCTACTGCCTTTACCCTTTCGGCTTCTCTCTTTTGCTCCTCAGCTCGTTCTCTCATTTTTTCCAACTCATTCTTACCTTCTTTCCTTTCCCGTGCTCTCTCTCTTTCCCCCCTCTCGAGCTGCTTGATCAGTGCATTCTGCTCATCCCTTAATTCTGCTAATCGTTCCTCCAAAGTCTCTTCCTTTTGTCTTATCAGCTCTTCCCCTTTCATTTCACCCTCCCTGGTATTATCCTCGTCCATTTTCCTTACCACCTCCTTCTCTTCTCCTGTTAATGAACCTCGTAATTTTAATAGTATCTGCGCAGCTACCCACTCATCATTTCCTATGTCCGTAGTCTGCTCTTCTTCAGTCCTCCCCTCCCCTGCTAGCATCTTCCTATGAGCTGATCCCGTTGTACTAGTCCGCTCCCCTCCCGTGTGGCCACCTGTAGCTGTATATGGAGGCGGGCTGTATGCCGGGTTCGAGTATCCCTCCGCCGCCCTTAATGGTTCTCTTGCTATTTCTCCTAGTTCTCGTAAAGGATACAACCCCCCTCCCTCTGTTTTCACTACCTTCGCTAGGGGTATATCGTCGCTCTGTTCCTTTTTTATTTCGTTTTCGTTTGAGTTGTCACTCTTTTCTCCTCCCTCTTGTCCGTTCCCCGTGTTCTGTGTGCCTTCACTCTCTTTTTCCCCATTCTCTCCCTCCTCCTTAATCGCCTTATCTCCCGTTGTTTCCCCTACAATGAACATTCCGTTTGGTCCTGGTCGGGACCCTTGGAACATCCTCCATAAGTTGAACACCTCCACGTGGTGTGTCAACTTCTTCCCCTTGTATGTATTATGCAGATGGTTTAATAGTGAGTGTTGGGTATATGGATCGAAGCTACCATTAGGCGGCCATAGTGTCGTCATTTTGTTGTCCGTCCCCTGTGTCCATTCTATGCTATACTTGATCAGTTTCTCCCTATGGGGTGACAGTGTTTTACATATGTGTTGCAGTGGGGTAGTGAGGGTGTTCCCCCACCCCCCCGATCCTGCCCCGTATGACATAGTAGCGCTCCACTGGTTATCCTTCCCCTATTTGGTAGCAGTTATTTTACTAGCACTTTACAATATACAGCCTAATGTCTTTACCTGGCCCCGTAAGTTTGGGGACTTGCGATAGTCCGCTAAGGAAAAATTTGTAAAATATAGTATTTACATTTGTATATTCTTTTCTTTTGTTTCTTCCTTTATACAACACCCTTACGGCCCCCTGCGGCCGAGGCGCCCATAGCCCCCTGCGGCTGCGTGCCCCTTGTGATGTTCTTATACTGCCGTCCTACTTTCACTTGCTCCTCCTCCCTCTTCTACACTTGCCGTGGCCGGCTTTCTCTGTGCGCAGCCACGTCCCCCTTTTCGCCTTCCCCCGATCAACTCATTACCGTTTACCTCCGCTTCCACGCCCTTAACACAGCTCTCCTCCCCGCCACTCAAAAATAAAGATGCCTGGTTCTCGAGATGTCCTATGAAGGCCCTGCTGGTGACGTCACCGATCTCTTCAAACTACTGGTAAGTTCTTCATATATTCTCTAATTCCAAGATACATTTGCAATCTACCCCCGTTAACCCCACAGCTGTCTTCCTGTCACTCCTGGAACAAGGTAATCAATAATATAATCGGACTGCGCACGCTGCGTCGCTTCGCGTGTGATACGCCCCTCGACAGGAGGGCTTAACCAGCCAATTATCTTCCGTATTGGGCAACTAGCTAGCTACCGCCTACAGGGAAACGTCATCTATCTATCGAGTTTCCTGCTCGATCAATAGGGATCCTCATCTACTCATTGATCAATAATTACCAAATCGTAGGAAACCACGCACACACACACCCTTACACATGGTCGCGACCTAGGCCAATCAGTTTCTATGAGCGGCCGCACGTGATGTTTTTGTGCTCCGCCCCCTTCTCTCCCGTAACGTAGCAGACTGCTCTCGCACTCGTCCGGCTACCATTCATTTCATTGCCAACACTAAATTATCAAACCTTCGCTGCGCACCTGTGTAATACCTCCCGTATTCAATTCCTCCCCCCTCCCTCACAATTTCACATTGCTTGTTGGGCGTGGCATACTCACCAAGTTCTCTTGATGCTGGGCCGCTCGACTGCGTGCACCCCTCCAAGCGGCTCGCCACCTCCCCTCGTCTGGACTACGTCTGGACACTCGCCAACCGTGGGCGGGATACTTCTCAACCGGCTCCCGAGGGCCAATATCCGGATTGCGCTGTCCGGTCTTCTCGCAGTTCCGCGATGGTCCTGTAGTCCTCAAAAAGGGGGCAGCGGCAGAGGGGGCCGCGCAGCCGGGCCTCCCCGCAATGGGAGTACTTGGAAAAATAAAAATAAAAGCGGACCTTAAACAGATCTCAGCAGTGCCTCCAACTTGTCGGGGGGAAATTCGGCTGGGCCGTCCGCGGACCTCCGGGCAGGGAGGCCCCAACTCCTCCCGTATATCCCAAAAGAGATAGAGTATGAGACACACGCAAGAAGCAAGGTGATTCTGCTGTTTATTAAACAAAACGGCAGGGATGGGTCAAGGATCGTACGCGTCCGTCCTGACACTCTCTCAACATTGTGGGGCTCGCAGGCCCTTTTTACCTTAGTATGACGCGCTACTTGCGTCACCTGAGAAAGTTAGCAAAAAACCTATCGCCACTCTGGATTGGTTCCCCGAGTGGTAGGGTTAGTATAGCATACGTATAGAGAACGTTGTTAGTGGTTAAGGGTCAGTCAGGTGGTATACTTGGGTTGTCCCTTCAGTTTGATACATAAAAATTGTTACATGAAGACCCCTGAGGATTGGTCAATGTTAATGGCGTCAGTGATAGGGTCCCCATGTTCTGATTGGTCCACCCGCGAGCCTCCCAGTCTGGGACCATCGCTGTTCCCAGCTTGCGGTGCACCTGTCATTTGCAACAATGTTTCACTATGGGTATGTGCAGACAATGTGAGGATTTATTCATAAGCACGAAGGCCGACTACTCCCACCGCCGCAGATGTCCATTGAGTCGCTTAATTGTATCTGCCTGTGCCTTGAGACGGGGGATCCAGGCGCCTTCTTCCTCCTGGGCGTGGCACCCTATCAGGTTCGGCTTGGTCACGTGAGGTGGGACCGTAGTTGAGGCAGAATTCTGCACAATTAATATTGCATTTCTCACTGTGTGCCTGGCTTATCTTGCAGGTGTGACCTTGGCGTCAGCTTGCGGTATGAGAGTTTGCAACGTTGTGCCCTTGACTGTCTGCTTTCGCTGGGCTCATTCTGCAGGGTCAGCAACCGAACTCTTGCTCATTCAATGTTCATGGAAGCTTTTGCTTGCGGCCTACTTGGGCCTGGTGCATAGGTGGAACCGTGTGATACAGAGCGCTTTAGGTTATGGTATCATATCGCTCTATCCCCAGTATTGTGTCTTCGTTATATTTCTCATTATGGTACATGGGTTTAGGACAGCGTGAGCAAGCCTTTTTAGATGAGTTCATTATGCGTCTTGCGTTTCTGCATTTGAAAAGCCTATGTAGAAAATAATAAAGATGCACGTCCGTGGGTGTGTCCGTCGCCTACGTCATAGCACTGAGTATGTTCTTCGTGTGTATGTCAGGTGTCGGCATGTGCAGGGCAGGCTGGTGGGCAGGCGGGTGGGCACGCGAGTGGGCACATCCGTATGTTCTTGTACCAGGGTATTTGGTTGTCTGGTAGATGGGCAAACTCCTCTTGTGGCGGGTGTCTGGACCGTGATCCTCTAGGCCAGGGTTGAGAGGGGATTGGTGGGAGCCTTTTGTTCACTTTTCCCACTTCACCTTGTTTATTATATATATTTTTTTACACAGTGACAAATAATGTCAATGTGCCTCATTACGGGTTTGGCGGTAGCCATGCCGCTATTGGCGGCAAGGCTGCCTCCAAAACCGTGTCCGGGTTCCCTGAATGGGGAATTGCCGAGCCATTCCAAGTTTGGAGGGCCCGGTAATTCCTCCCTCAAGGAACCCAGGCCCGGACCTTTCCCATTCCAATTCGAGCCCCCATAGGGCTCAATGGGAATGGGAGAGGGAGCTACCAACGTGCCCAGAATGACCGTCCAGTTGTTAGCTCCCTGGTCTCCTCGCAGGACACAGTAATGATGCCTGGTTTTACGGAATGGGAATAACGGGTCCGCCTGACTCGTAATGTGGCCCAATAACACTTTCCACTTCCACTGATAAGTTAAACAAACAGCCTGAAAAGACCTTTAGAACATTACAGCCATTTTCCATCTGTGTTCAAGCTCATTCACTGACCCCTTTTGTGTTATAAAAAGACAGATTTGGGTCATCACATGATGAGTTAGGTGGCAGGGATGTTTGGCAAAAGTCTCTGGGTGCCAAAAGTTTGGCCCCAAATGCCCTGCCCACGTAAGCAACAGAGTTGTAGTAGGAACTTTCGATAGACGTCTGGTAGGGGTCATTATCACTCAGCCAGACACTGGTGTATACACTCATCCACACACCTGCATTACATCTACTATATCACGTGTTGCAATGTGAGTGTGCAAAGGCCTAGTGACAGTGGTGACTGCAGTGGTGAGTATACGAACATTCTATTGGGATTTCCATGTCTGTCATAGAGGTTTCCAATTTGTGAAAAGTTGGCAACCGTGGCAGGTAGGGCAAGCCTGCACTGGAACCTTGGTTTCTTGTGACCTACTGACCTACCATGGATAGACACATCACTCAAACTACTTTACGGCTAAACACTGCAAGCCATGTGCACCGGTTGACCTCTGGGGAGATACTCTAAACATAGCAGGTCAAGGTGTTCTCTCCAGGTTTCTTTTCCTGGCTCTGTGGGTGGTGTTCAACAATGTCACCCACTTGTTACCATTGGAATGCCTTGAGCAGGTAGCTGGTTGGTGCGTACAGATCTTACGCCAATTTCAAGGCTGTCTGGAAAACAGACAACAATGAGCCAAGTCAGGAGCTTTCCTCTCACCCTGTTTCCCCCAAACCGTGTTTAGTTCCTCAGGAGTCCACTCTAACACTACTTTTCATAACCTTCTGCCTTAACCACAAATGGATGTACCTACAATTCCAACATCATGTTCCACTCATGGGTTGATGACCAGGAAATGGACCAGTGAGCCACCAGTGATGAGAAACTCTACCCTGTCCTGTCCAGAGGGTTGGTTGCATTCAACAACTGGATTCATGAAAAGAGCCTCAAGCTCAATAGTCATAAAGCAAAACAACGTACTCTAGGCCCCCAGCGCTTTCTAGAAGCACCCTGCTCTCCAATCTTCATCCACCTTCCTTGGCTCATCTGTTACCATCGCCCTAAAGCCATGGACCCTCCGTAAGCGTGAGCTCCCAAATTGGAGTGGTTGCAAAATAATGTTGCTTCCAACGCAGACTCATGATATAATATTCCCTTTTATTCTTCAAGATGCCCGATCTGTGCTTTTCATCTGCCTTCTTAGCTATACTAATGCCCTCTATGCCAGTCTCCCCACCTACCAGATCAAAACTTTACAGGAGATTCAAAAGAGAGCAGACCATCTCATAGTTCACTTTAAGAAACAACCCCACGCACCTCGAGAGTACTCCATTATCGTCCAGTAAACAAAGGTACCTTTTTCAAATTTTAATAGCACACCTACAAAGGTCTTCGGCTCTCGAATATATGAAGACAGGACCAACCTGTAACATACAATGAAGTAAGTGATACTTGGTTCTCAGCTGTTGCCTATCCATTTGGAACAATGTTCTCCTCTTCAAACATCAAGCCCCTGCCCTGCTCCATTTAAGAAATCTCCAAAAGACTGGCTAGTCACCCTAGTACGATGAACCTAAACAAATTCCCGAAGATATGATTATTTACCCTTTCATGATGAACTCAAGAAAACCAAAAAGGACTGTCTTTTTCTGGTAGTTGTGGAACCTCAGAAAACTCCTAAAGAACTGGCTTTTTCTGCTAGCCCGAGCACCTTCAGAAAACTCCTAAAAAACTAGCTTGTTCTGCTAGCTGAGGACCTTCAGAACACTCCTAAAGAACTGGCTTTTTCTGCTAGCCTGAGGGCCTTCAGAAAACTCCTAAATAACTGTATTTTTCTGCTGGCTTGAGGGCCTTCGGAATACTCCTACATAACTGCCTTTTTCAGCTAGACTGAGGGCCTTCAGAACACTCCTAAATAACTGTCTTTTTCTGCTAGCTTGAGGACCTTCAGAAAACTCTTAAAGAACTGTCTTTTTCTGCTAGCCTGGTTAGGGGAACATGTCTACTTATAGAGTCTATAACTGTTAGTAACGTTATTGGCTGCCCCTTCTCTGGGAGGCAAGCCTCAAACTTCCCTTTAACTACGTATAATACAGATTAAAAGCAGCATAACAGCAGCGGATTGGTCATTGCAACAGCGTATGCTCATCATTGCATAGGCCCTTTGATTGATTGGCATTCTTTCCCAACCTTGGACACTCGGCTCACTGGCAGCACATAAGCAAAGCGAAATTCAGGTATGAGGAACAACGTCAGACTACTGCCCACTTGCCCAATTAGTCTATCATCTCTAATCAGCCAAGCCTTCAGCCAAGGCCTCTCCTCTGCATTTGACCTTGCTGAGTGTTCTCTTCTCTGGAATTTTAAGGGGAGTTAAGGTACATCTTTATCTTCAGCCAGGGCTTATGAATAGGACTTGTTTTCCTGTCTTGCACCACGTGTGAGGAGACCATGATTTTGATCATTTTGCCTTTTATTTAGTGCTATTTGATTCAATTATCTTTGGCCTCTGGAGACTTGGTTGCTCCATTTAACATATGCTTTTCTGCATCTTATATCATCAATATGTGGCATACGTGAATGTTCTCTCATATAACTAATCTAAGAGAAACATGTTTTCCATATGTAGCTTATCCCGTCTGACTCCTTTTGTGCCTTGCAGTTGCCTCTTGAAGTGGCACCCTTGATCCCATGCCAAACAGATATTCTTTGTTCGTATGCAAAGCTATTTTTCCAGACTCTGTTAGCGCTGCAGCTCTGGTCTCTCTCCTTCAAGCACTTTGCTTACTTTCATTGAGAGCCAGCATCCATCTTTTCAACATGGCCGCTTCACCTGTGTTATGTTTTCTACTGCAGCAAGTTTCTGCGGTTCTGCATAAATACATTCACTGCTCATCTGGTTACTTACCTTCTTCGTATAAATGGTTTCTTCTCGCTCGTATATATGTTTACGTTGTTTCATCAGTTACATCTTCATTGTTTAAGTATGTCTGTGCCTCTTCAGTGCGTCATTGTAATTTCTCCTTATGACATCACTTTGCACTTATCAGGTTTTCTTAATAGCTCCTCAATATTCAGTGATACCTGTAGATCACCTGCTACCACTTCAGTGTGAGGGTACATTCGGTCTGGTTGTGTGAGTGTGTAATGTCTCTCATACACTCAATGCAGTATTGGGATTATATCCAGTGTCGTGCATAGTGCCTACGGGTTCTTCATCTAGTATGACGGAGGTGAGGGGCCGGTTCTATTAATGATGTGTATGTCTACTTCTCTACACTCTTCTTCCTGGTAACTCCGTGCAGCACATGTTTCCAGTTCACAGTAGTTGGTTTAGCAGAGGATTGTTATACAAAAAAAGTCTTAACATGGCGGCCTTCTCTCCTACATTTCTCAAGTGACATTTCAAGTCACGTCACAGCACTGACCTGACTGATTTACCTTTCTTAAGAAGCGAGTGTGGTGCATGCAGTTCACTACTTGGTAAGTTTGAGATTCATACATTATGTAATTCTGTGTTTGCTTCAAATCCATGGCTTGGACTGAAATTTATATTTGTTGGATTATGGATTATAGGTAGTAGAAGATGAAAGTTGGTTCTTTTTTTTGGCAAGAGGAGTATGTTGTTGGACATAAGGACTAAGGTATGACTTTATAATCTGATCTTCTTATTGTTTAATTGATTCAGGTAGTAGCAATTTTCAACGTGATTTATGTATCGTTTGTGTTTTCAGATTTGTGATTATTTTGTGAAAGGTGTATCAGTGTTTTTTGATGTATGTTAGTGCTTATATACATAGCTATTGGGTGATATTCAAGTCAGTAAAAGATGTTTTAATTAGAAATATTATTTACTGTTTTTGTTTCTGATACCCCTGAAGGATTTCCTCAATCTGAAACACATTGGGTATGACCATAAAATGGGGTTGTATCAGGAACACTGTTTTCAAATAATACATTTCCAGCTTTGGAACATTTTGTATACATTGTGAATTTGGTATATATGTTGATTGGTACAAACTTCATTGCATGTACCTTATTTTATGAGAACTACCAATGCTCCCATTATAATGTTGCTAACATTTGATTTGCAATTTAGATTTTGTTTTGAATTTTGATGCATAACACACTTTTGTAAAAAATAATCTTTTGTAAATTATTGTATAACATGTTTACAGTTGCTTATTGAATTGTACTGGGTGGTTGGCCCTATCAAAGTGTAATTTGGAGTTTCTCACTAAGTTTTAGTGGACTAATGTTCTGAGGCTTTTCAGAACCTCTAGCCAAGGTTTTAACCCTGAGCACCTATACATTTATTGAATGTATGTAATATTTTTCTTTCATTGATCCACCTGCACTGCATCCCCATTTGGTGTGTTTTTGAGAGTTGAGCATAGACTCATGCTGGTCACATGCTGTGCAATGCATGATGCACCTGTGTCTGTTGGGCCTCTTCCTACATGTTTCTGTCTACAAGACTGATCACTTTCTCAGCAGCTTTGGCTAACATTACCATTAGCTCTAAAGAATTGATGAGGAATTGGTTTGTATAGCGAGATGGTCTATAGGCAATTATTACTATTATGAATTAATTCTCATTCAGAAGGAATTTTCCAGCAAGGTGTAAAGGGGCTGTGCAATTCGCCATAATAATGCTGCTGTGGAATTCCTCCAGTTAAAATAGGGCTACTATACTAGCCGATTTAGTAGGGTGGCTGGATGTGAAAATTGTGGAGTTATGGGGGACACTGATGCTGGGATTGGTGACATAGCTAGAGGCTACAGATGTGAGGTATGAGTTAGACTATCTTGTGGTTTCTGGGGGGGCAACTGATGTGGGCAATATGTGAGAATATATTGTAGTGCATGAGGCTATTCATGTGAGGAATTAGTGATGATATGTTATGATTTGTGAGGCCTCTCAAGTGAGGAATAAATGAGAATATATTTTCAACAGTCAACAGTCATGAGGAATGAGTGGGAATCCATCGGGTGTGAGGCTACTGATATGAGGATCCACTTTAATCTGTTGAGGTTTATGGGCTGTAGTATGAGGCTACTCATGTGAGGATTCACTTTAATCTGTTGAGGTTTATGGGCTGTATTGTGAGGCTACTGATGTGAGGATTCCCTTGAATCTGTTGAGGTGTATGGGATCTGGCGCACAGAGTGAGTGAGGGTCTGATGTAGTGTGAGACTACTGATGTGAGGATTCACTTGAATCTGTTGAGGTTTATGGGCTCTAGTGTGAGGCTACTGATGTGAGGATTCACTTTAATCTGTTGAGGTTTATGGGCTGTAGTGTGAGGCTACTGATGTGAGGATTCACTTGAATCTGTTGAGGTTTATGGGCTGTAGTGTGAGGCTACTGATGTGAGGATTCACTTGAATCTGTTGAGGTTTATGGGATGCTGGCGCACAGAGTGAGTGAGGGTCTGCTGTAGTGTGAGGCTACTGATGTGAGGATTCACTTGAATCTGTTGCGGTTTATGGGCTGCAGTGTGAGGCTACTGATGTGAGGATTCACTTGAATCTGTTGAGGTTTATGGTCTGTAGTGTGAGGCTACTGATGTGAGGATTCACTTGAATCCGTTGAGGTTTATGGGATGCTGGAGCACAGAGTGAGTGAGGGTCTGCTGTAGTGTGAGGCAACTGATGTGAGGATTCACTTGAATCTGTTGAGGTGTATGGGCTGTAGTGTGAGGCTACTGATGTGAGGATTCACTTTAATCTGTTGAGATTTATGGGCTGCTGGTGCAAGAAATGAGTTAGAATCTGCTGTACAGTGAGGCTACTGATGTGAGGATGTACTTGTATCTTTTGAGGTTCATGGGCTGCTTGGTTTGCGGAATGAATGAGAATATGTTGTAGCGTCAGGATACTGATGTGGGGACTCATGTGGGAATCTGTTGAGCTCATGGGCTGCTGTTGTGCGGTAAGAGTGTGAATCTATTGCAGGTAATGAAATGACTGAAGTGAGGAGTGACTGAAAATCTACTGATCGACTACAAGCGATTTATAATTTTGAAGATTGACGGGTGACATTATTGACCAGTACAAATCTAATAACCTGAGAAATGAGTATGAATCCATGCAAGTGAAGGAAGTCAGTGATGTGCAGAATAGCTTAGTCTTTGTACACTATCAGGTAGCTTAGCGGGTGTGTATTAATATACTTACAAATATATTTCCAATAAAAATGGGGGAGATTAAATTGCAGAGAGGTGTAGTAGAGTCTAATGAGGTTTTGAAATGGTAAGTAAGTCTAGAGGTGACTTTAAAGCATAGTGCATAGATAAATATTATTTGGTATTGGATCTAGTGTTCGACCCTCAGCTGATTGTATTTATTTTCTCAATATTACTTTTCTGTTTTTTTTAACAGCAACATTTAAATTGTGGCTTGATGTCAGGCAGTATTGGTGGGAGTTAAGGGCAGTGGATGGGTGACGTTGGTCTCTTCCCCATATTGTGGTAACAAATGTGGTAATAAAAAGTGGCAAAATTAAATGTAACCTGTTCATTTCGAGCAATAGACATACATCACAATATATTGGAGGCTCTTGTTTTGGATTGCACCATAAAAAGGTCTTTTTTTTATGAGAATATGGTGATGCAGCGTGGAGGGATGCTAGGTGTGCATGTCTGTAGCCTGAAGCTACCACTGAATATGGAGTTGAATGAAAATGATGTTTTGCAGCAGCTTAGTGGGTGGGTTGGATGGTGAAGGGAAGTCGGTCAGTTGCATGTGTAGGAGATATATATGCAGCAACAATCAATGCAGAAACTTCTTTCCCTCCCCAATCAAGAGCACGATAACAAAAACTCAATTTATCAGATCTTTCACTAGCCCTGCCCGACTCATTTCACACCACTATCAGCCCTCACCCCTGTGCAATAGATAAGCAAGAATCATACTCATGTGTACAAAGAATATATATTTGTTAATAAATAGGACAATTAATATTTGCACAAATCACAAGACACATCACCTCACTCCGTGGCCCCAAATGCTTTTATTTCCATACAATTCACTTTTCAACCACATTGAAAACATGAGCTGGTTTATGATAACACATACCACAGAGTCTTTAACCCCACAGCATGTACAGTTGTGCTTATGTTGTTATTTCCAATGAAGAATCTCTCTTCTATCAGGGGTCCCTTTCTCACCTTCTGTAGAGAGTATGCCTTGACATCAGGGACTTCACTCTATTTAAGTTGGCAAGACACTGTTCCGCCCCAGCACAAGCACAGATATTAAGTTTACTATGGAAACTCATCTGTGGGAATGGGGAACAGTTGTGCACTTTGTTTGTATGCAGTCCTCCACTTTAGGGAATGTTGGGGTTGGCAAAAAGAAATATGAGTACCCAATTACTTTAACAGACTATATGTGTAATCACACTGGAAGCAATGTTGTTGATTTTGAATTTTGGAATTTCCACAAAATCACCCTTTGTCAGTTGGCAAATATTGGGGAATTAATTACATTATTACTTAGAAAAAAATGCTAAGGATCTACTTGGTCTTCCAAACTTAATCAATAAGGGGAAGAATATAAATCAAAGAGATCCCCACAAGACTTGGTTTGGTTGGCACGTTTACTTACAGAAAATATCACTGGGTTGTGTGCTCAGGAAAAGACATCAGTGCTTCTGGATACCCAGGGGAAACATAGGGACTTGGTTGAATGGCCTCTCCATGTTCAGTCATGGAGACCTCCAGAATCCATCCCTTTATTTGCCTCTCCAGGTTCCCTCCATATTTTAGTCTTCCTCTTGGACTAATCCACCTCCAAATGTTGGTTGTCCAGCAATGTCTTCCAGCAGTTTCCACTCAGAGGATTTCAAACAGCCCTCCCCATGTAACATAGTGTCTCCTTAAAAATCTTTAACCACTCCCCCAAAATATCCAAATTAGAAGAGATCGTCTCATTGGTTAATAATTCCGAGTGGACATCAATTTACCTCCACGTAACCAAGGCCTAGACTCTTTTCTTTGGATTGGTTCCTTTAGTTACTAAGCCTCAATCTTGGGAAATTATGACTCCAGCCCCTTGAATAATTTTTTTGAACAATTTTACAGTTGCATCAAATCTAAAACATGGCATTTTTTCAATTTAAAAATGAACATCATAAAATATATATGTCTGAATGTATCTGACCATGCCACACGTAATTAAATGTGTATAGCGTTGGCACAATGTTGCAGGTTCGAATGGCAGATTTTTGTAATTTCTTCAACAAATATCACAGTTATCAACACAAGAATTTCAATACAGAAATTCAATAAACTATAATCTCCCTGAGTCTCCACATTTTCTGGGAAGATATCAAATTCCAGCGTATAATATCAGTTCCCATGGTTAGACTTTTCTGCAAGTTGAATCATTGGATGGGGCATGCCATGATTTTTCCATAGACGTTTGAAGGATTTAGTTACAGTCCCCAAGATAATGGCCAAAGTATGATCTGTAAGCGATATTCAATCAACACTACAGCCAAGTCGATGCCTAGCCTGGGATGCTGAGGAAAACCCTTATTAATGTATTGTTATGTTTAGTTCAGTACTCTGGATGACCACCCTTGTATAAAACCCCCCTCTTAGAATCCCCCTGACCCCACTGAGCCAAGAAGTAGGTTTGTTTTGCAAATTAAAAGGTTTATTTGAAGATTTAAACAATATATATATCACACTTTATAAAAAATTAATATCTGATAGTACACTTAGACATATGATGTTGATCAACAATGGGTAATCTGGCACTAGCACACTTCTTAATCAATGAGGAGTTAGTATAGGATGGATAAAGTAGCAAAAATACTTTTATGGTTTCAAATGGATGCAATGTTGAATGAAAATGCAGTACAGAAACTAACTGATATGGTTTCACAAGATATCATATGTTCATTTTTCTCCTGGTGGCAATTCATTCCCCCCCCCCTTATATGCAATGCAAGGAGATGGAAGTAACACACACAGTTCTCAGGAATGCAATCAAATACAATACGAAATTAAATTCCCACCCCAGCAAGCTTAGAGAAAACAGGTATGAGTTTTAGAACACAGGCCCAAGTGCTTTGAATGTGGTGGCAGTGAAGAGAGAAATATTCTGAAAATGCTTTTAATTCCCTTTAGGAGGTTCAGGGTGAGTGAGAGATACTTGGGATGAGCTCAGGCTCGCTTTAGCAATGATTCAGGGATGGTTATTAAGAGGCAAACAAATTTTTAGCAAAGGAAAGCAAAAAGCTGCTATCTTTTTACAGATAAAGAAATCAGGCCAAATCGCAAATCAAGGCAGAATTCGCGAGTGCGTGAATCGCGATTACGGCAAAAGTATAAGTCGGTTTTAGGTTCGTCGGAAAGCTTAGATTCTTAAATTTCGTTCCTAGCCCAAACGGTTCCAGAGATACAGACGATTAAATAAAGGTTGTTTTTCGGATTTAAAGTAAACTCAAATGACAGGTGACAGCTTGCAGCTGCAGAATTGACAGGTGACAGTTGTGCAGCTTTAAAAATGACAGATGACACGATTTCTAGGAGGCAGTTCTACTTAGGTTAAAATAGTTTGGATTATATTATTTTAACTAAGAGATTGGTTCTGCACAGTTCTGCTAGGTACTCACAATATATTTTGTGCAGGAATGGGCCTCGCCACGGATCTGGTCAGGTTTTGGACTGGACTCCGGTTCTGGTCTCAGCACTTGACAGAGATCTGGGTCACTGGTTCTGCTCACAGCGGTCTGGGTCAGCTCTGCTCTGCTGGTCTAGCCTCTCTGGATTCAGCGGCCTCTGGTTCCGGATACTTCTCTGCTTTCCGGTCCGGAACAAGTGGATTCTGGATGTAACACTGCTTTCTGGGTACTGGCAAGAGTTCTTGGCAAAAGAATTCAGACAGCTCACCCGGCTGTGGAATAGTTTGCAAAGTATTTTGAGGCCTGCTGACAAATACTTTTGCTTGCAGTGGGCCTTCTTGATTCAAAGTTCTGTAGTCTTTGTTTATCTTGGAAGTCTAAGTGTTGGATCTCTGGATGTGAAGTCGTCGGTCAGCATGCTCCGCAGCAAATGGAATTGAATGTCTCTACCTGTCCCAGCAGTCTCTTTTTATGTGTTTTGAAAATGGGTGTGTGCCTGGGCCTAGCTAAGCCTGCCCCTCTCTACTTGTCATTGGCCCAATTCTCCCCTCTTCCATGATTGGGGGAAGGAAATGGATTGTCATCATGATGAGATCTGTTTATGGGTCAGAGGATCCTCCCCTGGTCAGTTTGCCCACAAATCTATATTTGATTCAAATACATCTTTCCCAGATATACAATTTGTTGAAATTACATGTGCACATTATATATTCCTTATGGTCCATGCTTGTCCGCCTCTGATCTTCCTGGGGGCTTGCATTAAAAAATAACAACATTTTGCGCTTTTTAACTGGTTTTGCAGTATCGGACATTTACCCAAAATTACACACATGTGCACAAGGAGTATGGACATTAATTGATGAAGTGTCAGATTTTTAACATGCAGACATTTGGAGTGAGACCCTATTTTCCGCTAGCAGCCCCCCAGAATACACCACAGGGTCCTAACGCCTCTCAAAATGTTCACAGAAAAATCACAAAAATAATGATATTACTTATATAATTCTGACAAGTCCGCACTATGAGTTATCTATCTTTTTAAAATTATGCCCTGGTCAAAAAGGGGTGTGGCTTCCCACATCACAGGGTGGAATAACTGGTTTATGCACTTCCCCCAAGCCAGCTTGTTCACAGAGGCACAGCTGCCCCCCCCAGTTTCTCCCAAAAGGAAGCTATTTTACGACGCCCCCAATATAACATTTGCCTGAGTCCAGGACAGGCCTTTGTTCAACTCCCTGTAGTCCCCAGGTGCTCCACCCCTAATCTAATCAGAGAGGTGACAACTCCTTTTGGCAAGGGGCAGCAGGATGCAGCTAGGCCTGGGAAGAGTGGCTGTACAGGTTTCTCCTGTCGGGGGAAGTTGTCAGGCAGAATCCAGTTTCACTAAGATAGGTTTCAGCTAAATGTCACTTTTTGTTCCCAGTTTTCTACATTCAAATCAAACTGACAATTTGTACCTATACATTAAATAATTACTTCCTTCAAGTCATTTCAGAATATGGTTTTACATTCTTCCACCTCTTAGCAAGTCTTTCCTTGGTCTGGTTTTGTTTCATTTGTGCAGTTTCACACACAAGTCTGGTGGTTTTAAAATGCCGGCTTTCTGATAGTGGTGAGTACTGGTAATGCAACCATTTTTGGGATTAAGAAAATGA